>NC_039364.1:65064908-65390121 GCF_003573695.1 Papaver somniferum | reverse complement strand
CTCTTACCCCACTGGAAGAGCAAGCGGTGAGAGGAGTCCGGAGGAAGCTGGAAGCAGAGAATTCCTCCTCCCCTGATAATAATACCAATTCATGTTCTTTTAAACGAAGACGAGATGCTCAGCTTCATCCTTCTCCTTTTGAGAGGTCTTTCACTGCAGTCGCTCCAATCTGCAGTCAAATTGGAGACGGCGGCATGGACATGAGTTAGATTATATGGAGTCGTTTCTTTCCTCGTTTTCCCCTTTCTTAATCCCCCTTTTTTTTTCCTTTTCTTATGTTTCTCATCTTCGGGTCTCTGGATCAAAGATGGAAAAAAAACTGAACTTATTATGGAGGCTTAAAAGGAGGACCTTATGTGTTCTACCTCGGTCTGTAGGATAAAGCTTATATTTCTAGTCTCATCATTTATATGGAATGTAGCTCCTACTGTGACTTAGCTAATTACATAGAGACTTAAAAACCGTGCTCCAATTCCAGTATAATTGAAGGGGCTTTTATGAGTTTTACATAAATTTCGGATTCCTTCTAACCATTGTGTCTCAGAGTGCCTCTTTATGTCTATTTTAGTATCAACTTCTGTTGTGATTCTAGTATCTCGATAGCTCTTTGCCTATCATCACTTTTAATTTGATTGTAATACTTAAATTATTTATGTTCTGTGGATTCCTCTTGTGGTGTTACTTCTGTGTGGTTACTTTGTTGATGGGGTTGAATTTGTTGTGTAATTGGTTAAGCAGGTCTAGATTTATTTTTTCATATTTATTATGATACAGTGGATATACAGTGGATCATAGAAGTTTGCAGGTCTTTTGTGAATTTAAATGAAGGACCTGTAATAGGTTGGTTGGGTAGAAGCTTTCTGAATCTATTGCCTTCTTCTGTTTTCTCTGTTTATTGCAGGTCAAAACGGGGAAGTTTTCTTAGTCGCTTGAACCATTATTTTTATCTTGATTTGATTAAAATTTAGTGCTGCTTGATTGAGTAAATGGTATCTAAAATGCATGTTAATTTTGCAGGAATTTAGGCCCATCAACGAGAGCTAAGAAATGTGTTTTTTTAGCAATACTATGAATTAACTTTATTCTTGCTGTATTATGCTTTCTGAGGCTGAAGATGTTCCTGATGTTGCATTTTCTTCTTTTTTTGCAGGTGTGGAGAGATGGTCCTAATAGTTCCTGTGTAGATGCCTACTACATGGCTCTTGAGAGTGCTGCAGCAGCTCAATGTGTACTGAATTCGTATTTGATGAAGCCTTCACAGACAGGTTCATCCGCACCAGTTTCATTACTTTCAGAAATGGTCTAATCCAGTGAGTTGGTCCCTGTCAAGGATTTAGTTGACAGTAGTACCCTCAAAACAAGATGCTTCCACACCTGGCTTACTAACTTGGGTTGCTTGACATATAGACCAGTACTTCTCGTGCTGATAAAACAGAAGGGTAATCTCATCTCTCCCTGCAAATGTTGTCAGTTGCAGCAGCTAGAAAGCACAGTGTTATAGAAGGGTCGTGTAATTTTATTAAGTTATCCACTTTCTTTGTTATAGAAGGGTCATGTAATTTTATGATTTAGTCTTTACCTCTATACTTGTATCCAACAGTGCATTTAGTTGTGGTAGTAAGGTGTGCGCATTTAGTTGTGGTAGTAAGGTGTGCGCATCTAGTTGTGGTAGTAAGGTGTAATGAACTCCCTACTAGTATAATTTATGATTCTTTTCTTTACGTTTTCATAATGATGCCATCTCTTATTCGTTACTTTAGTTAAGATATGCCCTCTGCACGTGCTAGTGCAGGTTTTCTTTGCACCTATGTTGTAAGATTCATGGATGGTATTCTATCCTTATCTATAACCTAACTGCAAAAAATGAATTCAACTTGGTCATTTATACGCAAAGCAGGTAAATAGAAAAACAATACATTTTTAAGATATTCATGTCCCCTGTCCAAGATTTCCTGACTTTTCTTTTGCCAATAAAATACTCGATTAGGTTAATGGGGTTTAGGTTTGAGCATCCTCAGGTTGCGATTCTCACGACTTTGTAACCTTTCTAAGGATATAAATTTACAGGGGTTAGTCCACGAGTGAGTTGGAGGGAGTTT
Organism: Papaver somniferum; assembly: GCF_003573695.1. Lineage (NCBI taxonomy): Eukaryota > Viridiplantae > Streptophyta > Magnoliopsida > Ranunculales > Papaveraceae > Papaver > Papaver somniferum. The sequence continues at coordinate 65,388,022 of NC_039364.1, read as the reverse complement.
AATGTATTTTGAATCTTGGGAATTTTGAGAGAGTGTAAGAGAGTATTGGGAGTTTGAGAGAGTTTGGTGTGTTGAGTGTAGGGAGCTTGAGAGACTCTCCCAAAATCTCTACTTTTTTGAGAGATTTGGAGTGAGCCAAAAATACACTATAAACTCCCTAGAACTCCCCAAAAAAAACAAACTCTCTATCATTCTAATTTTTACCACTAACAGGGAGTTTAAGAGTTTCTTTCAAACTCCCCCACGATTAACGGGGTTTTCTAGGGAGTTGGGGAGACTCTTCTAAACTCTCCCACGACTAACGGGAATTTTAAGAGACTCCCTCGAACTCCCTCACGACTAACGGGAAAAAACACAACTACACCCAACTCCCCCAACACCACATGCAAAATATCATTTTTGTTTATAGTTGTCGCATGCAAAATATCTACTTTTTCAGTTTGTTTTTGGATTGTATCTGCTATTTCAATTGGTAGAGATAGCAGATTTAGGGTTACAACTTGCAACGGAAGGGAGTGAGTAAGAACGAGGAGAATGAGTTAATGACAACTGCAAGATGAAACTTAGCTTATATAAAGACAACTCTCTTTATTGATGTTTAGAAAATCTCTCAAAACGAAACACAAGCTCTAATCTTGCTCATATGATCAAACCACAACTTTGGTGATCATATATATATAGAACTATGAATTCTTTTTCCTAGTCCTATTACTTTATTACATGTCTTTCCTTTTCTTAGAACTAGATGACTTCTAATTCCCTTAGGATTACATCAATTTCCTAATCTTGTCCTAACCAACTTGTTAGTGACTTCTATGTTGAAGTTTAACCAACATTCTCCCCGTTAAGCTTCAACCTTACCCGTGACATATCTTGTACTCCAATCAATTATTTCTTCAAACTTGATCCGAGCTAATTCCTTTGTCAATATATCTGCTTTCTGCTTAGTTCCAGGTATGTGTTCTACGTTAATGACCTCCTTCTCGATGCATTCTCGTATGAAATGATACCTTTTGTGAATGTGTTTCGTCTTCCCATGAAACACTGGATTTTTAGTGAGTGCAATTGCAGACTTATTATCAATCTTGATGAGAACTTTTTGAGGTTCTCTTCCTTTGATTTCATCCAACAGTTATTGAAGCCATATTGATTGTTTAGCTGCTTCTGTTGCGTCCATAAACTCAGCTTCACAGGATGAGAGGGCTACAGTGTCTTGCTTCTGTGAACACCATGTAATAGGTGCTTCACCTAGATAAAATATATGACCAGTTGTACCTTTTCCATCATCTTGGTCAATATTATGACTGTTGTCACTATACCCAACAATTTTTTTTGATTCTCCTCGACCATACTTCAATCCATAGCTGTTTGTTCCTCTTAAATATCTTAATATCTGCTTTATTAAATCACCATGAGACTTGCGTGGACTGTGCATATAACGGCTTGCTACTCCCACAGAGAAAGCCAAGTCTGGTCTTGTGTGTAACAAGTATCTAAGGCATCCAACATTTCTTCTATAACTCGTTGGATCAATCTCAGCTTCTTCTTGTTCCTTTGAAACTTTAAGTACAAACTCCATTGGTATCTTAGTTGGATTACAAGTTTCAAGTCCTGCTTCTTTCAGAATTCTCCTTGCATAAGCTTCTTGTTTAATCTGAATCCCATCTACTCCTTGATGGACTTCTATGCCAAGGTAATAAGTGAGTTTTCCGAGGTCTGACATCTCAAACTTTGATGACATTTCTCTCTTGAACTCATTGATCACCTTAAGGGAGTTGCCATTCAAAAATAGATCATCTACATAGACTGCAATCACAAGAAGCGTTCCCTTTTCTTCTCTTCTGTATACTGATGTTTCTTTAGAGCACTTAACAAATCTGATTTCTCTTAAGATTTGATCTAACTTTGTATTCCAGGCTCGAGGAGCTTGTCTTAGACCATATAGAGCTTTTGATAACTTATAAACCTTATGCTCTTGTCCTTTTACTTCAAAACCTTCTGGTTGTTCAACATACACATCTTCTCGCAATTCACCATGTAAGAATGCTGTCTTAACGTCTAAGTGGTGAATTTTCCATAAGTTTGATGCAGCTTCTGCTATTAAGATACGAATTGTCTCTAGTCTAGCAACTGGTGCGAAAACTTCATCAAATTCTATGCCTGATTCTTGAACGTATCCCTTAGCTACAAGTCTTGCCTCATATTTGTTAATAGTTCCATCAACATTTCTTTTAACCTTGAAGATCCACTTAAGACCAATCACTTTTACCCCTCCTGGCTTATCAACTAGAAACCAAGTCTTGTTTCTGTTGATTGAAATAATTTCTTCTCTACATGCTTGTGTCCATTTAGTCGAGACCTTTGCTTCCTGAAAATTCCTTGGTTCATCGTTAACAGAAAGTAGCATAATCTCACATTCTTCTGCAGCTTGAAGAACATAATCCTCCATATACTGTGGCTTTTGCATCTGTCTTGTTGATTTTCGCAGTGGAATGGGTTGAGTTATTTCATCGATCTCCTCTTCTTCTTTTTCTACTACTTCTTCGTTATTCTCAGTGTTTTCATTATTCTCTTCTTTTTCTTGATTAACATCATTGTTTCCATTGGTATTGATGATTATGGGTCCTTTGCCTTCATCAATTACTTGACCCCATCTCATGTGAAACATTCCTGGATCCCTACTTGGTCCATCATTAGTTTCTTTCCAGTTCCAGTTTGCTTTTTCATCGAATACCACATCTCGACTCACTATTACTCTTTTCGTTGTTGGATTGAATAATCTGTAAGCTTTGGATCCAGGCTCAATTCCTAGATGCACAAGAGTCTGAGATCGATCATCCAGTTTCTTAAGAGTTGCAGAATCAACTTTTGCGTATGCTTTGCAACCAAACACTCTTAAATGATCTATGTTTGGTTTTCTCTTTCGCAAACTTTCATATGGAGTCATGTATTTCAGAGCTTTCGTAGGTATCCTGTTTATTAGGTATGGGGAGTGTCGTACAACTTCTCCCCATAGATAATTAGGTACCTGCATATCCTTTAAAGAACTTCTTGTCATCTCCATTAGAGTCCTGTTTCTCTTCTCCACCACTCCGTTTTGTTGTGGTATCCCTCGAACCATCTTGTTCTGAGACATAGTTTTTAAGGTTCTGAAACTTATGTGTCCTAACCTTGCGTGCCACTTCCATGTCTGATCTTCCAGTCTCATATCAGACACAGTGGCCTTCCAATCATGAGATTTATCTTGTAGAGTTTATTCTGTGAGCGTGAGACTCTAACTAAAAGTCTTCCACTTGGGTCATGAACTGTTAGATAATCTTGTCGCATTCTAACATCACATCCAACTTATGTAGCTTGTCCTAAACTTAGAATGTTGCTTTGTAAGTTTGGGATGAAGTAGATGTTTGTGACAAGCTTCTGTTCTCCGGTCTTGTTCTGAAATAGAATTGATCATTTCCCTTCAATTTCTACAGAAGATCCATCCCCAAACTTCACTTGTCATTTGATTTTCTCATTGAGTTCAGAAAAGTAGTGTCTCTTACCAGTCATGTGATTGCTAGCTCCATTATATAAATACCAGATTCCTTCTTCTCCATCCTTTTATTCGTAGTTCTTTGGTATTAGTTTCCCTTCGTTTAAGAATACAACTTCGTGCATGAAAAGAGATGTATCTGCTTCCCTTGTTTCATTCTTGTTTGCTTCTTCCATCTTTTGTATTCTTTCAGGGCATTCAGAGGAGAAGTGTCCTGGTTTATCGCATCAGTAACAAATAATGTTTGATCTATCCTTCTTTTCTTTCCCTTGGTTTTGATCATTCTGACTTGTTGTTCTATCTTGTGAGTTAAACCTTCCTCCCCTTCCTCGGCCTCTGTTTACTCTACCACCTCTTCCACGACCTCTTCCTCTTGTCGCAGAGTTTTGTTGGTAAGAGTTTGTGTACAAGAGTTTTCCTTGAGTTTCTCCATTGTTTTCTTCATCAAGGATTCTCTCTTCATATGCTTTCAATCTTCCAATTATATCTTCATAGCTAGTCTTCTTTAAATCTAAGACTTGTTCGAGAGAGGCTATGATATGAATATACTTGGATCTTGGTAAACTATTGAGAAATTTCTTTACCAGTTTATCTTCATCAATGGATTGTCCAAGTGACGCAGCTTTTGAGGCTATCTCTGATAGCTTTCTTGCAAAGCTATCAATAGTATAAGTGTCTTTCATCTTCACTCTTTCAAATTCTGACATTAAGGTTTGCAGACGGGCTTCTTTAACTCTATCAGCTCCGAGATTACGTGCCTTTATTGCATCCCAAATTTTCTTTGAAGTTTCCTGTTCACCAACTTGTAGAACAAGACATTCTGGTATTGCTTGAAAGAGTAATCCAATGGCAACATTGTTTTTGTATGGGTCCAATGTACCAGGATCAATTGTTTCCCAAACTTTGTAGATTTTCATTAGTACCTTCATTCTCATGGCCCATACTGTGTAGTTTGTGGCGTTGAGGATTGGAACTTGTATTGATGGTGGCGTGAACTGTTTTGCACCCACAATGGTGGTTTCGTTTTCCATGGCTCAGAAACAAGCTCTGATACCAATTAATGGAAACTGCAAGATGAAACTTAGCTTATATAAAGACAACTCTCTTTATTGATGTTTAGAAAATCTCTCAAAACTAAACACAAGCTCTAATATTGCTCATATGATCAAACCACAACTTTGGTGATCATATATATATAGAACTATGAATTCCTTTTCCTAGTCCTATTACTTTATTACATGTCTTTCCTTTTCTTAGAACTAGATGACTTCTAATTCCCTTAGGATTACATCAATTTCCTAATCTTGTCCTAACCAACTTGTTAGTGACTTCTATGTTGAAGTTTAACCAACATGAGTCATATTCTTAAATTTTTTGATGCAAAGGAAAATATCAATAGAAAGTTCAGGAACAATTACATGATCAGACAATTGTTGTCTAATACAGTTTGGTAGTCTTACAAACCATTCCCTAGAATTTTTTGCTTTCAAGCTAACTTAGCTTGATTAGTGCTTGGGTCCTAGATTTTGGTATGGTAGAGGATTTGGGTCCTAAGTTTGTCCAATTTTGAGTTTGGGTCCTTAAAAACGTTTTGTACAACCTCTGCAACCTTAAAATCGCACCTCCAAAATTGAAAACCTATATTTTGTTAAATCAACACACAAACAAGTAATCGATTTCATCAAATCACTAAACAAAAACTCAAAATTCCAAAATCAGTAAACAACACTATTATATATTAGGGGTTATATTAGGGGAAAACAAAATATAAAACCTATCATGTGAAATAAGAGTTGATGCTATTATGATTTTGGAGGGATCTAGAAACTTAGAAGAACTAGTAACCGGTTTTTTAAGGACCCAAACTCAAAATTGGACAAACTTAGGACTCAAATCCTCTACCATACCAAAATTCAGGACCCAGACACTAATTAACTCTTGAATCAACTACATTATTTTGATTTGAAATCTAATTTTATTTGGAGTAATATAAATGCACTGCCACGATTTAATGTGCTACAGTGCGTGCTTAGAAAGTTGATTCTGCAAATACTAGGCATATATGGGACTTCTTGTGTAACAGCTTTGATTAGTGTTGTCGGATCTAATATGAAGATGATCTTTTTGATGAAAAAAAACTTGACCCAGTTAATAGCTTCGATCATAACTGCACACTTCACATGCTCTGCCCTCATGATTCCATCCATGTAAACTCTCCATTTACCTGCAAACTAACGTATGGCTAGTCCAATACCTACTTATTTTGTCAAATCACCACAAGAACCATTAAAGTTTATAATCAAGCAAGTTGGACATGATAACCCAATGCTAGACTGGCCATCAATCCTTGTAATAGGTGACCTTGTAGTAGTATTTCTTGGAGAGTTGTGAAAGTGAGAGGACGTAAGAGATATCAGTTTCCCAATAATCTGATGCAAAAATGGTTTCTTATTATTGGAATTTATGGGTAGTGAATCATTCAACAACACCCATCGTTACATTTTCCAAATTAGACAAAGCGTGGAGACAATCTCTCAAACACTGTGCATAACAACAATTCCAGAAAACAACAAAAAATCAAAGTGATTAATTTAACGAAAGTATTGAGGCGAGCAACAAGTTGAGCTCCAACAGCGTACTACAGTAGTTGAACAGGTTGTCGTGCTAGCTGTCACACCTCCAAATACACCAAGCAATTTTTCGCGAAGGTATAACACGGAAATACAGTGGTTCAGTGATTTCTTATCACCTACTCGTATTTCAGCCTTATGAGTTTGCACCAATGCAAACAACCAACTCTACCTTGAGTATACAACGGAAGACTTACTTAGATTTTCTCTACCAAACAATGTAGCCCATACTACAAAGAGGTTCCTTCCATTTTTATGCTTCACATAATTGGGGAAGTATTATCGAATCAACATAATACTAAAGCCAAATGCATAAGCCAACAAACTCACTTTTATTAGCTTAAGGGGAAGATACAAAACTCGTCCAACCAATGGAATTACAAGTTTATTCTCTAAGCCTAACGCATAAATCACTCTCTACTGGAAATGTGGTTCTTCAACACTTGAACTATTGAACAACTCGTTTACAAGTGTTCTCTGGCTATTTATAATGCCAAGAACCAGGGCCAATCCGTATGCAACTCTGTTGCACGCCCATGAACAACCATCTGTCCATGGGTAGTTCCCTAACCGCATGACTTACTTTTTAACTGCTAGCTTTGGTGATGGCTTGCACAATGGCGCCACACCTGTCTCAAACGGTTAGGACATTCCAAACTCGTTTATAAAGCCACTCTATAACCGTCTCTAACTTTCTCTTTCACTTTGGCATGCGTGTGATGCACACACACTCGCAACTGACAGTTTGAACTCAAGTCCGACAATCATTATGCATCACTGAACTTTGGCCATGCCAATATTCGACAATGATTGTGCTTCACTCACTCTTGGCCTACGCCAAGTGCTCGACAATGATCACGCTTCATCCAACTTGCACTTCTGCCAAGTATTCAACAATGGTTGTGCTTTATTCATTCCGCTACGCACTCAGATCATTTGGATGCCAACATCCATATATCATGCCAACTGAGTCTTGACTTGCTTAATTCAACTTCATGCTTCAAATGCATCACTTGCATCTCTTTTGGTGAGCAGTTATCACCAATGGCGAATTTGGCCCCGCCATTGTTGCATATGCATCATCCAAGTCTTGGCCAATGCTTGGAACGATGCCAAAGTCATGCCATGACTTTAAATTTCATCCTTTATTCCTTCCTTGAGCTGGACCAACTCTGAATAAGGATATGCAACACTATCTCATAGTTGTTGCATGTGCTAAGTAACCTTTCTTGTCTCAGCCATGTTGGCGCTACATCGTCGGCATGTGCAGCTCCATCTGCCAGGCCACACTCTCAGTATTTCACTATTGTGGCGCTTAACTGTTGTGCCATGTCATAGACCTCCCACACCCAATCCATTCAACGTCCTCGTTGAATGCAACATCAGTTCAGTATGTACTGAACTTTCTTTGGCCTTATATGCATCCGAGCCACTCTCAGAAATCAGCAACTTTGTTTGGCCTTTAACCTTGCTAAACCTTCTCTGCCTAGTACTTTATGCCGCCACTTAGTTTGTTTGCCTATCCATTGAGCCCATGAATTCCAGCTTCATTGTCGTATCGTCGACTATGCTTCAATTTCTACTTCATTCACATCTCAACACCAAAATGCTTTTGCAATTTGTCACTATGCCTCTTGCATCAGCGTACAAATTTTCCTTCAAGCCATTCCGTGCCTAAGTTGTACACGCCAAACAGCCACCATATCACCTTGATATATATAACTTAGCTTACTGCGTCAATTCTGACTGACATTGCACTCTTGCAATTCAACAGGACTTACTGTAGATTAAGTGTTCTTCAATCATTTTTGCAACGCTCTTTTGCAAAACTCGACTGAAATGCATGACATTAGCCATGACTTAGGATACTCGGGGCTTTCCACCGTCACTTTCAAAAGTAGTATCCTCTTCACGCGCCTTTGAAACTAACAAGGCCTCACTTGTTCTTTCAAACTGCTATGCTTTAATGTAATGGAAAAACAACATCATGTTCTTCCTAACTATGAGTTACTCCTTAACTCATATGCTTGATGGACCTACATCTTCATTCTTGCTGCGTTACTCCATGCATTCGCTGCCAAATACTGTTGCATTTCTACGTAACTCTCCCAAAAACAAACTCGCTTATGCCACCAACTTCGCTTCTTGCTTGGTTTTGCTTTTAGCGTTTCTTATTGTATACTTTGGCTAAGTATACTTGTTGGGCTTCCCCAATGAACTAGTTTTACATTAAGCAAAAAGAGACAAGGTTTTTGCTTAAACACCTCCTTCATTCATTATACTAGCCTTACATAAGAAACATATGGACTCCTTCCCATTTACACCATTGGCCAACACACGACCTTACTGAAAGAAAATACATAACCAAAGCAAATACACCAACACTAGTGTGCCATCTTTCAAGACCATAAGATCAGCAACACCCAACTTAACTTGAAACAAAAAAAGCAAAGAGAAATCATGCCAAAGTCTCCATACTTCAGCAACCTTGCAGGTTCAGGCACTTGCAAACAGCAATGCAAGGCCCTTGCTTAATACATGCGCCAATCACGGTGAATAAGGGATGCTAAGATCCATAGGATATCCAAATTCTATGTGAATCTCAGCTAAGCTTTCTTCGAACGAGCGTACATGAGCAAACTCACTTGCCTTTCCTTTGTCACACTTCATGTCAACCAGACTAACTTTCCTTACACCTTTCACGAAACAAGGTGCACTTGGACATTGTATGAAAATCCCGCCAAGGTGAGGCATTATTGTTGCCTCTGCTTCTTTGAAAAAGTTTTTACCAAGGATCATCTCAAAGTCATTGAGATGCATCACCATTACACTGATTTGGACACGCCATTCTCCAACTTCAACATTCACCACATCCATCCCCTTGATTGGCTTAGCTATCATTCACTGTCTTCATGCAGTGATCAACCTGATATACTTCCAAACCCAAGTACTCTGCCATCGACAAGCTCATAACAGTATGCAACGCACCTGTATCTGACATGCCCCAAAGACGATAATTGTGTATGCCAACTTTCATGTAAACCAGGCCAGCACCATTCAGCCCATATTGTACTGCTTCCGTTTGTGCTACTATGTTGCATAGTTGAATAGGATTAACGTGCTCCACTTGATCAGCTTCTTCTTTGTCGTCACTTCCCTCAGTGACTATTGCGGACAATTTTTCTTTCTTTGGACAATCACGCGCAAGGTGATGACCCTTGCATAAGAAACAACCACCGACCCTCTTCTTCGCAGCCAAACTATCATCCCTTTGATAGCTTTTCTCCTTGGCCTCAGAACTTTTCTTATTCTCCTTGTCCTTACACTTCTGGTTCTTCTTATCCTTGCCCTTCCTATTAGCATCAGTTGAGGTATGGACTGATCTAAAATCAGCAAGGTTGTCCACGATTGCAATGGCTGAAGGTAGGTCTTTGGCACCCTGCCTTCTCACTTCAGCCTGAGCCCATGCTTGCAAACCAGATGTAAAATTAAACAACTTATCTTCCTCAGACATGTTTCGAATATCTAGCATCAGAGACGAAAACTCTTTCACGTATTCCCGTGGTGTACCGATATGCCTCAGCTTACGCAAGTTCTCTCTAGCTAACCAAGCCGCATTGCTTGGCAAGAATGGACTCTTTAATTCTTCTTTCATGACATCCCATGTCAGGATGCTTGGATGACCAGCAGTAAGGTCATCATCAGTTCTAGTTCTCCACCACAACTTCGCATCACCCTCCAGGTACATGCTAACGAGAGTAACCTTTTGTTCTTCCGGGGTTCTGGCGGCCTTAAAGTATTGGTCCATGTCCCACATGAAATTCTCCAATGCCTTTGCATCTCTTATGTAAGAAAATGCCTTAGGTTCTGGGACTTTAATCTTCGTGAAGTCACTGCCACTACCACCTGCAGTAGCTTGCTCCGAACCAATTATACTCACCATTCGCCTCAAGACGCTTAACTCATCAGTAAGCTCTTTCAAGGCACCTGTGAACATGGTCTTAGCAGCAGTGATTTGGGCTTCCAAATCAGCGTGTTTCTTGGTTTGACTCCATCATATCAACAACGTACTCATCAAGAGCCTGAATGCGAGCCAACACCGTTGCATTATAATTGGCATTGTTACGATGATGCACCTCATCGCCAATCTTGTCTTCCAAGTCCGCTACCATATCAGTTAAGGTATCCAACGTACTCTTCTTACCAGCCATTATCTCTTGCAATTTCATCAACTAAACTCGAGAAAAACAGAGAAAATCTTCCAATACAAAGCTAAAACAGAGCAATCTGTGCTCTGATACCCGAATTGTCACACCTCCAAATGCACCAAGCAATTTTTCGCGAAGGTATAACTCGGTAATACAGTGGGTCGGTGATCTCTTATCCCCCATTCTTATTTCAGCCTCATAAGTTTGCACCAATGCAAACAACCAACTCTACCTTGAGTATACGACAGAAGACTTACTTAGATTTTCTCTACCAAACAATGTAGCCCATACTACAAAGAGGTTCATGCCATGTTTATGCTTCAGAGAATTGGGGAAATATTATCGAATCAACCAAATACTAAATCCAAATGCATGAGCCAACAAACTCACTTTTATTAGCTTAAGGGGAAGATACAAAACTCGTCCAACCAATGGACTTACAAGTTTATTCTCTAAGCCTAACGCAGAAACCACTCTCTACTGCAAATGTGGTTCCTCAACACTTGAACTATTGAACAACTCGTTTACAAGGGTTCTCTGGCTATTTATAATGCCAAGAACCAGGGCTAATCCGTATGCAACTTTGTTGCACGCCCCATGAACAACCATCTGTCCATGGGCAGTTCTCTAGCCGCATGACTTACTTTTTAACTACTAACTTTGGTGCTGGCTTGCACAATGGCGCCACACCTGTCTCAAACGGTTAGGACATGCCAAACTCGGTTATAAAGCCACTCTATAACCGCCTCTAACTTGCTCTTTCACTTTGGCATGTGTGTGATGCACACACACTCGCAACTGACAGCTTGAACTCAAGTCCGACAATCATTATGCATCACTGAACTTTGTCCCTGCCAATATTTGACAATGATTGTGCTTCACTCACTCTTGGCCTACGCCAAGTGCTCGACAATGATCACGCTTCATCCAACTTAGACTTTTGCCAAGTATTCAACAATGGCTGCGCTTTATTCATTCTGCTACGCACTCAGCTCATTTGGATGCTAACATCCAAATATCATGCCAACTGAGTCTTGACTTGCTTAATTCAACTTCATGCTTCATATGAATCATTTGCATCTCTTTTGGCGAGCAGTTATCACCAATGGCGTATTTGGCCCCGCCATTGTTGCATATGCATCATCCAAGTCTTGGCCAGTGCTTGGAACGATGCCAAAGTCATGCCATGACTTTGCATTTCATCCTTTATTCCTTCCTTGAGCTGGGCCAACTCTGAATAAGGATACGCAACACTGTCTCATAGTTGTTGCATGTGCTAAGTAGCCTTTCTTGTCTCAGCCATGTTGGCGCTACATCGTCGGCATGTGCAGCTCCATCTGCCAGGCTACATTCTCAGTAATGCGCTACCGTGGCGCTTAACTGTTGGGCCATGTCATACTAGCCTACCAGCGAGCCTCACGAGAAACCATCCAAGAGGCTGAAGCAGATAGGGGGCTAGGGCTGATTATGCCGTAAGGGAGACAAGCTAACTCTAGCTTTCATGTCGAATTCTGTAGTATTGCACCATGGGAGACTCGAACGATGGGCCTCTTGGAGTGCTTCAACCTTTGAGGAATGGATGACCAGCTGAGCGAACTATTTATTTGTACTAGGTGTGACGCCCGTGCTCTGCACGGGCCCAAATATTTGCAGAAAATATGTATGTTTTTGGGTAATATGGGTCAAAATATGTAAATTTTGGGATATATATAGTTTTTGCACCCGTGCGTTGCACGGTCCTAAATATTTTGTAGAGAAAAGTACGTACTTGTGAATAAAAATATGCTTATGGGTCATGGTTATATTTTTTTATATATTTTTCTACCCGTAAAATAAGAAGGCGCAATTGGGGGATACTCTCACAAATTGGAGATACTCACTGCTAAATGGGGTTGGATTTTGACTAAGGGAAACTCCTATAGTATGGAGGTAAAAACATCCTTAACTTAAATAGTATCCATAGATATGTGGACCCTTCATAACTAGTGGACTCAAAACTCATTATGGGAGAAAACAAAACAAGTTACTCCATCCGGATCCTCATAGTCCGGATTTCAAAAAAAAAAGAGAACTTTCTTGTTTAGTCCAGTAAACCCGACCTGGAGTCCAGCGGGAAAACATATTTACTCGCTAGTCCAAAAAAGTTTTGAAAAGAGTAAAATTACTCTACTAACCCTAACATATAATATTATGTATATTAATACATATATATGTTACTACATATGTAGTATGTAATAACTAGTAGTAATATGTAGTAACTAGTATACTAGTAGTAATACGTAGTAACTAGTATACTAGTAGTATAGTTACTACTAGTATACTAGCAGTATAGTAGTAACTAGTATACTAGTAGTAATATGTAGTAACTACTAGTAGTATAGTACTACTAGTAATATGTTATATATTGATACTACATATTAATATGTTATATATTGATACTACATATTAATATGTAGTACGTTATAGTATTGATACTACATATTAATATGTAGTATCAATATATAACATACTACATATCAATATGTAGTATGTTATATGTTGATATGTAGTATGTTATATATTGATACTACATATTGATATGTAGTATGTTATGTATTGATATGTAGTATGTTATGTATTGATACTACATATCAAAAAATTGTTATGTATTGATACTACATGTTACTACTAGTACATACTAGTATACTAGTTACTACTAGTATAGTAAAGTAATTACCTAATTTACTAGTAACAAATTACTAAGATATTTCTGTTACTACTAGTATAGTACATATTAATATGTAGTATCACCGTATTGATATTACTAGTATGTAGTAACATACTACTAGTAACATTTACATGTGTTGAAACTAATTAGACCTGAAAGGGTGTTTTAGGTATTTAGAAAATACACTTTATAATCTCCACGAAGTTTTAGGACTAGAGAGCAAATAATCTAGTCCAAAAACATGTTTTTCACGGGTGGACTAGCCATTAACTGGGTCATGAAAATTGGACTAAACAATAATTCCTACAAAAAAAAATAATCTTCATGAGGTGAATTTCTGTCTGTTGCTAACACTTTCTGAAATTTGAAATTTGCAACACTTTCTGTCTGTTGCTAACGCAAACAAGCATTAGTTATTCTTTAGTATTTTGTCCTTATTGACATCATCCAAATAAATTAAAATTCTCGGTCGGTCATGAAGTGACCGGATAGAAAAAATATTAGTTGCATCTGATCATTAAGTGACCGGACTGGGCTCTGAAACAGAGAGATTCTGAAATTGATATGGTGAGACGTGTTGACGTTATTGCTGGTGGAGATGAAGTCGATTCAGAGTTGTCTTGAATCTGTGGTTGATTATGGTCTCAATTGTCTACAACTGAAGAACAAAGGTGGGTTTAGATTTGTGTGATGTTGATACTTTTGTGTGATGGGTTTCTTGAAATTGAGTTTCCATGGGGTTTCCCAAATTCGTTCCCGCATCCCAATTTTTGCTTCACAAAATCCTCACCTTAATTTCCGGTTTCTTGGTATCTTTATCATAAATCACACAAATTTAATGGGATGAACTGGCGAGCCTAAACAAGAATTTTTGGACCGCCAACAACCAGAGCTAAAATATATTTCATTAAACTATTGCCATGATGACACAACTCAAAGGACCTCATCGATTCAAAAGCAACAACAACTCCAAAGTTGTTTATTCTTAATATTGATTTTAATTTTTCCATCGATTTGATTTGTTTCAACAAAACGACAGATATTCCCGGGGGATTTATATATGTTTGGAGATAATTAACCAAAACCGAGCTTTGATGATAAAATGAACATATATATTACTAATTGTTTTCTAAAAAGGAAGTTGGCTAGCTAATGAGCAGGAAATCATGATCAGCTAGCTAGGGTTGTGTATTCTTATACGAAAATCAATAAATGATAAACGTGCCACTGTAGGAAAAATACAACTGCGTTGGCTTCCTTAAGATCCTAAGACTCTAGGTACATATATATGCACCTTGAACTTGTAATGAGCTCCACCAAAACACTATTTTAGTCGGCATTGTTATCACACATGAATCCAATACCGACTGTATTGTTTTGTTGATGACGCCAAATGTTAGTTGGTATTGTCGGGTAACACTTCCACTGCCGATTGTTAATTCATTTGGGGATATTTAAGGATAATTTAACCATTACAAAAATTATTTGGATAAGGGGTACTTCAATTACTTCATAATGTCTTTATTTTTTTTAATTTTTTGAGTATCCCCCAGTTTGTGAGACTATCCCCAAATCGTGCCTTCTAAAATAAAAATAAATTCTTTTTGCCCGTGAAGTATTTTTTCACTCAGATATTTTTTTTTAACCCGTGAAGTATTCAAAATATTTTCCCGTGAAGTATTTTTTTAACTCAAGATATATTTTAATTTTCCAAGGGAATAAACTAATAAACGGGTAGAAAGTTAAAAAAAATATTTAAATTATCCGTGGAGTATTTTTTTCACTCAATATTTTTTTATTTTCCCCGTGAATTTTTTTATTTTATTCAAGATATAGTTTATTTTTGTACGTGAAGAATTTCCTATTTTAATAAACAGGTGAAAAGAAAAAAAAACTACCTTAACCGTGAGGTAAGATTTTTTTACTTAGGGTATCATTTTTATTTACTTAAGGAATTGTTTTCGGGTTGGGCCGGTTACTTGAGGTATTATTCTTTTTTACTTAAGAAATTATTTTATGGTGGGGCCAGAAGCTCTTGTTTCCTATTAGCCTAATTTATCAAAAGATTTTATTGGTCTAGAATTCTCTGGTGGGGACAGAAGCTCTAAGAAAAGATCTTTGTTCAGCTTTTAACCATAGCGGAGAGAATTTGCATGAAACCATATTAATAATTATGTTACGGGGCCTACCGCCCATGGATGTGCGGTCCATATTCTAGATCCAAATTTGAGATGAGAAATTTGGGGAAAGCTCGATCGAAAATTGAGCTTGTGGTATATGGTTCCACCAGTTTTCATAGGTCTAAGGTTGTCAGGCATTTAACAAGGACATGCATCCTTCTAGCATTCCCATGGTTAGTCGAGGTTCAAATGTAACTAAATGACCAATTCGTCTAAAGGAAGATGATGAAGATGTGTCGGGAGATGAATTTTCCTTATCTAAGTACAATAGATGCATTACTGTACATAGCATAATGTACTCGACCAAATATTACATCTTGTTAGCTACATATAGCTTAGCGCCAACACAACGTCATTCGAATGGTATAATGAACTTAATCATATACTTAAAGGTAACCATTGATATGAGTTTGTTTTATCCCTACAAATACATATAAGAAAAAAAAAAGAATGATAAAGGAACTGCAATCCAAAGGTTGTTGATTATGAAGGAGCAGTAATGTCTTCTCCAAGGAAAGTAATCAGGGGAATATATGGTAGACTACTTTCTAAGTCATTATCGATATTCAGTATCGAAAAGTACATGACTAAAGGAACTGTCTGGAACAACTCTGAAAGTAAACAGGGGAAGATGCCGACATCAAGAGGAGGATCCAAGGATATGATGTCGACATATTTTAGTTCAAAATTGAAATTGTGTTGTACTCTTTTTACCTTCGATAGAGAACAGTTTTTCCCACAGAGTTTTGTTACTCGACAAGATATTTAACGAGACAACACTTAAAAGATCAAATATGTTGAACATTGAAGACATAAAGATCACGTTGATATTACTAAAAATATCTGAATCAAAGAAATAAACATGACAGTCTGTTAAGCAACGCAACTACCATAATCAACAACAGTGTCTTATAAACATTCAAGTCACCAAAGTAAAGTGTGATGAACTCCCATGACTGGGTTGGAATAATGAAACTATCTGACATTAGGGGGAGAATATAATAGTGTGTTGGACTCTTTTCCTTCATCGAGGTTACTTTTTCCCACAGGGTTTTGATACTCGGCAAGGTTTTCTTAATGGGATAACAAAAAACACCGGGAAGTAATTTCCCAACTAAGTTTATTGTATTTCCCACAAGGATTTTCTGTCTTAGGAGTTGTGAAGCAACTAGTCAACTTCAACAGGCCAAAGTGATCATCTACAACGAATCACCTTTACTTGTATCTGTCACGTTCCATTCGTCAAGGTTTTGTCCCACTGGGATTTTCTTGTCAAGGTTTTAATGAGGCAACATATTCGAGTTCAATATAATTATGTTATAAGTTTACTTAATATTGTATTATTTTTCTTTAGTTCAGGTTTTGTCCCTCTGTATTTTCCTGATGAAGTTTTAACGAGGCAATTAACTTAGACTCGTCGGTCCTTGAAGATCGTATTGCATGTGATGAACTACATGTAAAGTATGAGAAAAAAATGTGAAGTACTACATGTGAAGAGTTGTACCAAGCTTGTGTCCCATTTCCTTGTCAAAGTTTTAATGAGGCAATTGATTTCGGCACAAGTCATCAAGAAGTGGACGACATTTGAAGTATTATTCAAAGCACTATATGTGAAGCACTATGTATAAAGTTTTGTTATTGAACCGCACAAGGGGGACTGTTACAGGGCCTACGGCCCATGGATGTGTATTCCATCTAATTACCTAGAGTTTTCCATTTGTTGGGACGACCGAAGGGAGTCCCTTCTATACGTTTGTTGATACATGAAAAATGATACCCTTAACGGGTCCGGGATACCCCTAAGAGGGGAGGTAAGCATAATATGAGGTGTCGAGACTTGGGAACTAGGCCCAAGTCCAATGAGAAAATGCCCATGAGATAGGAGTGACAAAGGAGGAATTAAGGGATAAGAAAGGGATTATATTAAATAATGGCATTAGAGGTAATTAAGGAGGTTTGAGACATGTGAAAAGGCGAGGGTACCCAAATATACCTCAAGCTAAAACTTTTCCTACCTATAAGTCCTTTCTCCGAAAGTGATTGTCTATGGACTGAGTCAAGAAAATACAACTAATTGATTCACACTTCGTGTGATCGTCTATGGATACGAGATCGAGACAATACAACAACGAAGTATGTTTACTTGATACAAAGGTTCGGACTTAACCAAACACAATAGGATTGCTTATCAAGTAAATAGGAATTAACGTTTGTGTGATTTACTTTAATTATAATAAAACAATTATAATGCGGAAAATAAAAGTAAATGACACAACAAGATTTTGTTAACGAGGAAACCACAAATGCAGAAAAACTCCGGGACCTAGTCAAGAATTGAATACTCTCATGATTAAGCCTCTACACAAAATTACACCTAACTTCGTATAGTTGAGACCAAGTAACTAACCCTATAGTTCACTTAGTTCCGTCTGTATTCCCACGCCTCCAACTTATGAACAACTCACGTACTTGGAACAATTCCTTTGGTTCGTATTCCAAACAGTAAAGGAACAACAAATCTGTTTGGTATCAACTCTATTCAACCAAGTGATATGAGTCGGATAAAGGCTCTTCCGTTTATCTTAACATAAACTCCTTCGTCAGGTCCTTAGATCTATGTTATGTTCAATCACCCAAAGGTAATCGTTTAAGATTAAGCCAACAATACCTTTAATCCGAAGAACTGTGTTGATGCCGATCTACTCAATTAATCAATCCAATCTACCACAAGGATAAACCGATTATTAATTGGATCCTCTTTTACCAAAACAAGTATTGTGCACACCAAAGATTATAAAACCCAAGTCAGATCTTCAATATCTTCTTTGTCTTCAAATATTTTTAAATCTTCAATAAAAACCTGCACACAATCACTTGAATCTCTTGTGATCAATCACGCACAGAACGGAGTCTGTTAACAATGGATTATCACAAGATCGTCTTTAGAACTAACAACAGTCTAAAGATCCATGTCGAAATTCTGAACTAGTTTGAGTGAATCTTATATCAGAAGAGAAGATTCTCAAGAATAAACAAACTAGGTGCAATTAGATTTCAACCACCGTTAGTCAATCAAATCAATCGAAAACAAAGATAAACTGCAATTATCTAGTTTCCCACCAATGGGTCGCGCTAGAGCTTCTCAATCCTAAAGAAGACTTTAAAACGAGCGGCCGTAAAAGATTTCACCTAATTAGATTACTCTCCTCTCCGATAGGCGGCTACACCAGTAACAAAGACAAAAGAGGAAGTCTGTTGTTACGAAGGATTAGTTTGTTAGAAAGGAAAACTTCGTGTATTTATAGACAAGGAAGTTCGGACACCAAGGAATTTCCAAAACCGAAAATATTCTCAAGATATTCATTAAAGCACAAATTCGGTTTCCATAATTCCTGGAAATGCTCTGTCCAAAAATAACGATCGAAATCTTTCGGAAAATATAATTAGTAAATGCACATTATTAATTTTGTAATTTCCCTAAATGAAACTAATAACCTTAATTAAAAGATTCTTAACTTACTTATGTTTCGATCCTGAGATTCTCTTCCCTTAGCCGTTAAGGAATATCTTTGAACAATTATATAAATAAACATTCATAGCACGTGTTCAAAGTTTGTCGACATCTTAACTTTGTAAGTTCTCTTTCACACTTACAACCTTGAAACCGATTTGCCACACTTCCAAACAAGTTTAGAATTGGTTCATCTGACTTTCAAGAACTATGTGATTGATCAAACCAACATTCAATCACAATCATGGGTTTACGGTTCTACCAAAACAAGTTTCGGTTCTACCTCCATGTGAGTACTGTGCATAGTCACACTAGCTTCCCAAAAGATCGGTTGACTAGGTACTAGGATCGGTTCCTCACATATATTGGCATCTAACTTATATGTGTTGCACATGTCCATAGGATCGGTTCCCCTTTCTGCTATAAACATTGTTGCACCTCATACAAGGATCGGTTCCCTTTGATGTACTGCACCCCTTACTAGGATCGGCTCCCTTTCCCTTACAAGGATCGGTTCTCTTTCCCTTACAAGGATCGATTCCCTTTCCCTTACAAGGTCAGACATACAAAATCCGATCATACCACAGGTAATTACTTAAGATTGGTTTTACTAATAAAAGTTATACCAATACATAACTCAGGCCTTTGTGAACAGTTCTACCAAGAACACAACAAGTTGTGAGCGGTTATACTGTATCACACATATTGGTTGTTCATAAGATATGCAATGAATAACAAAACCAATAACACCTGGAAATTTCCTTTTCGGTTCACAAACAAGTTTATGAACTTACTTCCTTAGACACATGTAAACGTTGTTCCCTAGGATGAAATCCTCACCTCATACCCATACATAATAACAATAGCATTCAAATGACTATGGCGATGTCTTATCTACAAAGTTTAATGGTTAAGCAATAAACCTCGTATTGTATTCCTTAATATTATGTGTATCTAGAGTTCAAATATGCTTCGCAGTTATGTTTTCAATATGCACGACTTGAAAGATACGTTAGGGAATGAAACAGTTCAAGTCAAATATCACTAACCTCAAGTGGAAGGATGATTGTTTTCGTTGTAGCTCCTTGATTCTTCACATCTTCAAGTCTTCGCAATACTTGTAATGTCTCATATCCTAATACTTTCAAGCTAACATATACGAAGTTTAACTCTAGTACATAATCAAGCGACTCTTAACATGAGTTTTGGTTCACTAAAATATGACAACCAAACTTGACATACCAACGCTTGGTGGGTTCAACCGAGCCATACTCTAACAATCTCCCCCTTTGTCAATTTTAGTGACAAAACTCTTACATCATATGGATAAACAAATTACAATAATTCATTACAATCTGCTTGATTCCCGATTCAACAGCACAGTGAAACTGCTTACAATCAATCCTTGAAAATATCATTGTTGACATTATAATAACAAAGCTATTAGTCCCCCTAAGGAAGATAGGTAGATATTCAATCCGCACGTCTTTGTTATACCAATCATATGACATGTTACTCCCCCTTAGTCTGTGCACTCTAGATAAAAACATTCAAGTACCAATGTTCTTTTCCCTAGCGATGCCAATCAATATAAAATATCAATGCCAGCATCACCTGTTTACTCCATATATTTCTCCCCTTTTTTGTCACAAAAATGACAAAGAAACGAAAAAATAAAGGACAACACGAAAAGAATCTTACAAATCTCAGAATAGACTTGCAAACCTGTAGAGTTAGGCACGAGGGTTCCACACATCATGTTCTGATAACCAATATCAAAACCGAAATTACAAGTAGTCTTATTTTGATATGTTACCAAGGAAACAATTGTCCGAAACAATTTTTCCAATTTAGTTTAGCAAACCAAAAACAACTAAGCGCCTTAGTTCCTTTGCTAAACCGATTTTTCAAAAACAACCGCTTAATTCGATAAGACCAAAATAAAGATAAACTCCATTTTTCTCATCAGGTTCTAATTATCCATAAACTTAGACCTTTCAATTTTAAACAAGCCAAATATTAGGTTAGTTAACTAGCATTTCCTTGTTTAGGCATTCGATTAGACTTGAATAACCGAAACCTCACTTCGACAAGTATAACTAAGATCAGAATTAACTTAGTTTCTTATCCGGAATCGAATTGGACTAAACAACTCATCCCGCACACATATTATTTCGTTAATCCATAAATAATTCATACAAACCAAAATAAATTCAACTTGCATAATTATTCACCTCAACCGGAAGCAATTGAAACAACATAGACATTATAAGCACCGCAATTGCACCGTAATTTTGTAAGCCTAAATGATTGATATCATACAAAAGAAAGATAACAATAGTTTTTCTTAACCAGAACCAATTGAATCACACACACACACATCAATTGTACCGAAATTTTGTAAGCCTAAACAATTGATACCACACAATAAAGCAAGATAACAATAGTTTTTCTTAACCGGAACCAATTGAAACATACATCATGGAATAAATATCAATTGAACCGAAAATTTTGTTAAGCAAAAGAAACAAATGTATATAATATAAACTCAGGCTTTTCTTAAACAGGAAAACAATTAACTAACAGGATTGTTACCTCAAATTTCGCATCCACTTCTCCAATATGATTGCATCTTCGTCCAGGGAGAATTGATATCGAAATATCACCACGTTGTCATCCTTATGCGTGAACAAAAGAATAACAACACACCTCAACCTTTACCAGAGAAAGGTTGAAAACCGGTTTTAACAATTGCAAGCAAAAGTTGAAAACCGTTGAAACACATATGTTTTTATGCTAAACCAAAACCGATTCAACATATTGTGACTTTTTCACATACTCTTTCTATTAGAACCCCTCATAATCCTTTGATAAAGCCTACCTACTAAGGCTAGAACTTAATCCTGCTAAATCAAAAAGTCACCCAAACCATGAGGGTTCACACAATATATGAGATCGAATATTAAGGTAGTGAAACAGAAATCAAACATCTCATAAACATACATAGCAATGAGGTAAAAGCAATTAAGCACAAGCTATGTAAACCGGAAACTATCACAAGAAAAATTACTCAAACAAATAATTTTATTCATAATAGTTTTATTTATAATATACCAATACAATCAATGAAAGAAATCAAAAATTGATGTCTATTTTCCTTGCAAACTAGTCCTTCATGTCAGAACTGAATGAAGGTGCATTACTACTTTTCAGCTTTTGAATTTCTTCAAGTAGAAAGCCTTGTTGCTTGACCAGAATCTCTTGCAGATGAGAAATTTTCATGAAGGATTCTGCAAGAGCATGTAACTCTGTCTTCAATTGAACACAAAAGTGTGTCAATGCCTCAATACACTGATCTTTCTTCAGAGTATCCTCTCTTTCCTTGTTGCTAAGCCAATCTCCTTTTCTGATCTTACACTTAATGTCAAGAGATAATCCAGACTTAGTTTTAAGATGATCTTTCTGATCTTGCATCTTCTCCGGAGAAACCATTTGATCCAGACCCAGAGTTCGGACAAGGAATGATCAAAAAGGAGAAGAATCTTTTTATATTTTTCATACTTCCGAAAATATAATATTCCTAAAAATACGAATATATCAATTTTTTTTCAAGTACTAGATATTATTTCCATAATCTACACAAAGGTGCCTTGATTTTTCTTCTTCCTCACTCAAAAATTGGCACACAAGATGAGGAAAGAATTCTAATACCGATCAAGTGGCATTAGTATGAGATTTTCTCTCATTATGGAATTTTGAACAACCAGAGTGTTCTTGATCTAGTATAGTATGAAAATATCTCTTTCTATTACCTCGAACCAACGAAGTACCTTGAGATAGACTGAAATTGCAAACGCAACTTTTAGCAATTTTGTTTTTAAGACATTTCTTGCATCTTGTCTTATTTCTCCCTTTACCATTAGATGATTTAATAACATCGGAAGACATGTCCATTCTTAAAATGAGTAAATCACTAGTGGTGGGGGAAGAAACAAGATTGACAACTAATGCAACATCAGTTGTTTCCTCTTCTTCAGAATCGTATGAATCTGAGGACTCATCTAGAGTTACAGCCAATGCCTTGCTTCCAGTGTATTTCTTAAGATTGGGACAGTCTTTAGCAATATGACCAAACCCTTTACACTTGAAACACTGCGGCTGATATTCATCATCTTCTTCCTGATCCTTTTTGACAGGAACTCGATCATGTGGTCGAGAAGATCGATAAGTATCCTTAACGAATCTCTTGCTTCTCTTCTTCAAGAGATCTTGAAACTGTCTAGTAATTAATGACAAAGATTGTTCAATCTCATCATCAGAATTTTCTGCAATCTGTTCATTTGAATCATCCAGCTGTCTATTCCTTTCCATTGAAGTTTTTGGAACTTTTGCTTTAAAAGCGATTCATTTAGTTTGAATAGACTGTGATTCATGATCAAAGATCTTTAACTTACCAACGAGTGTGCTTCGTGTGATAGTTGAAAGATCATTTTCTTCTATGATTGCATGCTTCTTAGAATCGTATCTAGATGGCAACGATCTGAGAATCTTGCATACTATATCCTTTACAAATATAGTCTTTCCTAACGACAAAGAGGCATTAATTATCCAAAGAGTTTAATCTGAAACTCCTCAAAAGTGTCGTTGTCACCCATTCGAAGGTTTTCCCACTCGGAAGTGAGGGTTTGAAGTCTAGCTTCTTTTTCTGACGAATTTCCTTCAAATACGATCTGAAAATTATCCCAAGCTTCTTTCGAAGTTTGACATGTTGACACATGATGTTGTAGGTCGCTACTTACATCATGGATAATAGCATTCAAACCATCTAAATTCTGCTTTGCAAGTGCCTTTTCTTCGTTCGAAAACTCTGCTAAGCGTTTAAACTCAGTTTCTGAATTTTCTCTCTTTGGAAGAGTATAACCGTTGACGACTAATAGCCAAGTATTAAAGTCTCGTGAGAAGAAAATATCTCATAGCATATTTCCACCATAGATAGTTTGTTCCGTCAAATCTTGGCGGAACGTTAATTGAAGTCGATTCATGAGAACTCGAGTTCATTCTTATAGGTTGGATCGCACCAAACACAGATTGTTAGATCTTTTCGTGTTTGCCTGCTCAGATACCAATTGAAAAGGCGAGGGTACCCAAATATACCTCAAGCTAAAACTTTTCCTACCTATAAGTCCTTTCTCCGAAAGTGATTGTCTATGGACTGAGTCGAGACAATACAACTAATCGGTTCACACTTCGTGTGATCGTCTATGGATACGAGATCGAGACAATACAACAACGAAGTTTTTTTACTTGATACAAAGGTTCGGACTTAACCAAACACAATAGGATTGCTTATCAAGTAAATAGGAATTAACGTTTGTGTGATTTACTTTAATTATAATAAAACAATTATAATGCGGAAAATAAAAGTAAATGGCACGGCAAGATTTTGTTAACGAGGAAACCGTAGATGAAGAAAAACCCCGGGACCTAGTCCAGAATTGAATACTCTCATGATTAAGACGCTACACAAAATTACACCTAACTTCGTATAGTTGAGACCAAGTAACTAACCCTATAGTTCACTTAGTTCCGTCTGTATTACCACGCCTCCAACTTATGAACAACTCACGTACTTGGAACAATTCCTTTGATTCGTATTCCAAACAGTAAAGGAATAACAAATCTGTTTGGTATCAACTCTATTCAACCAAGTGATATGATTCGGATAAAGGCTCTTCCGTTTATCTTAACATAAACTCCTTCGTTAGGTCCTTAGATCTATGTTATGTTCAATCACCCAAAGGTAATCGTTTAAGATTAATCCAACAATACCTTTAATCTGAAGAACCGTGTTGATGTCGATTTACTCAATTAATCAATCCAATCTACCACAAGGATAAACCGATTATTAATTGGATCCTCTTTTACTGAAATAAGTATTGTGCACACCAAAGATTATAAAACCCAAGTCAGATCTTCTATATCTTCTTTGTCTTTAAATCTTCTTAAATCTTCAATAAAAACCTGCACACAATCACTTGAATCTCTTGTGATCAATCACGCACAGAACAGAGTCTGTTAACAATGGATTATCACAAGATCGTCTTTAGAACTAACAACAGTCTAAAGATCCCTGTCGAAACTCTGAACTAGTTTTAGTGAATCTTATATCAGAAGAGATGATTCTCAAGAATAAACAAACTAGGTGCAATCAGTTTTAAACCACCGTTAGTCAATCAAATCAATCGAAAACAAAGATAAACCGCAATTATCTAGTTTCCCACCAACGGGTCGCGCTAGAGCTTCTCAATCCCAAAGAAGACTTTAAAACGAGCGGCCGTAAGAGATTTCACCTAATTAGATTACTCTCCTCTCCGATAGGCGGCTACACCAGTAACAAAGACAAAAGAGGAAGTCTGTTGTTACGAAGGATTAGTTTGCTAGAAAGGCAAACTTCGTGTATTTATAGACAAGGAAGTTTGGACACCAAGGAATTTCCAAAACCGAAAATATTCTCAAGATATTCATTAAAGCACAAATTCCGTTTCCATAATTCCTGGAAATGCACTGTAACGACCGAAATCTCGGAAAATATAATTAGTAAATGCACATTACTAATTCTGTAATTTCCCTAAATGAAATTAATAAACTTAATTAAAAGATTCTTAACTTACTTATGTTTCGATCCTGGGATTCTCTTCCCTTAGCCGTCAAGGAATATCTTTGAACAATTATATAAATAAACATTCATAACACGTGTTCAAAGTTTGTCGACATCTTAACTTTGTAAGTTTTCTTTCACACTTACAACCTTGAAACCGATTTCCCACACTTTCAAACAAGTTTAGAATTGGTTCATCTGACTTTCAAGAACTATGTGATTGATCAAACCAACATTCAATCACAACCATGGGTTTACGGTTCTACCAAAACAAGTTTCGATTCTACCTCCATGTGAGTACTGTGCATACACTAGCCTCCCAAAAGATCGGTTGACTAGGTACTAGGATCGGTTCCTCACATATATTGGTACTTAACTTATATGTGTTGCACATGTCCATAGGATCGGTTCCCCTTTCTTCTATAAACCTTGTTGCACCTCATACAAGGAGCGGGTCCCTTTGATGTATTGCACCCCTTACTAGGATCGGTTCCCTTTCCCTTACTAGGATCAGTTCCCTTTCCCTTACAAGGATCGGCTCCCTTCCCTTACAAGGATCGATTCCCTTTCCCTTACAAGGTCAGACATACAAAATCCGATCATACAACAGGTGATTATTTAAGATTGGTTTTACAAATAAAAGTTATACCAATACATAAGTCAGGCCTTTGTGAATAGTTCTACCAAGAACACAACAATTTGTGAGCGGTTATACTCTATCATACATATTGGTTGTTCATAATATATGCAATGAATAACAAAACCAATAACACCTGGAAATTTACTTTCCGGTTCACAAACAAGTTTATGAACTTACTTCCTTAAAACACATGTAAACATTGTTCCCTAAGATGAAATCCTCACCTCATACCCATACATAATCACAATAGAATTCAAATGATTATGGCGATGTCTTATCTACAAAGTTTAATGTTTAAGCAATAAACCTCGTATTGTATTCCTTAATACTATGTCTATCTAGAGTTCAAATATGCTTCGCAGTTGTGTTTTCAATATGCACGACTTGAAAGATACGTTAGGGAATGAAACAGTTCAAGTCAAATATCACTAACCTCAAGTGGAAGGATGATTGTTGTCGTTGTAGCTCATTGCTTCTTCACATCTTCAAGTCTTCGCAATACTTGTAATGTCTCATATCCTAATACTTTCAAGCTAACCTATACGAAGTTCAACTCTAGTACATAATCAAGCGACTTTTAACATGAGTTTTGGTTCACTAAAATATGACAACCAAACTTGACATACCAACGCTTGGTGGGTTTAACCGAGCCATGCTCTAACAACATGTGTCATGATGTCATAAAAAGAGGGACTTTGAGGAAAGTCTATATAAAGAAGGACAAATTACAAAGGAAAGGCAACTCTCTCTCTCTCTCTATTACCACTTCTAGTAAAGTAAGATCACTTGGTGAGACTAAGACGGGTAGAACCAAAACCAAAATCACCCCTCAACATTTGGCGACCACACCCGGAGGCTCGTGCCTAGCTCACCATGGCACACCCAGAAGGCGCTAGCTCAGAAGCGATAGGAAACCAAGCGACTAATCAGCCTATCAACCTCGATGAGGTAACAATGGAGGATGATGACAGCGAAGAAGAGACGCTGGCTCAGGACACTATCAAACAATCGGCGGGACATGGATCCCAAAACAAATAGATAGTAGCAACACAAGGGAAGAACATGCGAGTGATCCAGCTACCAATACCCATGCCCCCAGATCTGCAAGACATGCAAAAGGAACTAGATGAGCACTCACGAAGAAGGCAAGAGCTTGAAGACTGGATAGCACAAGCAGTGATAGCAGGACAAAACACTCTTGAAGAAATGACGAAAGGCGAAGGGCACAAAATCGACAAGACAACAACGATGTCACAGGAAGAAATGGCAAAATACTTGGAGCAAAATTATCATGTGGTAAAACAAGACAGTCACTGCCTCATAAGTATTCCATACCCGGGGAACATCCGAGAATACCAATACCCCGAGGACTACACTTCTCCGAAATTCAAGATATACAATGGACAAGGGAACGCGCGAGAATATGTCAGCCGATTCCAATCAGCAATGAATGATAGAGCCTCTGATGGAAAATTGTGCCTAAAAGAATTCCCCAAATCACTCACAGGCACGGCATTCACTTGGTATGACAACTTAAAAGCGGAAAGTGTGGATTCCTGGCCAACTATGTCCACATACTTTCTCGGGAAATTCTATTCAGCCAAGAGAAAAATCACGGCAATAGACTTGAGCAAGAGTGGACAACGGATGAGAGAAGAAATGAGAAAGTACATCTTACGGTTCCGACGGTTGGCACTAGATTTTCATGAAGACATCAATGAGGGAACGCTCGTCAAAATTTGCGTGCGAGGAATGATCCAGACTTTCGTAGAGCTAGAAGAAGCAACTGAGAGGATTGCTGAATGCATAGAAGAAACACCCACAGATCCTGCTTGGCTCCACACAGTTAGCATTGTATCTGAGGCACCACGCAATGTAAGACCCAACACTAATAGAGAAGGGACCAGTTTCAGACTGTCGATGGAAGCCATGGAAGAAACAGATGGACTAGGCGCGACTTAAATCCACCACCCCCTCTGCCCTGAGCAAGGAACACGCGGTCGAATTACTCAACCGGTGGGTTATTGGAAAGGAAATTCAGCTACCCCCGACAGTGGTAGACGTCAACAAAATGGATAAGAACTCTGCCAAGTATTGCCACTACCATAGAAGGTTGGGACACCCAACAGAAGAATGTTTTTCCATAAGGAGTATATTTGAACGTAAGTGCGCCTCTGGGGAGCTTAAGGCAACTAAACAAGCGATTGAGTACGACCCTTTCCCTCTCCACTAAAAAAAGAAGGCCGAGGGGGAAAATACGAAAGATGAGACCACAAATGTTAACAACCCTTTTTATGGTAAGAATAATTTCTCCTTTTGGAATTCGTGGGCAATATGATTCGAAAAGGTCACAGGAATTTCCAAAGGCGCCTAGTTGACTGGAAAATTTACAAAAGGCTATGGGAATGCCAAAGGCGCCCGGTCGGCTGATAAATCTACAAAAGGCTACGGGAATGCCAAAGGCACCCGGTTAGCTGACAAATCTACAAAAGGCTACAAGAATGCCAAAAGCGCCTGGTCGGCTGACAAATTTACAAAAGGCCATGGTAACGCCAAAGGCGCCCAATCGGATGACAAATCTACAAAAATCTACAGGAATGCCAAAGGCGCCTCCATGGGAATGTCGAAGGCGCCCAATCGGCTGACAAATCTACAAAAGATACAGGAACGCCAAAGGCGCCTGGTCGGCTGACAAATCTACAAAAGGCCATGGGAATGCTGAAGGCACTCAATCGGCTGACAAATCTATAAAAGGTTACAGGAATGCCAAAGGCACCCAATTGACTGACAAATCCACAACAGGCTATGGGAACGACAAAAAGGGGAGAAGGCGTGTTCTATCAACGCTTGCCCAACCCACCGTTTCCTTCTGATAAGAAAAAAAAAAAGGAGAAGGCGCGCTCTATCAACGCTTATCCAACCCGCCGCAACCTTCTGATAAAAAAGAAAAGGGGAGAAGGCGCGCTCTATCAACGCTTATCCAACCCACCGCTTTCTTCTGATAAAAAAGAAAAAAGGGGAAGGTGCGTTCTATCAACGCTTATCCAACCCACCGTTTCCTTATGATTAAAAAAAGGGGGGGGGGGCGAAGGCGGGTTCTATCAAAGCTTACCCAACCCACCGCTTCCTTCTGATAAAAAAGAAAAGGGGGACAAGGCGCGTTCTATCAACGCTTACCCAACCCACCGCTTCCTTCTGATAAAAATGAAAAAAAGGGAGAAGGCGCACTCTATCAACGCTTACCCAACCCACTGCTTCCTTCTAAAAAAACAAAAAAGGGAGAAGCCGTGTTCTATCAACATTTACCCAACCCACCGCTTCCTTCTGATAAAAAAGAAAAAAAAAAGGAGAAGGCCCCATACATAACCAAGAATAACGAGAAACAAAAATAACGAGCTAATAGTTAACCAAGCACCATATTAATATCCCAAAAAAAAGAGGCAAACAAACACAATAAACAAATTATCCGAGAGATAAGAATCCAATACAACCAAAGAAAGACAAAGGAAAAGACAACATAAAGAGGAAGCGCGTTAAGCAGAATGAAGTGTAGACAACTCCTTCTGTTTCTCCTCAAGTTCCGCGAACTGCTTCTTTTGCGGTGTCAGCCCGTATCACTTCATCGTTAGATACCCCAACATCAACAACCAATTGAGTCAGCACCTCTTTCTTACCAGCAGTTGCCTTGGAGCGCTTTTCCAGCTCATTCTCCAACTTAGAGATCTGACTCGTAAGACGACCACAAGGGTCACTACAACTCTTCACCTTCGCCAACAAATATTCTAACCAAGGAATTGGAAACTTGACGTTGACTGCTGACCGCATGGAAGCCTCCCAACCACGCATTATCGCCGCGTCAACAGGATCATCCCCTACCCGCGTGAGCTGGCCATCGACTTCCAAAAGGTTCCTGGTCATGTAGCACAAAATGCGAACATCAAGAAGACCTGCCTTCGCCATGTGACCACCACCACGCTCCACAATATCCCTATAAGTGACGGCGAAGTTGGTGGGCACCCAAAAGCCGTGAACAAGTGTATGAGTGTCAGGATCTACTCCAGCCTCAGCAGCACTCACCACCAAAGAGAAATGAAGTTGCACGTCCTCGAGATTCGCCGGCACGACGGGGACGGCTGGTATGTCAGGAACACCAGTCTGTTTCTCCGAAGGAGCGGAAGAACCACTACCATCCATCCGAGCACGTTTACCCCACCCATCTCCATTGGAAACTATGCGCCGCACGCTGTCCGTATCGGGTTTAACAGTCTCTTTACACTTTTTACCCATATCCTAACGCCAACGATAAGATTTTACCAAGCAAACAGATGAAAGCACAATGAAAAAAGGGGAAAAAGAGACAAGAGACTAACCTCAGGAACCGACGAACCAAATGGAATATCAGCGGGCTAAGGACGAGATGCAGAAGAAATAGAAGACGACTCAGAATCACTAGTGGAGCCTGAAAAAATGAGAAATGAACACCATTGCGAAGAACAACTTGGATTTATATAAAAAAAAAAGAGAATAAGAGAGAGGAAAGAAGAATGATAAAAACAAATACACGTATTAAATAGGAGGTTACCTTCAGGATCACCAACGGGTGGTGCCACGTGGGATGAGGACCCACCAAAAACTGACCGGCTGGACCCAGACGGGCTCATTGACTGCAGAATGACACTAGGAGACACCGGTGGTTCGTCTCTAGCACGAATAATCTCATCCCGAAGAGGATGAACCGATGAAATATGAAGATGCGGGGATACCCAACCGGTCCCCTTGGGGAGATTGACCCCAGGATCCCTCAACTGGTCTACAAACGAGGGAGTTGGACTGCTACTTGCGCTCCTAGGAGGTTGTGACGCACTTCTCTGACGGGCCTGCTGAGGTTGCAAGGATGAGATGTTAGCGGAAGAACAAGGGCGCGGAGCAGACAACTTAGTTGATTCTCGCCTAGCTTTCTTTGCAAGGCTCTTCTCAGTCCAATCACACTCGGGCATGTTCAGATACTCTTCCATCATATAAGAAGGAGCCTTCCACCCCACGCGATTGAAAAGAGGAGCTTCCTGAGAATGTAATCCCCGCCGTTCATTTTATCAAAAGAAGAGGGAGCGACGATAAATAATAGACGAATGAAAAGCAAAAGTACATGTGTTTCCAGAAGATTAGCAGATGGCCTGGACACCACTATCCGCGGGGGCTTATTCGGAAAACGACTTCAACCCCTTCTCCGGCCTTATGGGCTCATGACCTTCAGGAGGCGCCCAAGAAGTAACTAAAAGCTCTAAAGGGTGACCTTGGTAGCTGGAAAGAGACGATGTGAAGCATCTACGGCATCATCAAGCTTAACCCGGCCGGACGCATGAAGCGCTCGAAGATCTTGGACCGATAGGTCACGGGGAGGAGTCGATTCGCGCAAAAGGAAATTCAAATCCCGACGACGTGTGAAATCATGGTACTCATGGGATCCCTGATAGGTGTTGTAAACACCTTGATATTTATCTATTGTTTATGCTTTCTTTGTTAATTTTCTTGTAAATTATGTATCTTATGTTTACTTTTGAGTATTTGGGTATTTTGGAGTCATTTGGAGCAAAAGAAGGAGAAACCATCCATTTGGAGCGAAAAGAGCAAAAAGATCAATTGGCTGGCGAAATATATTTGGAGCCAGCTAGGTTGTGCAAGAAAGAGGTGATGAACGAACTGTCAGTTTCCCAAAACTAACAGTTAAGCAAGAAAGAATAGGTTGTCAGTTAGCTGGAATTGAAAGGCCAAATATCACTTCAGTGACCCTTATCCTAATGTACCGGGTGCCAATATCAATTCTCATTCCTACACATAACCAAAAATTCAGAGAGATTAGCTTTTATTTCTTTTCCTCTCCCTGAAACCGATGGCAGCTCTTCTAATGGCGAGAAACAGATGATGGATTGAATGGAGATTGTTGGCAGAGTGGGTCTGAACTAGATCTGGTACATCCAGCTGTTGTTGTCAATTTGAGCTGAAATTGAGATGGAGAAGAAGAAAGTAACGACCAATTTGAGAGATTGAGAATTCAGAAGCTAGGGTTTACTGTGAGGTTCAACAATGAAGAATTAGCGCACAGATTCATTATGGTTTTTGATGGAATTGATTGTCATGGGTATTTTGAGGAAGTGGTGGAGATTGAGAAGGAAGAACTGTTAATGGGTTAGGTTCAAATTTGCACTTTGCAGCAACACAGGAAAGAATGGGTTGTTTGTGCTGCTGTGAGAGAATGATGGAGGTTCTGGTCTATTAGTGGAAATGAGTTCTGGTGGTGAACTGAAATGTGTGTTGCTCAGATGATGCTGCTGAATTGGGTTCGGTGTTGTTGTCGTGAAATGAATGTTGGTTGTTGCTGCTGGGAAGCCAGATTGGTTGAACTGAGAATGAACTTGATGGTGGTGACTGAACTATGAAGTACAGGTGTTAGTATAGCTGGAGATGCTACTGAAATAGGTTGTAGTTGTGCAGCTGAATAATGGGTAAATCTGTGAAGAGAATGACCAAGGGCAGCTGCTGAAGTTGCGGTTAGCCTGCAATGAGCTTGCGGCAGTGAGCTGTGAATGAAAAGCAAGAATTGAAGAATCTGGTTCAACTCAGAGATGGATGAAGCTGCAGCTGCATACGATTTTCATAAGTTTGATTTGTGAGATTGAACTGATGTTTGCAGTTTGGTACAAAGAAGTGGAGTCTGCTGTGTCAGGTGGAATGAAGCATTGACAACAAGAAGATGCAGCTGGCTTGAACTGGAACTAGATGGTTGAGAGTATTGCAGTGGATGTTTGCAGCTGAAGTGGTTTTGCAGTGACAGAGAATGGACTGAAATGGCAAAGGTTCAGGTGGACAGCAAGAAGCCAAGATGGAGAAGAAGATATTGAACCGGAGGTGATTATGGTGTGGGCTGGGATGCTGATGCTTTTGTGTGCAGTAATGTTGCAGCTGCAATCTGAGACAAGGAATTGTGCTGGTGAAGAAGTCTAGACAAGAACTGATCTGTTGCAGAATGATGCAACAACAACGGAGGATCTATGCCCTGGCCTGGTGGAGGTTGCAATTGCAGGATGAGTCGGGTTAGTGATTGTTGTGCTGGCAAGAAATTACAGCAGTTGCATGTGTTGGGTATGGTGGTAATGCAATGTGTTGGTTTGCAGTTCAGCAATAAGTTGCAGGAATGGGTTACGGATTGGTGGTGACATTGAGATGCTGCTGATAAGAGAATGGAAGTTGGATCGGATTGCAGAAGATGGCGGTGATGCTGAGTGAATGAATGAATTGGTATTTGTGTGCTAGAGGTATGTTAGGTTGCAGGGAAGAATAAATTAGCCAGAAATTGGCCTGAGAATTGTCTGCAAACAAAGGAAACTCTGTCGAATTTCTTTCTGCAGCGAGTTAACTCAGTGAGCCGATTTGACTCATCAATCCAGAGAAGGACTTGGACCTGTATTAACTGGGCTTGGCTTGTGGGCTATGTTCTGAGGCAGAAGCGAGTTTATGGGCTAGACAGTCAGATAACCGAGATTTGGAAAGTTTGGCTTTTGGTGGAGAAAAGCTATATAAAGGGTCTATTCTATCATCTACGGGATGG
Organism: Papaver somniferum; assembly: GCF_003573695.1. Lineage (NCBI taxonomy): Eukaryota > Viridiplantae > Streptophyta > Magnoliopsida > Ranunculales > Papaveraceae > Papaver > Papaver somniferum. Next base: position 65,354,350 of record NC_039364.1, on the reverse strand, counting down.
AGATGATCTTATCTCTACTTCTACTTTTTGTTCTAGGGTTTAGAAACTGTATTTGCAGGAAATCCTACACTACACCCCTCATGTGATTTCATTGTTGATCAACTCATTTTAGGTTTATATTCTTAATTTTATTGATTAATTTTTGAATGTTCTTACAAGAAAGATAAAGAAGTCAAGAATAATCTCTGCTCTAAACTTTCTCTCTCATATTTACTTGTTTCTTACTCAAAAAAGATCTCTCCCTCTTTTTACAACTTGAACGACTATTTATAGGGAAATACATAGTGGATGACAGCTAATCTGTCCTTTATTTTCGGATATGGCTTGCGACATTCTCGCAACCTTACAAATGTTAATTTCGCAAGCTCTCTAATTTTCGCAGGACCATCACATCTTTCTCATGATCCTAGCTGACGTCATTTGTTATATTCTTCCTGAAATTGTTCCGCGACGCTATTGTGCTGTGTCATTGATAATTTCGCTGAGACATTATTGTTGCGAGATTCTGATCCTACATCGTGCCTCTTCTCATATATTCTCTGCGAAGTAGAGAATGATGTGAGAAATGCCGCAGTTGTTCGTCTTTTCATATTCTACATTTATCACACGTACTCTCCCTTCCATTTATTTCTTGACACGTCTTCTGTAACCGCTGCTTTTCAACCGCTCACGTCTTTTCGTCTTAATGGTGTTTATTTCTTCGAGTAAAAAATCTCCTTTATATAGTCTTCTTTCCCCCTTTTTCCACTTTTCTTTTTACCTTCTCTTCTATTTTTATTCTCCCATCTCTGCAACTCTGTTATTCTTCTGCAAATTCTGTTGTTGTAATTTTTTCTTCCTTCAATCCTTTTACTTTACATACATTCCCATACTCTATATTCAAACATGGCTCCAAGTGGTCATAGATATGAGAAGAATTTACAAGATGTTCAAAAATATCTTGCTGATAAAGGTTTTATACTCTCCACTATTCCTGGTGAGAATGCCAAATCAATTCTTTCTGTCAAGCTTTTCTCTGATCAATATTGTGATGATCAATCAATCATAATCTCGCTAGGTCAGATTCTCGCAGGTCTCCCTATTCCTCTTTATAACCCAGATCTTTCTTTATTTTATGAAATTCTCGCTCATTCGGGATTTTCGCGAGCCATCTTCCAACTAAGTGGGGACTGCATCCGTCTGATGCTGGAGTTCGCTAATCGTGGTGCTGGTAGAGGATCTCTTTACTCCAAAGAACTTAGGGATCCAAAATTCGCAAACTTAGAGATATTTGCTGAGAAGTATACAGTGGAAAATTTCTTTGAGAACTACGAACTTAAAGGGACCCTACATTGCTGGATCAAACGTTCTTCCTGCGAATCTCGCTGCATATCAACCTTGGGTTTTCTCTTGGCCCGAGAAGGAGAAAGAGGTATGTTTCTCCCCTTTAACTCATTTTATATTTCTTTATTGATTTTTACTATTCTGTTCGCTAACTCTTGCGACATTTCGCAGATCCAAAAATTGAAGGATAATTATAATAGGACATGGAAATCTAGTACTTTGTTAGCTCTTCGCTCATACACAGATGAGGTAAGAAATTTTCTCTTATGACTTTAAATAGTATTGTTACTTCCATGCTTCAATTTCTTATTTCTATCTGTGTGTGAAGATTATTGCTGAAGTAGAAGAATCTGCTGATGCTGCGAAGATTGGTGATAAAGGTAAAGGTGATCTTCGCAGGGAAAAATCAACTGGTCCTCCTCCAAAGAAAAGAAAAGTTCGTTCTTCTTGTCCTTCAAATGTTCCTTCTAACGAAAATTTTGAAAGTGACAAGGGTGATGAGGATAACGATGATCTTGCTGCAACTGAAGATTCTTCACCTGAATCCTCTATGGCTAAGCTTTCTGGCCTCTTTTCTGATTCTCTACAAGGAATGGGAGATAGCCAATTCGCAAATACCTGCAAATCTCTCGCTACCCTTTGTGATGTCCCTTTATTAGATGGTTATAGTTCTCTTCGTGGAGTTTCTAGATCAGTGACTCCCGACTTCTTGCATTCTCTCAATAGTCTGGTATACTTTTATCCTTTTACTTCGTCATTGTTATAACTCAAAATCTCTTTCTATATTAATATTTTTCATATCTTTTCGCAGGCTGGAAAAGCTTCTTTTGATGTTGCCTCAGATCTAGAGAGAAGACGCGAAAACCTTGAAAAGAAGAATCTTCAATTTCGCAAGAAGAATGAAGAATTGGAAGCTGAAGTTAAAGGTCTTCGCGAGAAAAATAGACAATTAGAAATCGATTCTTCCTCGTATAAGAACAAAATTTCTAGTCTTCAACAAGCTAATAATCAGATTTATGGTATGTTACTTTTCTTTTTTCTCTTTATTCATTCATCCTGTTGTTTTATCTTATTTAAATGATCATTTTTGCAGACATTTATGGTCTTTCTGATGAAGCTACCCTTCTTCGCTCATTTCCCAATGCCTTGGATAATGATACCCTTCTTGAACGTCTTAACAATTCCTTAAATAGCTTCTTAAATGATAGAATTTCATCTCTCTCTCTAAGTGAACTTAGATCGAAATTTCACCTCTTAGAAATTGATCATAGATCCAGTTTAGGCTTGGCCAACAGATTTAAGCGTCTCCTTATTGATTCCAAAGAGAAAACCAATGAGTTAAGAATCAAAATTAGCGGTCTCATAGATGATAAGGATCGTATCTCTGATCAAGGTGCCAAAGCTTTGGCGAAATTCCAAGAGGCTCTCCTTGAAGTTCAACTTGAGCGAGATGAAGCTAACCGCAAGAATATTGAACTCTGCGAAAGAGAAAATCAAATTCGTTCTCGTCTTCTCATAAGTAGTGAGGATGAATTTGTCTGGGATGCGAAAATTATAGATGATGCTAAAAAAAAAAATTTAGGCGTAAATGTTAGTCTCCAAGTTGAACATACAGCCTTGATTAGAGATATGATTTCTGACAGAGAAAGTTGCTAATTGCTCTTCTTTACTAATCTTTTGCTTCTTATGAATTTTCATCAAGTTAATAATTGATTGTCTTTTGTTCGCAGATTCTGAAAATAAATATCGTGAAAAGATTGAAGAACTTGAAGCTGAAAAGGAGGAACTCGCAAAGAATCTTTCTTCTCGCAACGACAAGTATTCTAGATTAAAGAATCAAATCAAGATCACCGTTGCGAATTTTAAGAATGACGCTATGCATTTTCGCAATCAAACCATCCAAATGGTTTGTGATGTTCATAATATCCCACATTCTGATTATCCTTGTCTTTTAGAAGAAATCCCACAGAATACTCCCGGTTTGATTATCTCTGATAGCGAAGCTGACGATGAAGAATCTGATAGTGATGGAAGTTCTGATGGTGATGAAGATTCTGACGCAGATAAAGAAGAAAATAAGTCTGATGAAGATAATGAAGGATTAACCAAGAAATAGTCTTTACTTCTTTCTTTGATTCTTTGTAACACTTGTACATTTATTTCTTCTTTCTGTATATTTGTATTTCTTTCATTTTGACCTGCGTAAATTAAAAAAATTCTTCTTTGCAATACAGTTAATCAATATAATCATTAATTCTTGAATTTTTGAGTAAATCTCTCATATGGAGACAAATAACATTTTCTAATTTCATACATTCCCAAACTTGCCTCTGTTATTTGAATCCAAATGAGAGATTTCATAAAAAAATTATTATTGTATAATTTCGCAACCTTTTGCGAAGTGAATTTTGTTTCTTTTCAAAATCCCATTCCTGTATGGTCTTATTTTTCCTTCCTAATTAAAGGTCTTATTATGCCACCTCTTGTCATTGCGACAAAATCGCAGGACGTCCTTGCACTTTCATGCAAAAACCCATTGATCTTGCCTTAACTTTTTCTTTTGTATTATGGCCTCTTCAGGAATGTTGCGACAATATGACAGGCCTAAATATTCTTTCAAAAATAAAGCCCCATGACATTGCCGTCTTGCGACGAAATCGCAGGACGTCTTCGCACTTTCATGCGAAAACCCATTGATCTCGTCTTATCTTTTTCTTTTGTATTATTGCCTCTTCAGGATTTTTGCACAAATATGACAAGCCTTAATATTCTTGCGAATAAAAAGTCTCATGACATTTGTGTCTTAAGACACTTATCATCTCCCTAATGGAGGGTGCCGCCCTTATCTCCCCCCTGGTTTCCCCTTCAAGGAGGCGTACTTCTACCATACAAGGTTAGCTCCTCCCATCCAGTCTTAACAACAACCAGTTGTTTTTGCAGCCTCTTATCCCTTTTACCTATAGGATTTATGGTTACGAGACTCCACCCTAAGTGGGGTTTTCTTCGGGCCGAGTGCAGTATAATCCAAGACTTGTCAAGAATGGCAAGGACGCTTCAAACGCCCCCGGCACTCTTGACTCAACCGTGTACCTAGGCGCCTTGATCAGATTCTGCACTCCTTGAGAGAGCCCTTATTACCTTAGTCGCCCAACCTAAGTCATATGCTTAAGCTAAGAATCCAAGGTGTCTCTCCCGGATGGGCTTCATTGACCCCAAATCTCCATGACTCAGGTTTCGGGGGTGGTGTAGCCTTTCCCTGAGCCATGCAACAGGTACCCCCTTATATGACGTACTTTAGGTCTTATATTTTCCTCTTGCAAAATTGTATTCGCGAACTAGGGTGTACGCCATAAAGGTTCGCCTCTTTCTCTTTTGTCATTCTTCTCTGATTATTTTCTGTAAAATTCATTATCTCTGCGAGAGTCTCGCAAATCATTATATTATATCTGAATTTCGCAATCTCAACTTTGTTGTTCAATCAAATGTATTTTTGAGAGTTTTACTTATTGAGAGAGTATCACAACAACTTAATCATTCATCCATTTCTTGTTTTTATTACCTTTGCCATCCTCTGCTTCTTTATTATTTTCTGCTACTGCTTCTTTGGTTGTGGTATGTTCATCATTTTTGTTCTGAGCTAGCATTAATTTCGCAACATCTCTTCTTCTTTCCTTTCGATTGTATCCACCATCAACCTCTCACTTCTTTGTACATCTTTGATTTTGTGCCGCCAGTTGTCCTTCTTGTTTGCTCTTCCTTCGCAAGATTCTATCTCAGTTTCGTAACATATCTTTCCTTCAACCCAATCTCCCTTTATGATTCCTACACCATTGGGGTGAGGGAATTTGATGCATTGGTGGAAAGTTGAAGCTACTCCTAGAATACCATGTATCCAAGGTCGACCAATTAACGCATTGTATGGTGATTCTACATCAACGACACAGAATGAGATTTCAAAAGATATTCCCTTCAATGGAATTCGCATAGTAACCTCCCCTTTAGGATTGTTAGCAGTACCATTAAAACCATATATCTTATATGTGGATGGTATAAGATCATCATCTCTTCCACCCATGGTTTTATAAGTATGATAAAATAAGATGTTCACAGAGCTTCCAGTATCGACTAGAATTCTATTGATTGCCCATGAATCTTCTTCATCTTCATCATCCTCATTTCTTTTGGTTTTGGATTAATTTCTAATTTTATTACCAATGGATTGTCATGCACCTCTTCTCCTTCGGGAATTTCTTCTGCGGTAAAAGAAATGATCTGTTTTGCCATTCCTCTAGTGGAGAGATTTTCGCAATATTCATAATTTCTCTTCCATTATTATCTCTTGCGAACACTCTACTCAAAACATTATCATGAAAATCTTCAATTGTCTTATATGAATGTACGATAGAGTGACAGAATAGATTTTTTGCTTTTGCACCAACTTCTATGAAGAATGTTTCTTTCTTTTTCATCGTATTCACTTTGTGATGTTCTGGTGGTGGTGGTAATGGTTGAGATTGGATGCCCTACCAGAAAGTCGTTTAGTTTTCCTTGATCTATCATTCTCAAAATAATTCTTTTACATTTCTGCAATCGTTGTGGTATGTCCATGAAAATGATGATAAGAACAAAATTCATGACTTCTGTGGTTTGGAGGTGGTTCCGTTCCCATGTTCCATGGTGTTGGTATATTCTCCATCAGATTATAGCTTCCCATATCTTCTCCACACTTGCATTTAGAGGTGGCATCTTGATTTCTTCCCATATTACCTTGTGACCTCCTTGTCCTCTATTAAGTTTGGTCTTTGACCTCCATAAGTTTCTTGCGGTTGATCGAGTCTTTGAATCTTGTTATTTCCTCCACGATTGTAGAAATTTCTTTCTCTTTCATACTCTTCTTGATCTCGGCTCCCCATAGCTACCAATTTCTTCTTGATTGTTACTTGTCACCTTTCTTGTTGTACTTGCGAAGTATTCGCCACTGTGTTTATTAGCTTGGGTAATAAGCTTGCATTCGCTGTTTGTGAGCTGGTGTTCGCAACTGGATATGATTCCATTTCATTTTGCTTTCCTCTAAGCAATGTATTCTTCTTGAAGTTCTCGCAATTCAGTCATTGTAATCGTATTCTTGACTCTGAAAATTTGGACATACAACAGGTTTGTTGCAAACATAGCATTGATAAATGATAATATGAGATATCTCTCATCTACACGGCCAGCCATTTCGCTACACATAGTTCTCCATCTTTTAGTCAAGTGTTTCAAACTTTCGCCAATCCTTTGTTTTAATCCAAACACATCTTCTATACCAGGTCGTGAGGAATTATTACTTATATATGCTCCCAAGAATGTGGTCTGCAAATGATTGAAGGAGGTTATTGTATTCTTTGGTAAACCTTCAAACCATTTTAACGCTTCTCCTGTTAAGCTGGATGCGAAATATTTGCACAATACCGCATCATGATTTTCCCATTGTAACATGCACCTCACATACTTTAATGTGTGAATTGCACAAGTTGTTCCATCAAAATGCTGGTTAATGCGGGCAAATTGCATTTCGGTGGTATTCCTCCTAATTGTACTTCCCTTGTAAATGGAGTTTTCGCAGCTTCTTCTATTGCTTCATCCAATTGTCTTCTATACTTCTCCTCTGTTATTTAGCATTCCTCTCATTTCTTCTAATTCTTTCAAGATTTGTTTATTTACACCTGAATCTTGACCATTGGTCTCTTTAATTTTGCTTCTCTTCTTTCTGCGTTCACGTCTATCTTCTCTTGCGAAATTTTGTATCTCTTCTTCATTATCCTCATCTCGTCTTCTTCTGCGATTCTCTTCCTCATCTATCTTGAATTCGCAAATGATGATGTCGTTTCATTTTCCCCTCCATAATTTTGTTCATTTCTTATCAATTCAATTCGCTGTCTTTCAGCCATTCTCTTTACTCTATCATACTCCTCATTGAGATTATCATTATTCCGGTTTTGTGTACGCCTTCTTTCTCGATTGTCATGATTGTTCTGGCGAATTGTCTCCTGAAGCTCTTGTTCTTTTCTTCCATTTCCGCTCTCAATCTTTCACGTTCGCAGATTAAACGTGCTTGTTCAGCATACTGTCTTTCAATTTCTTCTTCAATTGTCTGTTGATTTCTTTGAGTTTCTCTCACATGTAAAATTCTTCTTCCTTCCTCTTGATTTTCTTCGCCATATTGGTTATTTTTTCCCTGATTTTGTTCGTTCTCTTGATTTCCTCCAATTTTCCCATCATTAAAAGTTTCATTTTGTGGAACGTAACGATCATCAGTTCTTTCTCTATTTTCGCTTCTTCATTAGGATTTGATATTTCTTCTTGAATATTATTTCCAACATTGATTGTGGGTGAATTTCGCCTCATTTATCTTCTAGTTGATCTTGAATATGATTTTGTAATACTTCTCGATCTTCTATTCTGTAGTCTTATATTCTCCATCCTTAATTCGTGATTTTGCCTTGTTAAATTTGTACGTTCTTCTGTTTCAGCTCTTCTTTCTTCATGTATTCTTCGTCTCAATGCTTCTAACGCTCCAATTTCCTCACCTCCATGAATTATTCTTTCATCTGCTTCTTGATTTCTCTCTTCCTATCTATAATTTCTGTTTTGTTGCTCTTCTTCTATTTCTTCTGCTGAATTTGATCGCCAAGTGTGTATACTCACCCTGTCATAATCTGTATTCCTCTCTTGAACTAGTGTTTGTTGAATTGGCGGTTGAATTTGATTTTCTCTATTATTTCTCATTCTAGTAGATTCGCCCATTTCACTTCTTTCTTTTCCAACAATTCTTTTGCTTCTTCTTATAGTAGTCGGTTGTTCGGATATATTTCTTCTTCTAGCCATTTCTTCTACGTTAACAATATTGCAAGAAATTATGAAAAATTCTTAATCAATCACTTTAAATTTTCACGAATCTCAATATCAATCTTTAGCTTTTTCTAGAATAATCTTCAACTCCTCCCTGTTTCTAGTGCCATTATGTAGTTGCAGGAAATCCTACACTACACCCCTCATATGATTTCATTGTTGATCAACTCATTTTAGGTTTATATTCTTAATTTTATTGATTAATTTTTGAATGTTCTTACAAGAAAGATAAAGAAGTCAAGAATGATCTCTGCTCTAAACTTTCTCTCTCCTATTTACTTGTTTCTTACTCAAAAAAGATCTCTCCCTCTTTTTACAACTTGAACGACTATTTATAGGGAAATACATAGTGGATGACAGCTAATATGTCCTTTATTTTCGGATATGGCTTGCGACATTCTCGCAACCTTACAAATGTTAATTTCGCAAGCTCTTTAATTTTCGCAGGACCATCACATCTTTCTCATGATCCTAGCTGACGTCAATTGTTATATTCTTCCTGAAATTGTTCTGCGACGCTATTGTGTTGTGTCATTGATAATTTCGCTGAGACATTATTGTTGCGAGATTCTGATCCTACAGAAACATGTCAGGTTTTCTCTTCCTTATTGTGATGAACTCCATTATGTTTACCTAGTTTTATTTTGGTTAAGGAATAAGTTGGAATTCCAAACATGATTTTTATGCAATGAATTAGTTTTGTCTCCATGCTTTATCGTTTATGATTCACCATTTATATTGTGATATGATTTGAATGCTTGTTTGATCAAGTCTCGAATCGGTTGAGTTTTTTTCATCTCTATTGATAGATTAGGATTTATTATACGCAAAAGTGATAAATTCCTGATTACAAGTAGCATAATTGTGGATATTGCTTGTAGTGATGCATCCTAGTAGTCACAAGTGGATCATAACCTTTGTTAAATCGGATTAGTGCTTTTACACGTTCGATTGCTTTGATTGGCCTGATTTCATAGAACTTAATGCATCTAGGGAATTAAACTTGATTAGTGCTTTTACACGTTAGGTTGTTCTCTTATATAGAACTCATACTCGCATCTTTTAATGTGTTTGTTGATGACAAGAGGAAATTAGCGGGGTATTCTTGCGATCAAGGTATCCTAGGGCTTTTAATAAAAGTTGAGATTAAATATCAATTCTAATTATTGTTTCAAATACATGCTTGTGAATGAAAACTGATCCTTGGCCATTGTCTTCATCTTATTGATTTGTGTGCTTTATTTCTTTGTTTTGCTTTTATTTTAGTTTACCTTATAAAAATCATAAATCCCCCCTTTTGTTTATATAAGAAATCGAAACAAACGACAACCTAGACCTCTCTGTGGGAACAATCCTTTCTTGCCCTTGCTTCATATTATATATTTTGAGCAGTGAGAAAGTGTAATTTATTTTTGACGCATACGACAACGATCAAATTTTGGCGTCGCTACCGGGGAGGCAGCGGTTGTCACTTGTTTTTGGTTTCTTATTTTATTGTTATTTTTGTTTTGTTTTTAGTTTTTTTTCTTGTTTTCTGGTTTTTGACATAGTTTTGAGCCTCTTGTTTCAGGTACCAATTTCTATGGACGGAGCATATTGGAACAATGGATACGGTTTTCAACAACATCGACACTATGAAAATTACCCACCATCTATGGGATACAATCAAAACCAATTTATTGGCTATGATGCATATCCTAGACAACATTATGGTGATTTTCATGCATACCAACAACAACCTTGTAGTGGGTATGTAAGTCAAGCATCGAGGTGGGATAATTCTACTTCTAATTGGCTTCATTCGAGTTGTATGCAGATTTTGAATGGAATACAAGACATGCAACAAAGACTAGACCAACTTGACCGTAATAGAGAGAACGTCGCACAAACCAATTTCTGCAACACTTTTTCTTACCCGACTCCAGATCGTAGTTATGATCATTCACCTATTCAAAGGGAAGAGTCATGGGAAAAAGAACCTATTGTAGCCAATGGTGGTAAGTGTGTGAACATTAGAAAACTTGCACAGAAATTATACAAGTTGGAAGATGATGGAGCATCGGAAGAGCTTGTCGATGAAATTAGTAGGACCATTCACATGGAGCTTAAACGACGTCGTGATAAAGGTTGGGAAACTGATGACGATTCTTATTATGGTGAGTCTGAAAATGAAGACGAAGTTGATTGTATTGAAAAGGACAAACCTTTGGAGATATTTGATGACATTAGTGTAGTTGACTCAACTCTTGATCTTTATAATGATCAAACACCTATTCAAAAGGTACATGAGTATGATGAAACTAGTGTTTTACAGAACTTTGCAACAAGGTTTGTGTCTAATTATGACGAGTATGTTGAGAATGAAACTGTTATGACTAATATTGTGGAAGACCCAATTGAGCTTGCAAAGAATTGTAATGATGATGTTGATGCCGAGACTTTATTTAAAGCAGAAACGGACGAAGAATGGTTTCAAAGTTTGATAGAGGACCATGATATACACGAGGTGAATAATTCACTTGAGTTTTTCAAGGATGAAGAGGATTTCGTGATACAAGAGATTGTGATAGGTTTGTCTAACCCTTTGCATATTGATTCTTCTCCTTTACCTCTTATTGGTTTGAATGTATGTGCTTCGAGAATATTGTTGAATGACTTTGTTTATCGATTTCCGCCATTAGAGATACTTGATTCTCATACTATGCAGGTTTTGGAACAAGAAACCGTGGTAGTCCCTGACTTCTATATTCTTTATACACTTCCAAGTGTGGACAAGAATAAGTGTGGGGGAAACTTCTTTCGATCGATAGCTTCGTTTGTGTTTTATATTACTAATATTTTTGCGAAGGTAGTGTTTGCAAAACAGGTTCTATGGGTGGATCCCCAACTTTTCAGGTTATTGGTGTATGGGGGAATTTGTCTTGCAAGTCGGGCTGACGACTTTAAACCAAGCGCTAAGCGGGAGGCAACCCACTGGTTTTGTGTATCTATCTCTATCTTTTTATTTCTCAAGTCTTTTATATTTATTTTCTTATTGTGGATTTTTGCATTTAAAAACTCCAACTTTTAGAGATTTTTGAACAATTTAGAATAAACACTAGCCTTTCTAAGTAGATGGAATTTTTTCTTGACGATGAGGTATATATTGGCTGAGTTGGGATTAGATGCCAACTAAATAACTTGTTTAATGTTTATCCTCTAGTGTTCAGAAATAGCTATGAGTTGGAGTATCAGTTTTTATTATGCATTTTATTTTCTTATTGTGTATATATATCATGTTATGAATTTCCCATCTTGAACTTTACTTTGATTGACTAAATTTTACATTGAGGACAATGTAAAGTTTAAGTGTGCGGGAGTGTTCTCATATAGAGTTTTTAGCCTTGTTAGTTTTCCCTTGTGTTTATAAGAAAATAAAAAAAAAAGTAGAAAAACTAAAAAAAAAAAGTAGAAAAAAATATGATAAACTCCTAAGTCTAGAAACTTGTGCCTTACACTAATGGAGACATCGTGGTTGTAGGAGTTGAGGAACCCATTAGTAGAGTCTATTCATATAAAATAAATAACATGTTAGTTGTCACCATATCTCGGAGTCTTCACCATATCACGTTCTATTTTTATTTTTCCATATTTATCTATTGTTTCTCTAAGTGATTTGGTGGGGCACCAACATCGAATTGTTATCACTGCTAGGATGAAATAGAGTGATTGAGTTACTACAAAAAAAAAGATTGACATTTGGAAAGCAATATGTGTGTGTTCTTCCTGTCTCTGTCGCCTAAACAAGCATGGAATGCATGATCCATGGGAATTACCATGTAATCTGCTGACAATAATCATGCGCTTGGATCCAAAAGATCCAATCATGTTGTCGATTTGAAGAAAAAAATGAAAAAAGAAAAGAAAAACAAGAAAAAAAATAATATTATTGTGTTGAATAAAATCGATCACTGGTTCCATTGTATATGCCAGTGAATTGATTTAGAATTAAGTTTGTCGACCACTGGTTCCCTTGTATATGCCAGTCGTGTTGATATTAATATTCAGACCAGTAGCTCAATCCAATAGGATTCTAAGTTTGTTTTGGCAGTGACCTTCAAACAGATATGGGAAACATCGTTCACCTTAGTCAACAGTCCGCCACCATCTACTTTCTATATCCATCTTCTTAATATTTTCATGTGATTGTGGTTGATTAGATTCCGAGTATTGTGGTTGTGTCCAACTTTCCGAATGAAGTTATATCACTAATTTATGAATTGGATTTGAAAGTGGGTATTTCCTCTTGTAATCATTGATAGTATGCAAATTACAAAATGTTTAGTGTCATTTTTAGACTTTCACAGGTGGCTGGAGTTTGGAAGTATAGGTTGTAGTTGCAGGAAATCCCACAACACACCCCTTGTATCATCATGACTATAATTTCTAGATCTAAACTTATTTGATATGAAAATAAAGATAAAAATAATGAAAATAGAAAATAAGACACAAGATTTACGTGGTTCGATCAATATGATCTACATCCACGGGGTTAGGGATCTTCATTATGATTGTTTGTAATTACATATGGATTACAATTGAGACTCCATTAATGAGTATTTGGAGCTCTTGGTTGAAGAAGGAAGAAGAAGGAGATAATAATAATAATACAAATTCTGTTTTCTCTCTCTCTAATTGTGTCTCCCTCTCTCATCCTAAAATGTGTATCCTCCTTTCTCTCTCCTGCTCTCTCTTTATATATGTGTTTACATAGTGGATGACAGCTCATATTTCCCTTATTTTCGGATCTGGCGCTACGTTCTCTCAGGCTCTTATTACAATTTCGCAGGCTCTGCTACATTCTCGCAAACTCTCTCTATAATTTCGCAAACTCTTACTGTTGTGCAATATTTGGATCCTACATCTTGCCTCTTTTTCCTTGAATATTGCTTGAAGAGCGATCTTTAAGGAAAAATCCACTTTGTAGTAGTATTTGTTGGAGGAACGAGCGAAAGAAAATTGGACTTGAAAAGTACGTACTTTCCTCTATTCTTTTGTGAAGTTCCGGAGCGTTGCGAAGTAAATAAGAAGTATCATCTCTTGAAGTATGCGAAGTATGAAGTATCCTTGAAGAAGTATAAGAAGTACTCAATCCTCGAAATATATAAGAAGTATGAAGTATGAAGTATCCTTTGAGAAGTATAAGAAGTATCCGTCCTTGATTATGAATAAGAAGTATTACGAAATTATACTCCACGTTCTCTGCCTCATGCAATGCTGTAATGCAAATAAGAATTTAGATTAGTATTCAACATTTCTTTTATCAAAAATTTTCATTTAATTGCAAGTTCAAATCGTTTTTATTTGTTTTGATTTCCTTTGTATAACTTGTTTCGTCTCATCCGATAAACATCTTTCATGGAAATGATCCTAATGAGGTCTTATTCAGCCTGTTGATGGAAGGTCTTATTTTGCCTCCTACTACTCTCCATGTTAGATATCATTTTCATTTGAAACAAAGAAAATTTTCAAGAGAAATATATAAATTGATAAGTGCGAGATTTTTCTCGGTTTCTTTTGTAATTGTGGAATCTTTGTAATTCTGAAATTTCTGTAATTCTGCGATTATATCGCCTTTTGTAAATCAAATCAAAAATCTTTTATTTTCTGTAAAAGTAAAATGTTCAAGGAAAATGGTACTTAGCTTTTATGTGATTCGTTGTTGTTGTCAGAGAAGTGAATAAATTCCTTCAAATGTATGAATTTCGCGCAGCAAAAAGAAGTGTGAGAAGTGGGGCTTGAACCCTCGATCTGCTTCTTGGATTTTCTTGCATCATACCAACTGTACTAAGCCTCTCTTGCGAAATAATCAAAGTTCTTGCGAAGTAATCAAACTCCAACTATGTGAGAGGCACTTCTGTATAAATTTCGCGTAACAAAAATAAACATGCGAGAAGCAAGAATTGATCCCTCGACCTGCTGCTTGCATTCATGCCTCCTGACCAACTGTGCAAGCTTCATCTTTGCGAAATATCTCTGCGAAATTATCATCAACTCTCTTCTGTGCGAAATAATCATCAACTCTTTTCTGTGCGAACCAAGTGTGCGAACTCTCTCATGCGAAATAATCAAAAACAAATATGCGAGTGGCAAGAATTGATCCCATGACATTATTCTTACGAAGTATCACACTGAACCATCTGTGACAACTCTGCTGTGCGAAATAACTAAAAAATTGTAAACCTTTATCCTCATCTTCACCCTTAATAGCTTAAATATAAATATGTGAAAAAGGCACGCGTGAGGTGGGAATCGAACACGCAACAATGAGCTCATAAACTTCGCACATGACCAATTGTGCTGCCTCTTGTTTGCGAAATAATGAAACAATATTGCGAAATTATTCATTTTTTCGCTCTCTGTAAAAAAGAATAAAACTATGTTCGCAGGCGAATTCGAACTTGCGACCACGAACGCACATACTGCTCTATGGACCAATTGTGCAAGGACCTCTCTGCAAAATTAACGCATAACTTTTTTCCTTATTCTTTTATTCTCCCATGCAAATGAGAAGAAAATGAAAAATATGTGTCTCTGCGAATTCGAACCCGTGACCAATTTGTTGTTCGCTCAGCCTTGAACCATCTGTGTGAATTTCTGTTTGTGACAGAAATTGCAGCATCTGCCTCTTATCTTTTCCTCGTCCTTCCTTAACTTCTTTCACATTTGCCTTTTTCTCCCGAACATGAAAATCTTCCACTGAAACTTTCATTTTTTTCCTTAAATTTCACCACAACAACTAATTTTTTCTCTCACTCTTTTCATGTCTTTGAATTGTTGATGATGTTTACTTCCAGAAAGTGTGATTTCTTCCATAAAATTTCCATTTTTGAACCTAAACTTTGTAGATCTAAAAAAATATGAACAATAGCTAATCTTCATGGAAATTTTTTGAACCAACAAGCTACAGGAGGGATAAATCCTTTACTCCTCCCTGTTTCTAGCGCCAAAATGTAGTTGCAGGAAATCCCACAACACACCCCTTGTATTATCATGACTATAATTTCTAGATCTATTTGATATGAAATTAAAGATAAAGATAATGAAAATAAGACACAAGATTTACGTGGTTCGATCAATATGATCTACATCCACGGGGTTAGGGATATTCACTATGATTGTTTGTAATTACATATGGATTACAATTGAGACTCCATTGATGAGTATTTGGAGCTCTTGGTTGAAGAAGGAAGAAGAATGAGATAATAATACAAATTCTGTTTTCTCTCTCTCTAATTGTGTCTCCCTCTCTCATCTTAAAATGTGTATCCTCCTTTCTCTCTCCTGCTCTTCTCTTTATATAGGTGTTTACATAGTGGATGACAGCTCATATTTCTCTTATTTTCGGATATGGCGCTACGTTCTCTCAGGCTCTTAATACAATTTCGCAGGCTCTGCTACATTCTCGCAAACTCTCTCTATAATTTCGCAAATTCTTACTGTTGTGCGATATTTGGATCCTACATAGGTTTTGTAGGTACACCTCTTGTAAACCTTCACAAGACTATAACTCGTCCACTAGGGACACCTAGGGGTTTAAATGCTTGTTATATGTGCTAAGTGTGATCGTAGCCTCCACGACACGGAGTTGTATGTATGTTTTAGAATTGTTTTGTTTGATTTGCTCGAGGACTAGCAAAGTCCAAGTATGGGGGAATTTGATAGTTGTTGTAAACACCTTGATATTTATCTATTGTTTATGCTTTCTTTGTTACTTTTCTTGTAAATTATGTATCTTATGTTTACTTTTGAGTATTTGGGTATTTTGGAGTCATTTGGAGCAAAAGAAGGAGAAACCATCCATTTGGAGCGAAAAGAGCAAAAAGATCAATTGGCTGGCGAAATATATTTGGATCTAGCTAAGTTGTGCAAGAAAGAGGTGGTGAATGAACTGTCAGTTTCCCAAAACTAACAGTTAAGCAAGAAAGAATAGGCTGTCAATTAGCTAGAACTGACAGACCAAATATCACTTCAGTGGCCCTTATCCTAATGTACCGGGTGCCAATATCAATTATCATTCCTACACATAACCAAAAATTCAGAGAGATTAGCTTTTATTTCTTTTCCTCTCCCTAAAACCGATGACGGCTCTTCTAATGGCGAGAAACAGATGATGGATTGAATGGAGATTGTTGGCAGAGTGGGTATGAACTAGATATGGTACATCCAGCTGTCGTTGTCGATTTGAGCTGAAATTGAGATGGAGAAGAAGAAAGTAACGACCAATTTGAGAGATTGAGAATTCAGAAGCTAGGGTTTACTGTGAGGTTCATCAATGAAGAATTAGGGCACAGATTCGTTATGGGTTTTTATGGAATTGATTGTCATGGGTATTTTGAGGAAGTGGTGGAGATTGAGAAGGAAGAACTGTTAATGGGTTAGGTTCAAATTTGCACTTTGCAGCAACACAGGAAAGAATGGGTTGTTTATGCTGCTGTGAGAGAATGATGGCGGTTCTGGTCTGTTAGTGGAAATGAGTTCTGGTGGTGAACTGAAATGTGTGTTGCTCAGATGATGTTGTTGAATTGGGTTTGGTGTTGTTGCCGTGAAATGAATGTTGGTTGTTGCTGCTGGCAGGGACGGAGCCAGAAATTCCATATAAGGGAGGCGAATTTGAAAAAAAAAATATTTAGGGGGCTTATTAAGAGATTTATTTTTAATTAGTAAGAATTTCAAGGGATCACCAATGAATTAACCAGAAATAGGGGGCGGGAGCCACCCCTGAGCTCTACATAGCTCCGTCCCTGGCTGCCGGGAAGCCAGATTTGTTGAACTGAGAATGAACTTGATGGTGGTGACTGAACTATGAAGTACAAGTGTTAGTATAGATGGAGATGCTACTGAGATGGGTTGTAGTTGTACAGCTGAATAAAGGGTAAATCTGTGAAGAGAATGACCAAGGGAAACTACTGAAGTTGCGGTTAGCCTGCAATGAGCTTGCGGCAGTGAGCCGAGAATGAGAAGCAAGAATTGAAGAATCTGGTTCAACTCAGAGATGGAGGAAGCTGCAGCTGCATACGATTTTCATAAGTTTGATTTGTGAGATTGAACTGATGTTTGCAGTTTGGTACAAAGAAGTGGAGTCTGCTGTGTCAGGTGGAATGAAGCATTGACAACAAGAAGATGCAGCTGGCTTGAACTGGAACTAGATGGTTGAGAGTATTGTAGTGGATGTTTGCATCTGAAGTGGTTTTGCAGTGACATGGAATGGACTGAAATGGAAAAGGTTCAGGTGGACAGCAAGAAGCCAAAATGGAGAAGAGGATATTGAAATGGAGGTGATTATGGTGTGGGCTGGGATGTTGATGCTTTTGTGTGCAATAATGTTGCAGCTGCAATCTGAGACAAGGAATTGTGCTGGTGAAGAAGTCTAGACAAGAACTGATCTGTTGCAGAATGATGCAACAACAACGGCGGATCTATGCCCTGGCCTGGTGGAGATCGCAATTGCAGGATGAGTCGGGTTGGTGATTGTTGTGCTGGCAAGAAATTACAGCAGCTGCAGGTGTTGGGTCTGGTGGTAATGCAATGTATTGGTTTGTAGTTCAGCAATAAGTTGCAGGAATGGGTTACAGACTGGTGGTGACATTGAGATGTTGCTGATAAGAGAATTGAAGTTGGATCGGATTGCAGAAGATGGCGGTGATGCTTAGTGAATGAATGGATTGGTATTTGTGTCCTAGAGGTATGTTAGGTTGCAGGGAAGAAGAAAGTAGCCAGAAATTGGCCTGAGAATTGTCTGCAAACAAAGGAAACTCTGACGAATTTGTTTCTGCAACGAGTTAACTCAGTGAGCCGATTTGACTCATCAATCCATAGAAGGACTTGGACCTGTAGTAACCGGGCTTGTCTTGTGGTCTATGTTATGAGGCAGAAGCGAGTTTATGGTCTAGACAGTGAGATAACCGAGATTTGGAAAGTTTGGATTTTGGTGGAGAAAAGCTATATAAAGGGTCTATTCTATCATCTACGGGATGGATATGATCTTATCTCTACTTCTATTTTTTGTTCTAGGGTTTAGAAACATGACAGGTTTTCTCTTCCTTCTTGTGATGAACTCCATTATGTTTACCTAGTTTTATTTTGGTTAAGGAATAAGTTGGAATTCTAAACATGATTTTATGCAATGAATTAGTTTTGTCTCCATGCTTTATCGTTTATGATTCACCATTTATATTGTGATATGATTCGAAAGCTTGTTTGATCGAGTCGCGAATCGGTTGAGTTTGTTTTCATCTCTATTGCTAGATTAGGATTTATTATACGCAAAAGTGATAAAATCCTGATTACAAGTAGCATAATTCTGGATATTTCTTGTAGTGATGCATCCTAGTAGTCACAAGTGGATCATAACCTTTGTTAAATCGGATTAGTGCTTTTACACGTTCAACTGCTTTGATTGGCCTGATTTCATAAAACTCAATGCGTCTAGGGAATTAAACTTGATTAGTGCTTTTACACGTTAGGTTTTTCTCTTAGATCGAACTCATACTCGCATCTTTTAATGTGTTTGTTGATGACAAGAGGAAATTAGCGGGATATTCTTGCGATCAAGGTATCCTAGGGCTTTTGATAAAAGTTGAGATTAAATATCAATTCCAATTATTGTTTCAAATACATGCTGGTGAATGAAAACTGATCCTTGACCATTGTCTTCATCTTATTGATTTGTGTGCTTTATTTCTTTGTTTTGCTTTTATTTTAGTTTACCTTATAAAAATCAGAAATCCCCCCTTTTGCTTATATAAGAAATCGAAACAAACGACAACCTAGACCTCTCTGTGGGAACGATCCTTTCTTGCTCTTGCTTCATATTATATATTTTGAGTAGTGATAAAGTGTAATTTTTTTTTGATCAATCCCTCAGTAACTGCCAAAGGGCGCTCTGGGATAGGCTGATTGAACGAAAAATTGATCCCTTGATCGGACAGACGTGCTGGCCCCTTGAAGACAAAACGATCAAAACTGGCGAAGATATCCCCGATATCAGAGCTTCCCCAAGGAGGAAACCTACAAGGAACTCCTTGTTCAAACCAACTTGTCGAGCTGCACTATCGGGATTGTAAGACATGACGATAAACTTGCCAGTATGGAAACCAGGGAGATATCCAGGCAACACGGCCATTACCAAATCAAAATCAGCCTCCGCCAAAAGCTTTGTCGAGTCCAATCAGTGTCAAAGGCGCGGTAAAGTCATAATGCGCTGGACCCGACCGACTGTCTTGATAAGGAAATGGTACAAAGTTTTTAGCCACGTCTAGATGATTGGCGATATCGCCCTTGGGAACTTTTCCCTTGAGATTCCAAAGAGTCGTCCTCGGGTAGTCGTAAACAACTAGAACCCTCTTAACCGATCCATTATCTTGGCTAACATCTTCTTCGCGGTGAATCGCCGGTTCGTTGGGATCAGGCGCATATAGGGGGGACATGCTCCCAAGACCACGCTTGCATAAAAAAGGCCGGGATGTAAATCTCAATCTTATGAGATGAACCCACCTTATGAAGGTCGTGACAAAACAAATCTAAATGGCGATACAAGCCACCCAAAAACATCGTCGCAAGCGGGAAAGAAACGCCGCGAGATAATAACACTTCCATCAGCACAAGTTCACTCTTGATGGTATCTTGAGGATTGTATTCAAATACATCATGACAAACCCAAAAAAGGATGTAAGCAGCCAACTCCGCACGAGGGTCCTTCTCTTTCCGTTTGGGGGGGAAGAACTTTTCCATCTACTAACCGCGGAGCCCAATACTTGATCCAAAGAGGGAAGGAAGCGCAGCGGTTGGTCTTGGTAACCCACTCAGGACCGGCCTATGCTGGAGTTGATGAGCCATGAATCGCCTCGTGCGCGCGAATAGAGCTGGCAAGCAATTTTTCACTCGATGGACGCGTCGAATGAGCCTTTATCTTCTCAACCCATTTGGCCTTCCCCTTTGTGGAAGACGACGGTGATCCTTTCTCGCCCGCACCATCCATCTTCTTGTCCTCGCCCTGTTTTGACGGCATCTGGTCCTTCCTTACTAACTCATTCCGAGAAGCATCCTTACAATCTAACATGTAAGTCCACAACGCTTTGTCCTCATCGTCCAGCGCACCGTAAACAGCCGCCTCGTCATATGAATGACTACCATGGATAGGTAACCCTGTAAGGGCGACTACATCCTCCAAAACTATGGTTGCTTCTCTCCAAGCTGTAAAAAGATTATGAACAGGTAGAGCCCAACGACAAAAGAGCCGTGTTATGTCGCGCCTACATATCTTCACTTCCCGTTTGAGAGATGAATTTATAGCTTCATCAATACTGGCTTCATGAAGAATGGCCGTGTGACCGGGATTGGAACGTATATAGGATTTCCAGTGCGACCATATTGGATGGGTTTTTGATTTGAAGCGGATGTCAATGGCAGGAAGATCGTAGTCACCGCGGTGAATAGCCATCTGCGGCACTGTTTTAAACGCGAAAGCATCCGTGGTCTCCGATTCGGGTTGCATAAGTCATCCGGGGGCAGACGGATAAGGTAACACAAGAGGATTTAGAAGGCGATGGACAAGGATATCATCAAGAGGGATAACGTGCTGACCTCCGCGGAGCTCCCTCAGTTTTAGTGCGCGTTTTAGGTCGGGTCCGCTCGTAAACTCCGCAATCGTATATGACTTGCCATCCGTCGGAGGAGGTACAAGAACTTCGTCCTATTCTGAGTATTCGGTCCCCTCGGAACCCATGCTCATAGCTCCTTCAGACTCGTCAGATTCTTCAGATGAACTACTGGTGGAACTATTAGACACGGCGCGTGTATATGTATTCAAAAGGAAGGTAAGAGAAGAACTAGGAGAAGAAGATAAAAGGGGAACACAAACTAGTAGGTCTATATATATAGAGTCTCAAGGCCTGAACGTGGCGGTTATGCAGAGGGAATGTTAACCGGCAGAAACTGAGAAGAAGAGGGAAAGTTTGCACGATAAAAAAAGGTCAAGCGTCGCTTAGGGTCGTGTATTCGATAAATAGGGAAAAGATTTTCATTCCTATCCTCCTACGAAAAGAGGCGCTCGAAAATTTTTTATGACTATCGAATTATTTTAAAAATAACTCAATAGTCAGGAGACTAATGTTGATACATGAAAAATGATACCCTTAACGGGTCCGGGATACCCCTAAGAGGGAAGGTAAGCATCATATGAGGTCCCAAGTCCAATGAGAAAATTCCCATGAGATAGGAGGGACAAAG
Organism: Papaver somniferum; assembly: GCF_003573695.1. Classification (NCBI taxonomy): domain Eukaryota; kingdom Viridiplantae; phylum Streptophyta; class Magnoliopsida; order Ranunculales; family Papaveraceae; genus Papaver; species Papaver somniferum. The sequence continues at coordinate 65,332,867 of NC_039364.1, read as the reverse complement.
GAGGAATTAAGGGATAAGAAAGGGATTATATTAAAGAATGGCATTAGAGGTAATTAAGGAGGTTTAGGACATGTGTCATGATGTCATAAAAAGAGGGACTTTGAGGAAAGTTTATATAAAGAAGGACAAAGTACAAAGGAAAGGCAACTCTCTCTCTTACCACTTTTAGTAAAGTAAAATCACTTGGTGAGACTAGGACGGGCAGAATCAAAACCAAAATCACCCTTCAACAACATTCACTAGGGGAGCCAAAATGTGGTTCTTTGTGATGTTCTTTGTTTTTTGACTTTTCATCGATAAAACTGAATGGCAATTGGTGTTTTTTCCCGAAATTGGGTCAACAATTGGAAAGTCATCATCCTTGACTACGGTTAGGCGCAATCAAAACGATCGAAAGTCAAACTGATTGCAGGTAATTACGGCGTGAAAATGCCAAAAAAACCCGTCACTTATATTTCTAATTTTAATCCGGACCGTTGATTACCAATAAAATTCAGCCATCCAATTTGATGTTGTTACAAAAAGTGTTACAAAGATGTTACAAAATAAGTATTACAGAAATATTACGATTACAAATGTTATTGAACCGCTATTACATAAAATGTTGCAAAAACTGTTACAAATTGGGTCACAAAAGAAAGCTCCCTTACAGTTCCTTGATGCACACCCAAACTTGGGTCGTCCCTACACTGCTGAAGCACTAATCTAGTATGTATATAAAGGAACCTATGTATTACAACTACTAATCTCTCTAATAAGATGATTCTCCTTCTTGTCTTTACATCTCCTTCATTCACCTCTGATTCTCCTTAATCATATTAGTACTATTAATGCTAAAAAAATATCATTTTTCTTAACCATATTTTCTTCTAGATATTATTTTTCAGACAAGAAAAATGAAACTAAAATTAAATAATTATTTAATATTTAATTTATTTTTCTTATTGATAAATTAAAGAATGTTCCAATGAAATGGTATATGAAATATATCGTGATTTTTTTTTTTTGAAGAAATATAAATTTTATTTCATAGCCTTCCAAATTTACAAAGACACCAGACTTGCCAAACTTCAGAGACACCCAAGAAAGTACAACAACTAACGAAGACAAGAAACTTAATTAACATAACAACATTCAGACAGACAAGCTATCCTCCCACAGACTTTCAAAGAACTACTAAAGCTAAATACTTCAACATTATATTACATAATGCAATCATCCTTATCCTTCAGAATAAGATGATTTATAACCTTAGGTGGTTCAGTCACCCAGTAACCATCAACCTGATTGTTCCTTGCGTATTTGGCCAAGGCATCATCTACCCTATTCCCTCTTCTAGGATGAAACTGGACTTGAAAGTCATGCAACTTATTGATCAGACTTAGACATTCCAACAACATTGAATGATCCTCCCATTTCACACCTTCTAATAATAATAATCTTTAAGAATAAAATGTGAATGATGAAAAAAATTGATAAAATAAAATAGTGATACAAAATAAAAATAAGATGCGACCATAGCTTTTTCTTTTGGAGCTTCTAAAACCTGGCTAGTTTGGGGCCTAGGTGACAAAATAAGACATTTTAAAGTAAAACGAAAAATCTCTTTGTTGATGGTGGATTTTTGACGAAGGTTATATTTTTGTAAAATCACATCGGGAATTATGCATCTGTGATCAGTATCGGAATCATAAGTAATTCATGTCTTCAGCTTCCGTAAGAGAAGTCAATTGCAGTCTTATAATCTCATGAAAATAATATATGTCGACGACATTAGGGTTTCTAAAGCAGAAGCTTTTAATGTACTATATATTTCATGATTAAGCTGAAAGACTCAGCGTCTCTTTTGAATTCAGAATTCATCTCTGGTGTCTGGCCCAGATTAATATTCAAAAAAAATGATGATGATCACATCATGTCTAAATCGATTAAATGCTCCTAGACATATTGCATGCTAGTATATAGCGACTAATTAATTCTAGTTGCAGTATTCATCGGTTGAATTCCTAAAAATAAAAAAATAAACTGACTAAACTCTAATGTTCACTTACTCGGGATCCATGGCTTTTTTCAGCTGAATTCCATGAAGCAGTAATGAATATTTACCTTTCGGGCATATGGGGGACTCCCGAGTAAGCCCCGAGCAAAAGGCACGGACGTATTTAGTAATAATGCTCAAAGGAGCATCCAAAAACATGGAAGAACAAGGATATGGAAGTTTCATCAAAGAAGGAAAAAGTAAGAGAGAGAAAATATTAAAAAAATAATAAAAAATTCAATGGATCTAGTATCCACTGGCTTTCAAGTAATGGAATATTACCATGCACCCTTCACGATCTCGGACTATCTTAAAGAATCTATCATTCTTGCAGAATGGAAATGAGAAACCGTGGAGTGGGTCCCACACAGCCGAATGGCTAGCCTGCGCCGGTTTTGGCCGGTTCCCCACTCTTGTTTCCTTATTTTTATATTATTTTATTATTATTAGGGTTTCCTTTTTCAAGGACTTCCTCTTTCTATTAAAAATCCCCACTTCCATATCTTTTCAAATACTGCTCCATGGACCATATGGTTAGCCAAGCAAGTGGTCATGCAACCATTATGTCTTTATACCATGAGATATTAAGATAATATATTTTTTAATATTTTTAATGGTTGGTGTTTTAATCAAAATTAAGAGTTTCAGTTAAACTCAGGTTCTTCATAAAGGACCAAATAATGCTCGATGGACAATCAGAAAATACCAAAATTCTCAGGATTGGTCTGTGAACAACATGACCGGTCATGGTCGGCCCTTTGGCTTGCAGAAACCGGTCCCACCTCTTTCAGTGATTAATGACCTAATTAATCATCTACAGTTCATATTTGGTTCATACTCTTTCCAGCAACTGGGAATTTGATCCATTTACAGATGGTCCCACGACTACCAAGGATCGGTTTCACACCCCTTTGGTCGGTCCCTTCTCTCTCCATAATTAGCTTTTACTACCTATTGCTCAGTCAAGCATTATTTTGATAATGATTAAACAATAATTAATCATCTTTCACCAACTACTCTGCAAATGACTTTGGTGAATGCTCAGTCGAGCATCTAGACACCACATGGTTGGTCTATCACCTCATGTAGCCAGTCCCTCTCTCATTAGTTGATTCTCAGTTGATCATCCATTGATCAAAATTAGGGTTTTGAGCCTAATGCTCTTTCTATCATAATTCTGAACAAGTTCAAACATCAATAATTTTATGTTGATCCAGTAATCAACATTTTAATTAATAATTTAATATTCGGTCGGCTACTAATATTTTATTAATATTTAATATTTTATTGTTTCAACTATCAATTGCCTGGAAAGCAATATTTCTCATGTTGATTAAGCTATCAGTATGTTATTGGTTCATCAACCAACATTTGGTTCATCAGTCGACCATTATTTTGATATTATATTCTATCCTTGTCATTTGACTAACTGATAAAACGTGCATCGAAACGAACCTTTTATGATCATTCAACAATGATTATTTTTATACGACTTCATGTCAAGTGCTCAACGCACCAACATAATGGTTCATGATCGATCCAGTAATCTCATTAATTCAAGTCATTTAACTATAATTACTGCTTCAGCTAGCATAATGATATGTCATGGTCGTCATTGACCTAATTCAACGTCCATGGTCCACAAAGCATGTTGTTGCTACCAGCAAGCACTTCATGCTTCATCCATCATGACTCTGAACCATGAACTATTTAGTTCATCGATTAAGACTCATAGTCTTAGGTCAAAGATTGACCACAAATAAAAAATATCTGCAAAGTAGACTTACACATGAGACATCAATTCATGTCACATGGGGGGGGATATCACTAGGGTTTTGGTATGACGTCCTACAGCACGTGCGATGTGCAATACATCCACAATGAGAAATTTGAGTAAGTCGTGCTGACAGTTAAGGATTAAATGGAATATTGGGTGGTCAATCAACCAAGTCTTCCATGCAAAGTGAAAATTGTTTTTGCACGTTCTCCCACTTCCCCATTCTTCCACTTCCTTCAACTGTCACCACTTATAGGAGATCGATGTTCTGCAATGAATAAGTTGCTCAACCTATGATTTGATATGACTAATAAGACACGACGTAAGTAAACCTACGACGGTCAATTATCAAACACTTACAGAGAATTCCTCTCGTCTACACAGAGAATTAATCTTCAAAGCAGTTCAACACATCACATCAATCTCAATTGATCTCCACACATTCTCAACTTCCCTCCCTACATACCGACCCTTCTCCTCCTCTTGTGAACGAATTAAACTTGGAACGACCATTTTCTTGGTTTAGGCCAGGGTCCTGCAGATTAGTCTCTTGAACTCAAAGTACTCCCATGCGGTATATTTTTTTAAGGGTTCAAGCGATTTTCTACTTCGAGCACTTGCCTCCTCCACCACTTTTTACCAGAAAATCATCGAGTTTTTTTTACCCACTAAAAAATTGTCGACTACAGTGGGAGATATCTCGGTGACAATCCCACCTCTTCAAAAATGGTCGGTCTTAAGTCAGATTCAACTGATCCCAACCACGATAATGTTTCTTCTTCCAACATTCTGTCTTCCAATGGCACGATCGATGGAGAAGTCCCAACCTTGATCGAGTTAGCGCGAGTACGGGGAATTCACATAATGAACATGGACCTGATAAAATAGACAACACATAACATACATGATTTCCTCGTAAGATTAACAACAGATTTAAGTGGAGTCTATGCACGTGACTCAGAGCTTTCGACACTGAGGACCAACTCCTCAGTTGATGATTTTCCTCTCGACAGTTTCACCATGTGTGAGAAGTCAGTATGGCAGGAATCCAGTTGTTTGTTCGAGGACCTGTGTGAACTCTTACATTTCTCTGAAGATCAACGTGCGAACGTGTTTACCGCACTCAACGAAATCTCCTTTGGCGTGCAATTGATCCCGCCGCCATCAAAAGTTATGGAGGTGTTTATGGTGGTGATCCTTCGATGAACAATATTACGTTCTCTGAAGAAGACCGGATGCCAGAGGCAAGACATAATCGAGCTTCGTACGTGACTGCTCATATCAACGACTCCGAGTTTAAACAGTTTCTTGTCCATACAAATGCTATAACCAATATTGTTCCTCTCAAGACTGTTAGAGCAGCTAAATTCCAACAAAGCAAGATCATTCGTCAACCGATTGTGATGACCGATTTTGAAGGGAATAAGATAAGCTCATATGGATACACATATTTGGATCTGAGTGTAGGGCCAATCCACTCAATGGTCAAATTTATGTGATCGAGAAAGAACCTGACTATCACATGATACTGTGGCGCACATGGCTTCATGATAACAAGTTCGTCCCTTCAACTTATCATCGATGCATGAAAGCTCAACTCAATGATTAGGTCATCCGTATTGCAACATCACCATCTCCTTATGATCATGTTTATGATGCTGAGTATTTCGAACCTCGGGAAGGCATCCCTAGTCCACCAAGAAATATCTACAGTACATTGCTCCCTAGTTGGACATCAATCGAGGAAGCTGATCAATTGTCATCTCCAACACCGGCAGGGAAGACAAGACTCTTAAAGCCATCGCCCAGGTCTCATCCTGCTAAGGATCAAGTTAAGAGAGGACGCAATTTTGTGACAAGCCACAATGTAGAAGGAAAGGTCATATACCTTCGACGACGAGCTTATCAATTAACAGGGGATACCGGTGGAAGATTTTCCCGTCCAAAAGAGTACTATCACATCGAAGAGTCGTGTGAGGAAGAGGTCCAGGACGCTCCACGAAAAATACAAGATGGTATTGATTCCACAACTGATATTTTCGAGACGGGTAATACTGAAACAGACGAAAATCCAAGACCCATCTCAATCATCTCAGTTCTGTCACTGGAAGAACAAACGGGGTTGGTGTACTTGCTAAGAGAATATCAAGATATCTTCGGTTGGACATACGAGGAAATGTCGGGGCAAGATGAAAATCTGGTCACTCATCATCTTCAGAAATTATTAGATGTTGGATTCATCAATCCTATTCAACATCCAACATGGTTGGCTAACGTTGTTCCTCTCAAAAAAATAAATAATGGTTAAATCATATATTGTGTAGATATCAGAAATCTAAACAAGTGTTGCCCCAAAGATGACTTCCCTCTACCTAAAAGAACATGACAGGACAAGTGCTCCTAAGGTGTTGATTTTTCTAGCCTAACAGAACATGACTTCCCCCGGAGATGACTTTCCCAAAGATATCCATTTTTAATGCAACTAGTGGTCATGGGATGTTCTCGTTCATGGACAGTTACAGCGGCTACAACCAAATCAAGATGTGCAAACACGATGCCAGCAAGACAGCGTTCCATACTCCAAATGGAAACTTTTCTTACACATTAGTGCCTTTTGGTCTAAATAATGCATGAGCCACCTATCATCGATCCATGACCACGATCTTCCATGATATTATGCATGAACAAGTAGAGGACTACGTCGATGATGTTGTTGCAAAATAAAGGACTCGCGCATCCCACTTAGAAGTTCTACGCCGAGTCTTTGAAAGGTGTGGAGAATATAAATTGAGAATGAATCCTTTGAAATGTGCCTTTGGAGTGTCCTCTAGAAAAAATTTAGGATTTCAGGTGATCGAAGAAGGAATCAAAGTTGATCCAGTCAAGACACAGGCTATTACCACCATGCCTCCTCCATGGAATGTGAAAGAGCTTCAAAGCTTCATGGGCAAGGTAAACTATATCCCACATTTCATTCCTGGATGGGCTCAACTTGTTGATTCATTCACTCCATTGTTAAAGAAAGGTGCAAGTTTCATCTGGACATCCACTCAGCAAGATGTTTTCTAAAAGATACAACAGATATTATTGTCACCAGCTGTCAGGAAATCTCCTGTGCAAGGACGACCACTATTTCTTTACATTGTGCCTAGTGAGGTCGTTGTTGGAGCATTCCTTTTCCAAGAGATGATGAAAGAGTCGATTGCCCAATCTATTATTTCAGTCGTACCTTAAGAGATGCAAAACTTAGATACCCTAAAGCTGAGAGATCATGCTTAGCACTGGTTCACGCTATTCAGAAGTTCAGACACTACTTGTTGTCAAACAAGGTTATATTGGTTGCTAAGGCAGAACTGATAAAGTTTCTAATATACAAACCAGCTTTGATAGGAAGAGCCGCAAAGTGGTTGCTATAGATGTCAGAGTTCGATATAGCGTGTGTCTCTCCCAAGGCGATCAAAGGCCAAGACGTTGCAGACTTACTCGCAGCCTTTCAAGGAGAAGATGTTATACCGTGATTCCATGATACATGAGGACGTATCTGGGGAATTTCCAGAAATATCGGTCGTTAAAGAGGAAACGTGGTTGTTGTATTTCGATGGGTCAGCTACACCCAACAATGATACTGGTGGGCAAGGTGTGGTCTTAATTAGTATCTCCAACGCCGACAAAATTTTCTCACACTCATTCAAATTGGACTTCCATTGCACTAACAACTCGGTAGAATATAAAGCCTTTTTATTAGGGTTGTCGTTGGAGAAGAAAGTGGGAGAGACGCATCTGGATATAAGAGGTGATTCAAAGTTGTTGATCAACTCTCAAGGAAGTAAAGATTTCTCCGTTCAGATCTGAAGCACGACGGCTATTAACACATTTTGCTGATACCATGATCATCCACACTGGTCGTACCAACAATGTAGTTGCAGGAAATCCTACACTACACCCCTCACAAGATTTCATTAACATTCCACTCATTTTTGGATTAATAATCTTAATTTTATTGATGAATCTTTGAACAATCTTACAAGAAAAGATAAAGGAATCAAGAATAACCACTGCTCTAGATTTTCTCTCTCCTATTTACTTGCTTCTCACTCAAAAAAGATCTCTCTCTTTTCCTTTACAACTGAATGGCTATTTATAGGGAATTACATAGTGGATGACAGCTAATCTGTCCTTTATTTTCGGATATGGTTTGCGACATTCTCGCAACCTTACAAATATTAATCTCGCACACTTCCTAATTTTCGCAAGTCCATCATATTTTTTTCATGATTTAGCTGATGTCGTTTATTATGTCGTTTCTGAAATTGCTTTGCGACATTGTTGTATTATGTTGTTAATAATTTCGTTGAAGTGTTGCAGCTGCGAGATTCTGATCCTACATCTTGCCTCTTCTCATGTCGTCTCTGCGAAGAAGACAATGATATGAGAAATGCCGCAGTTATCCATCTCTTTGTATCCTGCATTTATTACACGTATCTTTTCTTCCATTTGTTTCTTGACACGTCTTCTCCCTTAACTGTGTTTATCTTCTCGAAAAAATTTCCTCCATATATACTCTTTCTTACTCTCCTTTTCTCTCTTTTTACTCTCTTTTTATCTTCTCTGCAACTTCATCATTTTCTCCGTAAATTCCTCTACTGTAATTTTTCTTCTATCTTCTTTCTTCAATCTTCTTAATTCTTCATTCATTCCCATACTATATACTCAAATATGCCTCCAAGCGGTCAAAAGCATGAGAAAACCTTGAAGGAAGTTCAAAAAGATCTTGCCGAGAGAGGTTTCACACTTCCTACCATTCCTGGTGAAAGTGCCAAATCAATTCTTTCCATTAAAATTTTCTCTGATCATCACTGTGATGATCAGACAATCATAGTCTCGCTGGGTCAAATTCTCGCAGGTCTCCCTATTCCTCTTTATAACCTTGACATTCCTCTATTTTATGAAATTCTTGCTCTTTCGAATTTTTTGCGAGCTATCTTCCAATTAAGTGGGGATTGCATCCGTATGATATTGGAGTTTGCTAATCGCGATGCTGGTAAAAGATCTCTTTATCCTAAAGAGCTTAGGGATCCTAAATTCGCAGACTTGGAGATAGTCGCTGAGAAGTACACAGTAGCGAATTTCTTCGAAAATTATGAACTAATATCTATGAAGAAGGAGAATACTCGCTGGGGTGTTTGCTTGAAAAGGAAGGATGTTTTGCTGAAGATAAAATGCTCATGCACGACATTGATTGGCACTCTGGAATAAATAAAACCCCTCGCCAATCCAAAGATAATAAATGGTGCGTCTTCCCCTTAATGCTGAAAGGAACCTATATTGCTGGTTCTGATGTCATTCCTGCGAATCTCACCGTTTATCGACACTGGGTATTCTCTTGTCCTGATAAAGTGAAAGAGGTATATTTCTTCCAATTTCGCCCACTTTATGTTTCTCTATTTATCTTTACTCTTGTATTCGCTGATTCTTGCGACATTCTACAGATCCAGAAACTGAAAGATAGCTACCGCAGGACTGGGAAAGCCAATACCTTACTAGATCTTCGCTCATACACAGATGAGGTAAGAAATATTCTTTCATGATTTTAAACAATATATTGTTGCCTCTGTTTCTTATTTTCGTTTGTGTGTGAAGGTTATTGCTGAAGTAGAAGAACCCACCAAGGTTGCGACGGCTGGTGATAAGGGTAAAGATATTCTTCGCAAAGGAAAATCATCTGCATCTTCTTCAAAGAAAAGAAAGAGATGGAATTGTCCTCCTCCTTCAGATGTTCATTTCCCTGATGGTTCTGAAGATGATGAAGACAACAAAGATGATGATGACGACTCTGCTGCGAATAAAGATTATCCACCTGAATCCTCTATGGCACAGTTATCTGGTATCTTCTCTGATTCTTGGAAAGGGATGGGAGATAATTGCCTCGCCAGTATATGCAAAGCTCTCGCAACTATTTGCGATGCTCCGTTGTTGAATGGTGATAGTTCTCTTCGTGGAGTCTCCAGATCAGTGACTCCTAGCTTCCTAAATTCCCTCAATAGTTTGGTATGCCTTCGTCTTTTTACTTCTTCATTATTGTGACTCGAAATTTATTTTTATTTTAATTATTTTTTGTATTTTCTTCGCAGGATGGAAAAGCTTCTTTCGTTGTTGCCTCAGATTTGGAGAGGAGACGCGAAATTCTTGAAAAGAAGAATCTTCAATTTCGTATGAAGAATGAAGAACTGGAAACTGAAGCTAAGGGTCTTCGCGAGAAGAACGAACAATTAGAAGCTGAAGTTAAAGGTCTTCGCGAGAAGAACAAACAACTGGAAACCGACACTTCTTCGCAAAGGAACAAAATTTCTACTCTTCAAAAAGCTAATGATCAGCTCTATGGTATGCAATTTTTCTCCTTTCCTTTCATTCATTCATCCTATTGTCTTATCTTATTTGATTAATCCTTTTTGCAGACATTTATGGTCTTTCTGATGAAGCCACTCGTCTTCGTTCATTTCTCGATGCCCTAGATAATGACACTCTTCTTGAACATCTTAATAAATCTTTGAATAGTTTCTCTAATGACAAAATTTCATCTCTGCCTTTGAATGAACTTAAATCCAAATTTCGCCTCTTAGAGATTGATCATAGATCTAGTTTAGGTTTAGCCAACCAATTTAAACGTTTTTATCTCAATTCTAAAGAGAATATCAATAAATTAAGAACCAATATTAGCAAACTTATAGATGATAAAGATCGTATCTCTGATCAAGGTGTTAAGGCTTTGGCGAAATTCCCAGAGACCCTTCTTGAGGTTCAACTTGAACGAGATGAAGCCAATCGTCAAAATGTTGTGCTTAGCGAGAGAGAAAACCAAGTTCGTTCTCGTCTTCTCATAAATAATCATGATGAGTTCGCTTGGGCTGCGAAAATCTTAGATGATGCCAGAAAAGATTTAGGCGTAAATATTAATCTCCAAGCTGAGCATACAGCCTGGATTAAAGATATGATTTCTGACAGAGAAGGTCACCAACTGTTCTTTTTTACTAGTCTTTTGTCTCTTTTGAGTTCTCACTAAATTATTAATTGATTGTCTTTTGTTCGCAGGTTCTGAGAGTAGATATCGCCACAGAATTGAAGAACTTGAAGCTGAGAAAGGGGAATTTGCAAAGAGTCTTTGTTCTCGCAACGATAAATATTCTAGATTGAAGAATCAATTCAAGATCACTGTTGCGAACTGTAAGAATGACGCTCTGCATTTTAGCAATCAAACTATTCAAATGGTTTGCAAATGACCATAGTATTCCTCACTCTGATTATCCTTGTCTCTCAGAGGAGATCCCAAAGAACACCCTTAGTTTGATCATCTCTGATAGTGAAGCTGATGATGAAGAATCTGATGGTGATGAAGATTCTGATGGAGGTAAAGGTTATGATGAAGATGATGAAGAATCAACTAAGAAGTAGTCTTTGTTTCTTTCTTTGATCTTCTGTAACACTTGTACATTTATTCCTTCTTTTCGTATACTTGCGAATTCTCTTGGTTCCCCATATTCCTTAATATATAAGTTTCTTTTATTTTGACCTGCATTCATTAAAATAATTCTTCTTTGCAATATTGTAAATCAATATAATCATTAATTTTTAACTTTCTGCGTAAATTTATCATGTGGAGACAAATAACATTTTTTGATTTCATTCATTCCCATACTTGCCTCTGTTATTTGTATTCAAATGAGAGATTTTGCAGATTTCTCTTATTTTGTGCCTCAGCTTCGCAGTTGTTTTTGTATAATTTCGCAATCATATGCGAAGTGAATTTTGATTCTTTTCAAAATTTCATTCTTGTGTGGTCTTATTTTTCCTTCCTAGTTAAAGGTCTTATTATGCCACCTCTTGTCATTGCGACAAAATCGCAGGACGTCCTTGCATTTTCATGCAAAAACCCATTTATCTTGTCTTAAATTTTTCTTTTGTATTATTGCCTCTTCAGGATTGTTGCGACAATATGATAGGCCTAAATATTCTTGCGAAAATAAATCCCCATGACATTGTCGTCTTGCGACGAAATCGCAGGACGTCTTCGCACTTTAATGCGAAAACCCATTGATCTCGAACAATCTTCAATCCCCTCCTTGTTTCTAGCGCCATTATGTAGTTGCAGGAAATCCTACACTACACCCCTCACGAGATTTCATTAACATTCCACTGATTTTTGGATTAACAATCTTAATTTTATTGATGAATCTTTGAACAATCTTACAAGAAAAGATAAAGGAATCAAGAATAACCAATGCTCTAGATTTTCTCTCTCCTATTTACTTGCTTCTCACTCAAAAAAGATCTCTCTATTTTCCTTTACAACTGAATGACTATTTATAGGGAATTACATAGTGGATGACAGCTAATCTGTCCTTTATTTTCGGATATGGTTTGCGACATTCTCGCAACCTTACAAATATTAATCTCGCACACTTCCTAATTTTTGCAAGTCCATCATATTTATATCATGATTTAGCTGATGTCGTTTATTACGTTGTTTCTGAAATTGCTTTGCGACATTGTTGTGTTATGTTGTTAATAATTTCGATGAAGTGTTGCAGCTGGGAGATTCTGATCCTACAAACAACATGCATGTTGATTTCTGGCAGCGGTTGCTTCGAAAATAGAATTTGAAAGATCAAAGAAAAATATATCAGTACGTAGACGCTCTGCATCGTCCACTTGGCTCATGCAAGACGAAAAAGTCAAAGAAAGTGTCTGGAGGACGCCTATCGTCCGTGAACTGATTAGTTCTCTTCTAAAAGGAAATACTAGCTTTAAAAATAAACTAAAAAGTGTTTTCTTGTTTCACGGGGCATTGTACTATCGTAACCCATATGGATCATTATCACGTTGTATTGGAGATGACGAAGCATAACAACAACTCAATCACATTCATGACGACGTATGCGGACAAACACTAGTGATAACTTCTTAGATGCGACTTCAACGCCTTGGATATTATTGGTCTACCATAGAGACTCAGTCTAAGCTACTGCAAGGATCATGCTCGAATTGCCAATTGCCACCACATCAACTTAAAGCTCTGACTATTCACCACGTTGGGGACTGGAGAGAGCCTTACATCAAATACCTCCGTGATAACAAGCTACCATCAGAGAAGAAATAAGTAGTTCGTCTAACTCAGAAATCTAAGAGGTTCGTTTTTCACGATGGAATTTTATATCGTATTTTTATTAATGGCTAGAATGCCCTTGATTAGTCATTGATAATGATTAGATTAACTAAACTAAATTATGTCACTGATTAGATTAAACTAATTATTTGATTTATAATTAGTGTTTGAAAATTAAAAATCATTTCTTTTTTTTTAAGAGTGAAGGATAAGAAAAGTGAGGATGTATTTGAGAAAAACCTAGAAATTTAGGTTTTCTCAATCAAAATGGATGATTTTAACAAGATTAATGAGGTTGGTAAATCCTCATCTCCCAAATCAGACAACAATCCTTCAACTCATATATATAATCAAGAATTTCTAAGCCAACCACAAAATCAACCTATACATGAAGAAAATGAACACTATTATGATTTGAAGAACCAATTGAAGATGAATATTAAGAACTAAATAATCGATATAGTGAGATATACCTCTAACTTAACTCCTATTACAATTATTTTGTTTTTAATCTCATGAAGTACGTAGAAAGTTAGATTTTTTTTTTTTTTGAAAACTCTCAAATTTGAACCGTAAGCTAACCTACGATGAGGAAAATTCAATCGAACCAACCGTAAGTCAATTATATGCTTTTGAAGTTAAACATTCCCCACCATAGATGTTTTTGAACCCAAAAAATATGGTTTAGAAGTTCTGAACTCCAAACGTAGATTTGGGTACGGTAGGAAACAACACCGTAGGTGCATGAAAGTATTAAATATTATTCATGCTTATACAATATGGTTTCCAAACCGTATCATGTCTCAAGGAAACTACATTATGGAACAACGCCGTAAGTTTTGGGTTACAGTGGCTTGTTCATACCTTAGTTTCTCTCAGGGTCTATTACGACGTGATAAAACAACCATATGCCCTTTATACGAGTTTTTTTTTTCTGATCGAAGGTTTTTTCAGGGTGACCTACGACGCGCTTTCCCGCCGTAAAGTTTGCTTAGATTTGTTTTCCAAATAGTAGATGTCTTTTTTTAGATGCTATTTTTCATATCATGTGTTATATTTTCATATTTATAGCTCGAGCTTCTACATGTACTAATGGAAGATCAACCTTCAGCTATGGAAGTATTGTCCAAGGATACAAGTGCTCACTATGCCAACAACTTTGAGTGGAAAGATTTAAACGATGCAAAAAAAATGGGCTCAAGAACAAGGGTTGAAAAAGATGTAATCGTAGTCCAAAATAAAAAAGTTAAACAATTCAGCTTTCAAATGGTTTGCGAGTATAGTGGGAAGTATGAGAGTCATCAAAAAAAGGATTTTGAGTATCAACCAAAGACCGCGAGGAAAAAAGGAGTTATGCATACAAAAAGTGCAATTTTCCTTTTTAAATTCAATTTAAATTCAACAAGGAAAATAAGGTGTGGTATATGAGTGAAGTAAAATAGATTATCATAACCACCCAATCCTAGAGATCTTGCTCAACCATCCTTATCCGACAAGGCTCAACCCCGAAGAAAAGAAGCTAGTAAAAGTGTTGAGTAAAAAACAAACAAGACCTATGGATATTCTAGATAGTGTGAAGGTATTAAATGGAGACAAATCATCTACGTTGGCTAGAAACGAAGAGAAAAATTAAGGAATGACAAGATAGGCAACTTATGCAACAATTATTGTATTTGGCCGAAAAGGAGATTTACTTTGTAACTCATGAACTAAATGAGGAGATACATATTTTTATTGCTCATCCGAAATTCGTAAGGTTGGTAAGATGCTTTCATCAAATTCTAAAACGCATAAGTATAATATCCTGATGTTGAGCTTTGTCAGGAAAACATCTACAAAGGCGCCATTTATCGTAGGGTTTTGTTTATTGAGAAACGGCGCGAAGGAAAGTTATTTGTGGGCATTAGAAAAGGTAAAGATATTGTACCAATAAGGTTATACTCCTAAGGTGTTGATCACGGATAAGGAACAAGCATTGATGTGGGCGATAAAATGTGTTTTTTCCAACACATATCATCATCTTGGCACATTCCATATATGGAACAATGTGCAAAGTAATTGCACGAGCGTGATTCAACCACTAAAGAAAACCGTGATGGAGATGATTAAGAAACTTCCGTTGGAGAAACAACAAGAAGCGAAAGACAATTTATTAAAGATGACAAAGTAGCACGATTAAATGGGCTATCTTCCAAGAAGAGTGGGACAAGTTGACATGGTCGACCATGGAAGAAATGTATTTTCTTAAGGAGCGTATTTTTTTAAAAAAATGGGATAGCTACCCGAAGGTGATAGAGTATTTAAAGAATGAATTATTGGATCCCCACAAACAAAAATTTATTAGTGCGTGGGTAAACAAGCATAGATATTATGACAACCAAGCCACAAACACGATGGAATCATCTCATTATTCGTTTCAATAGGAGGCTAAATGGGTGGGATGGTGGTTTTGTTGTGCTTTTTCAAGCTATGGGAGAGTACTTTAAGCGTGATATCGATACAATTAAAGATGATTTTGAATTTAACCGATCAAGAAAGCATGTCGTTCATTTGGATAGACCTTGGCTCTGAGGAATTACTTACTATGTATCACATTGGGCGATTGAGAAGATTACGAAGGAAGTGGACGCTTTGAAGAAAAGGATTCCAAGGGAATGTATTTGTCCCAACATGTCGGCTTTGGGCCTCCCATATAAGCATATGATAGCTAAGTACTCAGCAAAGGTGATTCCAATCGAATACATCGATTATTTTTGAAAACAGCTTAGCTTCAACGATCCATTACCCAATGAAGGTCTCGTAAAAGTGTTTTGCGATACGGAGGCGCACAAAGAACTAATATGTAGGCTTTATTATATCCGACTCAAAGACAACTTTGGTTGTATGAGTTACGGAAATTCAACCTCCCCCACACATCAAACGAAATTCTTGAACCAACCAAGGGAAAGGGGAAGGGTAGGCCTCCAACTAAATAAACAAAGAAATAAGCGAGGTTAGAAGCGAAGAGATTAGTTCAAGAGGGTCCACAATTGGCGGTTTCAAACCAAAGAGATGTTTCGGGTTTTGAGCGATTGAACGCCTTGTATAAGGAGGAGGATGTTAAATGAAAAGGTACGGCTACAAAGAAGCGTAGTTGAAGTAAAATAGAAGAAAGCGTACCAAGCGGTGGAGAAATTAAATGAAAAGATTCCAGTGAAAACGGACCAAGTCATGGAAACTTTAAAGGAAAAGGTTCCAAGGTTCCCTCACAAGGAAGTTCAACAGGAAGAATTAATGATGTAGATGGTTGGAAACAATTAGAAACAAACAAAGGAAAGGGTTCGATGGTTGAAATAACTCCTTCAAGTGGTGAGAAGCAGACGGTTCGTATTGCAAAAGGAACAAACCGTCCACCACCTAAAGATAAGGAAGGTCGGCATGTCTGGAACTTGTACATCATCTATGAAAATTACCTTCTTTACTTCCCCGAGTGTGTACATTAGTATATTAATGCCGCGGAGGATGTTGGTGGTGATGGAAATTGCGGTTTCCACGTCTTCGTGGATCAACTTGGACCCTTTGAAGGCGCGAAAGAGTGGGGTTGTGACCAAATTCATTACATAAGGAAAAAATAATTATTGGATTATTGGAACTACGTGATAACTACGATTTTTACAAGCCAATGATGAGATTTGAAAGATAAAAAACCGACACGGTATTAAACGAGAGGTTTGAGGCATGGGAACGACGGTTAAACGACAATAAATGTTTGACAAGTTATTATTGGATGAGCATGCCAATATGTGGGCCAACTACTCTGTAGCATCCCAAAATTAAGCTACTTATTAATCTAAGAGATCAACTAATATAATGAGGCATTAAGGCTCTAAATCCTATAATTAAATTCCAATTTGGAAATATGATACAAAACTTAACCCGAAACTAAACCCATCACTCGAGCAAATGTAAATGAAGAATCTCTCAAGTTTTATCAATAAAATAATGTATTTGTGAGTTACAACAGAGTGTGCAGACCTAAAGTGATTCATATGATTCGCATCAACGCTAAATCTTTAAGTTAAGAAAACGAACATCTTCATGTGCACTAACTCTTTTGATAACTGAAAAACTGAAGTGGGAACGAGTGAGCACATCATCCCAAAAAGGGGGCTCAGTGGATACCTTTATAACATTCAAGTAATCACTAACATATATACTTCACAGTTTTACTAGAGAAAATATTTGTACATCACTTATACACAGCACAAAGCAGAAGATTACTCTAACTCACCTCCCCAGATATTGTGTCCATTTACAATATCTATAAAAGATCCACTACCAGGCGGATCTACGGAGATGAAATAAAGCAACCTAAACATATGTCATCCCAACCTCGTCTCACTTAATGAAGGAGAAGATGCTAGAATAACTCCAGTCTCAAATGATAGCATGAATCCAGGTACCATATGATATTTTCGTGGAATGCGTACTCCTCATAAATTCTGATGCCACCATCTAAGTCTAGAATATATAAGAAGGGTTGATTACTATGACTCGACCCCGCACAGCAGGTTCCCAATAGGTCCCATCCTACCAGGAACCTAGAATTTCTTCCTGAGTCGAGATCATAGTAACCCAGTCGAACTACTAAGACTGAACAATCAAGCATGATATGCAAACGACTAATCTCTCCACATATATTCAATAGATGATGGCATATTATTCTCCGCTACCCAGTGATACCCTGATGTGTCCCGCAGGTACCCTCAAGGCAGAGAGTCATTCCCCCTATAGTAAAATAGGTATAAAATAGTAATATCAACCCACAACTTCCACCAGACAACCTCTAGGGTCTATGTAATCTATAAGTTGCTTTTACCTATAGTAATATTAGGTACCGATCTTCACCTATGTACTAGTGCGTGGCCTTCCCCACCTATAAACACTTAGCGAGAATCCGTGGAGAACACAGACAATCCTCGCAAGGAGACTAACCAATGCATATATGCAACATACTCATCCAATTGCACTCAAACATGTATTGCATAAGAACATATAGTTACATTCAAACATGCTCAAAAATAATAAGACACATCATGCTCGCCGTTTAAAGTAACTTAATGATTACAAGAGAGTTACAAGAGTTCCCACCTGTTCTGAAAACAAGCCTCGTCTACCTCAAGATTCTCAATCCACTGGTTCATCATTTGAATCGATCGTTGTTAATAAAGACCAACTGTTAATCACATAAGCACTCTAAGAATTAGCCAAAAGGCTCATACAAGGCTCATATCATAATCTCATACAATTCTCTAGTTATAGGCTAAGTGAATTGTCTAATGGTTCTAAGCCCATTTATGGTTTTCCATCTCTTCCATTCTCTACCTTTAGCATATCTAAGGTTTACTAATCCAATTAGGTTCATTCTATAGTCCATTAAATATGGCTTAAGAAGATCCACAACTTTATAGAAGGAATCAAAGATCAATTCGAACCATAAAGATCCAAGTTATCAAAATAGGAAAACTATGTCTAAGCCCAAATCCACTAAACCGGCACATTAATTTAAGGCCCAGTTCATCTGACAGTCACTAACGGTCAATGGGATCAGTTAACAGTCAACATCTAATGTCAAGGTCAAAATCCAGACAAAGGTCAGGTCATATAGTCAAGGTCAATTGGTCAGGTCTCTGAGTCAAAACGGTCAAAAGAGTCAACTCAATCAATTAGACTGATTCAGGTGTGTAGACTAAGTCAGATGTCTGAGTCAGGCTAGGTCAGATTCAGTCAAGCATCTGACTGATTGAAAGAGTGATGGCCAGAGCAAAAGCACAGGCTATAAGCATTAAAGCACAAACATGATGTAACACAACAACAGATCAAGACTCAAAAGAATTTCTAACTCTCCTTGCCAAGGTATACAACTTAAAGTTCTCTTCCTTGTTTCATTTCAAACGACACCTAACCAACTCCATGAACTGCCACTCAATTTACAGAAAACACTTGAGCCAACTCTTCCCTGCAAACTACCATTCTGACAGAACATTCAGACACCTTCCTCAACTGCAGATACTTAACTCAACTATGCATCTTACATCGTTACCATCACAATCCTAATATCACCAGAACTCGCATCCGTGCAATTATAGCTTCACTGCCACAATGACAACATCTTCATCTTCTTAGGTTCACCAACAGCTGATCAACAAGAACATCATTATCTTCATATCTATATTACTTCCACTTACTGTTCAATTCACTCACAACCATTGTAACCTAATCCTAGTGGTATCATCTTCAACAACAATCTAACTTACAAGCCAACAATATTAAATAACTAGTTCTAGCTTCAGAACCCATTTGTGTCATTTGCCTATATTCATCTCAGTTCAATATTTCTACCACATAAATAACCACATATCATATCACCATCAACCATAGGTTGTAGCTGCATTTCAATCCAGCATAACACAACATTCATCTACATAGCATTACACACTCAATCTGAAGCTTCATTTCAATCTTGTTGCACCAGTTCAGACATTTCCTAGCTCATCTCTTTAATATCCAACCTGAACCACTACCACTTACAATTCCCTTCATTGCACAGGACCACCACTTGCATCTCCATGTCTCAGTACCAACAACATCAAGCTTCAGCTAGAGCACACAAAATTAACATAACTTACATCTCTATCTGCAGCCATCACAGTTAACCACCAATTCAATTTACAATAATAGCTTTAATACAACTCTTAATTCATCTTCCACATTCTTCAAACCTCCATTTAATTCCTCTCTGCAATTCCTAGAACCCTAAATCAATACTTCAACTTCAATAACCTGGATTCAATCCTTCTTCTTCATCTGCAGCTTCCCCAATCTCAAGAACCCTAATTTTAAATTCCTTTAAACCTTAAACCGAATCTCAATTTCCTTAAAAAACCAAAATTAAACCTTATAGAACTCTTTCTACCCTAATTAACAACAAACCCAAGAAATAATTCACCCAAACAAACTGAATTTCATAAAAGAAATCAATCAAAATAGAAACCCTAAATTCAATCTCCGATTTACCTTTTTCTGTGAATTATGAAACATCAACCCTCATTAACATCACCGCTACCAATCATCAAGGTTCTCAACTGGTTCATCATCTTCTCTTGATTTCTTCATCTCAAATTTAAAACCCTAACTTTGATTAACAGCAGCAACCCTATCATCATCATCTTCCCGTGCTCAAACAACCACATCACTATCACCTTCGTCTCCAATCAATCAAGCTAACACGCTTCCTATGAAACTCTCACGCAAAAGGCCTCAAATCTCCGAGATTGAGATCAACAGAGAGGGGAAAAGAGAAACAGGGAAGAAGAAGAAAGAAGGAGAAGAATAAAAGAGAAAATGAGTTTCTCTTGACACGTTTGGGTGCAGATAAGGCCAACGAAAATACTTAAGCACCCACGATTTGGATAAGGGCAGCCAGGTCGGTCTAAGACAAATTATTATTTTCCCCCTCACTCTAATCTGATATCTTCTTCGTCCGGTATCTGATTGACACGTTCGAGTAGTCCATTGTGCACAACTTTTCGAGATCTATTCAATGATACTAGTTTCGCATCTAGATTATTGTTAGATTAATTTCTATTAATCAAAATTTACGTTAACTAATTGAGTTATTAGCGATTAAATCGTCTATTGACTGGTCTAATAGCGTTGACGAGCTTGAGGATCGTTACATACTCGCCAACGTATTCAATTGTGTCATTCATTTGATCTTGATTGGATTGAGTCTTTCATTTGCACCAACAAGAATACCATTTGACGAAGAATTTCCAGAATATTTGTGATTGGGAACGTGCAAGGAAACCATCATATCGGCCTCCAATTGAAAGAAGGAAGCCCATTACCTCCATTCTTCAATTGTGGCGAAATGTCCAAGTCTTGGTGTAATAGATTCGAGGGAAGTATGGAATTCTGGAAGGCATTACAAATATCAAATAAATCCTCATTAGTAGTTAGGAGTGACGATAAGGATGAATAGAGGTGGTGAAGGGTGGTGCAAAACTTTTGAATGACTCATTATGAATAAAATTTGTATTTTGAATGAATCGTTATGAATAAATTTTGTATTTTAAATGACTCAATTGTGTTCTTGTTTCATTCATTAAACCACATTACATAATTAAATCATTAAAAATATCCTCTACTCGTACGACTATGCAAGAAGTCCTTAAGGATGGCGAAATGAGCTTCATCATTGAAATTTGAACATTTCCATTTTCACCATTCCTTTCTAGCTTGAGATACGAATTCAACATCCGTTTCACCTCTAAGTCGAAGTTCATTACAAATATGAAGTAATGCCATATATTATTCAATTTGTTTGCTCTGACTCCAAATCGAACATTAAAATCAACTTCTTCATGGTTATAAGTGTTGTCGGTCTCACCACAAAAGTTTTCATAGATCTTTACCCAATAACTAACACCCACCATATCACCTTGTCTTCCTTCTTCTCCTCCCTTCAGATGACATATTACATAGTTTTTGCAAATAAACAAATCTTCATCCAAAGTGAAATCTCGTTTAGCCATTTGTAAGCGTTTTTGGGAAGAATGTAGATTTAGAATGTGTGTTTTTGATTTGGGATCGGTGGGTATATATATGTAGACTTAATTTTGGTACAAAGTAGATGTATAATGACTATATTATTCAATAACAACCTAAATTAGTATTCTAACAACTTTCTCTTTTTTCTACAAATAAATCCAAACAAAAAAAATTGGAAAAATCCTACGGTGTGGAAAACTGCATCGATCAAACCGTAGCATTGATACGGATTGGATATTTGGTCCTTCCAAACCGTAAATTGTTCATAGGTTTTCCTGGAAAACATACAATAACAAAGTCTGTGAAAGTCATACAGTCCGGATTCACAACCATATAAGGCACGGAAAAGGTCTACGGTTCCAATTCCACACCGTGTGATGATCTGTGTATACCAACGATATGGATTCCGCACCGTAGCCAAACTCAAGAATGCTTAAGGTTTGATTTCCTCACTGTATGTCTCTACGCGTTTACGTACAGTTTGTCGTTCTTACCGTATACGAACCTGGTTTACACAGAAATTCTAACACCGGTTTTTGCTCATGGTTCATAATCCAAACCGTAAGTTATCCTGTGTTTACATACAACATCAACCATTGGTTATCTCAGATAAACTTACGGTTTAGTTTTTAAATTGTAATTAACATGAGTTTCAGTTTTTGTTGTTTTTAACTTGAACAAATAGATAACTAAAACCCATTCGTTGGGTTTTGACTTGGACAAATAAATAAATAAAACGATTCATTCATTCTCACTAAATTCAAAGTCTTAACACAAGAAATTCATAGCCTACACAAACGAAATTTATAATCCAACTTAAATTATCTATAACATAACACAATTACAAATCCATAACCGTTAGTAGAGCATCAATCATCACTTTTACGACCAGCTCGACCCCGACCACGTCCACCTATTAGTTGAGCTTGAGTTTCTGCCTCCTCTTGAATTTCATGGGGAGTAGATGAAGAATCCCCGCTAAATGAACCAGACCCAGTGTAAGTAGCTTCTTTACCGTTAGATGAAGACCTATTCCTCTTGGAACCACTTGGTTCGTCATCTGAATACTGATAGGGATATTTTTTTTCAGAGATGGGTATCCCTCCAACTTGCTTTTGTAGTGCCTTTTATTGTGGAAACGCTATCTTCTTTCCAGTACTACTGCATTACTTAGATCTACTAACCTATTTTCATATGAAAAGAACATCACAATCTTTATAAACTTGTATATAATTCAAAAACTTATATAAAAATATATTTAAGGTGTAATAATGTACCATCATCAAGGCTCGATCCTTCTAATACTTCACCATTTCTATTATCTTCTTCTTGGATGTTGTACTATCCCACTTGTTTTGATATCAATGCTTCTGGATCCGTATTAATTACATGAGGATAAACCAACTAATAAAACCAATCCAATTAATCAGCATCGACATCTTTAGTTCCAGGAATAACTTTTAACAAAGTCCTTCCAAAATGGTAGTAGTGTGAATCTTGACAATTCCAGTTGGCAGTCCTTAGTGATGGATTGTAGAGCAAATTCATATTACTTATTCAAATAGTGGAGTGTTTGTTGTCCAGTTCAAAACCTTATTCCCAAACTATTCTCTGGACGATACCAAGTTTATGAAGAACTCTACGAGGATTATACATCGCTAACCCTTTTGGATGATAAAATGGCCCATTGTTGCTTGACACATTTGGAAAATTCCGTCGGTCATCTCCATCGATGTTAAAGTCTAGATATGGGTCAAAGAGTACATTTTCGGCTGCCATAATGTCAACCATTTCATTATCATAATGCTTTTTATTGAACTCCGGAACCGTAGTTAAACTTGCATGCCACTTTGTATCCTCACTTGGACTCAAAGTAGTAAAATGGTCATAAACCCATCACTGCACAAAAACATAATTTTACATACCTAGTTACACCGTAATCGATATAAAATTAGAACTACGAAAAGTTAAAGAAAATAATTCACAAAAAAATACCTGTACAAGACAAACATTTCCTGCAACTTGGATGCAATTCCACCTAGAAGCTTTACCAGGAGATTCAAACAAGTAAGCAAGCGTGGCGGTGTCCCACGAGTACCGTGGTACGTCATTTCTTATGCGATCAAAAGAGAGTGTCTTCATTAACTATAAATAGCAAGTATTGACCATATTACTCGAAAGATCGGAGAAAATGATGGTTCCAAGAGCATACAACAAATAAGCTATAGATGTATGTCTAACACTTGATTCGTCCATCAGTCATTCTTTCTCCTTCTTCAGAGAGCCTTCAAAATTTTCCCTTAAACTCTTCAATTTAATCTTTCCCATAATTAAAACTGGTGGTACTACTCCATCCTTGTTTTTGACCCTCTTTTCTGGTGGTTTGGCTCCAACAACAACCCAAAAATTTTCTTCGTCCGTACACTTGTTCCACCTAAGACATTCTAAATATAACTCATAAAGCTTTTCAAACGGCATTCGAAATTCTTCTTCGACTTTACTTTCCACGGGGAGCCTGGTAATTTGAAAAACATCGTCCCGGGTGATAGTCATCTTACATAATGAAAGGTGAAAAGTGATTGTTTTTGACCAAAATATTTCCTTAAAACCGGTAAAAGTAACAATATCAAAATCCTTCTACACGTACTCAGATCATAACCCCGAAGCGTTTACCAAGGATACAACCACTTCACAATTTCTTATCCAACAACCAAAAAAAGGATTGTTTAACGCTTCAGTTCAGGGACCCCTGTTGTATGATACTACAAAAACATACAAAGAACGTTTAAGATACATATTTGCCAATAAATAAATAAATTAACATACATAATCAATCTTAGGAAAAGATTTTTACTGTGCAACACAAATTCTTGCAGACCATGAATTCTTGTAATTAAATAGGACCTTGGCCCCATCGTTAGGTTGACCCCAAGCAGTGTCATCCGCCTTATTTGGCAACAACTCTATAGCTTCAATTACTTGTTTTTCCGAAGTTTGAGCTGCATACTTCTTCTTCTCTTTGACTTTGTTTGTAGGTTGAGTAATCGAAAGACCAACACTTATACCTTCTTCTTGAATTTCACAAATCTCTTGAGTTGGTTGTCGAGAAATCACAAGTGAACGTTCGGTATTTTGTTGTCTTGGTCCACCAATGACGAGTGCACCTTTGTTCCTTTGTGTCGCACCCAATAGAAGCTTGTTACAAGGGGTTAGAGTCCGCTCTGACTTGGTGTTACTTTTTATGTTCGCTTCTTCTTACCCATTGTTGGTCGATTCCTAAAATCGTCAACAACTATGTTTAGTACATGTATAAATTAAACAAAGCTCATAAAATTGAAAAAAAATTGGGATGAAAAAAGTATAAGAAATTGCACCTACACCTATCGTTCGAAAGACTAACAGTAGAAAAACTTAAAGCTACCTACGGTTTGAAGCACAAACCCTAGAGAAAATTAGACAAACCTACGGTATTGAAAAGTTCCAACTAACGCCACCTACGATTGGGGAAATATTCTCAGAAAAATCCACTTACCTATGGTTTGAAACACCAACCGTATGAAAACTCAAGGACCCCTATGTTTGAGAAAAAATTCTAGCATGGACAACTATGGTGGGGAAATTATTTTCATCAAAATTAAAGATGCGGTGTGAATCACCAACCGTGAACCAACACTAAACTAACCTACGGTTTGGAGTTCATCTTTTTCTCACAGTAGGATAGACGTATTCTTGCTTGATTGAAATAATTTCTGGCTGATTAACTGGTGTTTGAGAGGAAGACTTGATCAATTTTTTATTTTTAAATTCGGGTTCTTCTTCATTTGAACTTGATGGTGGTGAATTGTTTGCATGTGATATTAATTTCAAATTTTGAGTCTTGTTTCTATTTTTCCCCTTCGTTTAGTCATCATTTTTGGTACAGGTTTAATCGGTGATGAATAATTTTGAGAATCGATGATTGATTGAAGAAAAAATCGAAGAAAAGGAAAATAGGCGTTGAAGGTGATGGAGGAGAAGAAGAGGCGATGGAGCAAGGGGGAGAGAAAATAAAAATGTTTTATTTTGATATGATTTAGGTTTAAGTATTTAATTAGTATTAGGTTAGTTATTAATATATGAAGGGTATTTTTGTATTTTTGTTATCGATTAGGTCCTCCCTTATCTTCATATGAGATGTTTGAATCCATAGGAGCCCCCAAAACTATTTCCTTGGAGCCTATATATAATATGGTTCAAATAAAACGGTTCAGTCTTCACATACCTCTTTGTTGATGAAATTCTCCAAATATGTTTGTTTGATCTTCAGTCTTCAATCTTCGAGGGTTATTCAGTGATGTCTGACACTCAACTATCGTAATCTAAACCTAGTCCGAGATTGACTTTAAGTAAATTATCCAACTCAACTTGATTTATTTAAGTTCTTAAGATTTTTCTTAGGTTACAAAGACTTGATCACGCATGTTTTTTTTCCCTCTATACAATTAGAATAAGAAGAAAGAGTTTACAAATATAGCTTGTCGACAAAGATTACCGGTACCCAATTAAAAAACGACCAAAGATACCGGTTCTTCTTCAGATTTTCCAAATTACTCATTTTCTTCCAATACCTAATATCTTTAAATTTGTGACAATATCTTCCAATTTCTCTAGAAAGACACAGTAATTTGTTTAAAGGGAAAATTAATAAACTGACCAGCTTCCATCCATATATTTAATAAACCGGCCAAAAAATTTAAATCTTTTACAAACTGGCCTTTCCATTAACTATTTCACATGGTCCCACCAAAATGGTCCAACAAGTGGACTTAGTCAATGTTTGTGCCTAAAATTACTACCATATCCTTAATATTCTCTTCCTCCTTCATTAACCTATCTTGCGGCAATAGTTGTTCTTCAATGGTTGTTCTTACAGGATAACTCGATTGATTTGTACCCAAACTATTCCCGTTTCTCCCCCGACCATTTAACTTGAACCATTTCTTATTCTCGGTTCCTCCAACTCTTTCTTCGACCACCAACAATACTCTCGATTGGGGTAAAAGGGTAACGGTAAGCTTTCAATACCGTATTTCTTTCTACTGATTCAAGTCTTCTATATGGGAATCGAATTAAACACTGAAGGATTTGATCGTGGTGATAACAAAAACCACTTGGAGTTTGACTTTTTTTTTTTGAAAAAGGAGTTGATTAGGGTTTGTTTCTGTTGACTCCAATCATTATTCTTTTTGGGTTTCTAAGTTTGCTGGTTTATGTTGTGATTGAACAATTGATTAATGAATAATTAAAAGCTGATTAATTTGATTAAGATTTTCAATTGGTTTTTTATCGATTGTTAATTTGTCTCTCCTGTTTGTTCTTAATTGTAACGGTTCATAATTGTACGTTTCTCAGATGATCTTGTTTTTTTTCTTTAATTAAGATAGGTTAATTCGAGAGATGTATACAAATTTTGGTAATGATCCGTTGAATTTGGTTTGATTTCAATAATTTGTTAGGGTTCCATGGGAATGAAAAAAATCACAGGAAAATAACAGAAGAAGAAGAAGATGATGAGTCGAGTCGCGAGTTGACTAGGCTATAAAAGGTCTACAATACCCTTGACTCGCGTTAAGTTAACTGTCGTTACTGTTTTTTGAAAAAAACGGGACGAAAAAGTTCTAACTCGGCCACTTTATAAAATAATTCAAAAAAACGGCCACTTTGTTAATTATGTGTCAGGTGGCTACTTTATTAAAAAGCCCTTGTTTAAATTTAACCATAATTGCTTCTAATAATGACCGAATCCACTATTGTAGGACAAAAATTTTAGGGATTTAGAAGAACCACAATTTTGATTTATATTTGTAGTATTATTCACCCAATGAAACTGGGACAATATTGCTTTTTTTTTTGAAACAAAACTTCCATTAAAGAAACTTAATTACATAAGTTCAGGTTAGGAGCATCATCCCTTATGGCTTTCTTTATATCAGTGGGATATCATCCAAAATATCAAAAGAAGCTCCTATAATTCTAGCTCTGTTGGCTATTATATGAGCTATTTTGTTGTCTGATCTTCTTACATAATTTATAGTAGTTCCTATTCTGGTAGATAGATGCTGCTTTGTTTCATTTACAATTCCCCGATTCATCCAATGTACATGAGGGATAGCATCGTTTATAGAAGTAACTACATTTTGACAGTCAGATTCCAAAAGTAAGCTTCCATATTGCATCTCTTTGGCCCAAACAAGTGCTTCTTTTATGGCCAAGCACTCTGTCTGCTCCAGATCTAGTCCTCCATTGAAGTACCTGCCTCTGATGCCTCTGCTTGTAACTGTAGAATCTCGAGCAATCAGATCAATACCAAAAAAATTTGTTTCATTATCAAAAGAAGCATCTAAATTTATCTTGAGCTGAGCATGTAAAGGGGGAGACCAACTACTTTGTTTACTCAAACATTGTTTATCCTGATGGAAATCAGTGGTACTCTGCTTTATTAACCATTTTATGTCACTTATTGTGTTCCATCTGTTTGGAGTTTTGTTTCTAAAGATTTTATCACATTTGTTCTTCCATATTTGCCAAGCAGTACTCATTAGAGTTATCAACCAGTTGTTAATCTCCTCACTATTAATGTTCTGAACAGGGATGAACCAACTTATTATCCATTCTGTCACTGAAGTATGTTGAGCCTGAATATTGAAAACATTAACATTTATCTGTAGCCAGATCGAAGAAGAATAAGTGCAAGTGACCAGAAGATGCTCTAGAGTTTCATTTTTTGCATTACAATGAGGGCATAGAGTTTGAATGTCTGGTTTGTATTGGCTAATTTTAACTAATGTTGGAACAATTTCTTTCAAACATTTCCATGTACAACAGCATATTGGCTTAATACACCGTATTTGTCCAAGGTCATTATGTATTTTCTCGTGGCCTCCCCTTGGGTGCACAGTCATCTAGTGTATATTATCTTTGATGTTTCAACGAAATTCTTTATTTTTGTTTTAAAATAAACTAGAACACCGCTGCCACAGTGGGGAGGGCAGATCGAAGAAAAACGAAACACCGATGATTGCACAATGCGTTATACATTCTTTTTTTTATTGGAATGTTATTTTTGAGGCATATACGTCGTTTTAGTGGTTGCATAACCAAATTAGTGGATGCATGAACCAAAATACGACCGTATAAACTGTTTTGCATCCTTTGTGGTGACTCCATAATTCGTTATGTTTTTTTTTGTGGGAATGATATTTTTAGGCATATACATCGTTTTATTAGTTGCAACGGAAAATTCTTTGATGCATAAACCATAATATGGTTGCATAAATCCTTTGTGGTGGTTCGCATAATGGTTATTAATTCAATTTTCGAAAATTATGCCTAAAAGGATAAACACCTCCGATTTTTTCGTAAAAACTCTGAATTTGGAATTGTTGTTTGTTTGTGTAGATCTCTTTAAAATCTTTACAACGAGATAAAATTTATAAATTTTCAAGACAAGAATTTTTAGATATGTTATATTTTAGTTTGATTGTTAAATAGAATACATAAGGAATTTCCAATAGTAACAATGAGCATTGCACATTTTTTTTTAAAGGGAGAGACATTTACGATTTTTCAATAATAACAATTTCCAATCTTTTTATAAAATTGCACATTTTTCTTACTCTACAATTTACAAAAAAAAAAGTTTTCATAAAAGGGCTCCACATTTTGGGCACTCCAATCGGTCGGCCCAATAAATTACCAAACTGGTTATTTTCTGTACACAGGTCAAGGTGATGATAGCAACACGTGGTAAGAACAAAAACATTGTCATAACTCATAAAAGAGAGAAAGAAAAACCAGGATACACTTAGTGTCCCATGTGAACATCATTTAATTTTTCTTGCATAGTGTTAGTAATTCTGAAGTCTTTTAGAATATGCTCTAGAATTTTAGTTGCATCGTTGAGCACCGTTGGATGCATCTTTTGGAATTGACTTTAAAAAGGTTAACAAAGGAACCTATTGATTAATTAAAGTATTTGGATAAGACTCTAATCAGGAGTAGTTCTTGAGGGTTGTGTTAGAAGTTAAAATATCTTATATAAATTTATCTATTTATTCATGGTTGTGTCTTTATTTTCTTTTTCTTATTTGCTATATGGCGAGAGTAAATTACCGGTGAGAACTAGGGAACCAGTTAAGAGACTAGACATGTGATTTCATTTATTACATTTTTTTAACGACTTTATTTACTACCTCATTTGAATGAGGGTGGACGATACGATAATTACTTTTAATGTCATATTATGGAGCGTGAAATTCAAAATTAAATTACTGAATAGAGTAAACGGTAGCTTTTTTTTCTCTCTCTCCGATGAATCGGCGGCACTAACTCAGTCATCTTCATCATTAATCTTAAAATTTTTCTATCAACAAATCTTACTTTTTCTTTCTTGCATGTTATAATCACACCTCGTCTATTCCGCTGATAATTTTCTAATATTTTAATCCTGCTAATATGATGTTGTTTGTTGTTTTTCTCTAGGTACCGATTCACCTTGTTGGATGCCTGTCGAGACAATTGAGCAGTTTTGCCTCTGTCCCTTCCATCAATTAAACCTTTGTTAATTTTTTTCAATACCCTACCTTCTGATCCACCTTTGCACGAAAAAATCCAAATCTCAGCTTTTATTAATTAAATTTTATCCTGTCATATACATTTTATTTCTCTTTCTAATCTCCCTAAAGTAGCTTGTTAACTTGTAGTAATAGCTAAGCCTATATCCTACTAATTCGTCTGCAAGTTTGCAAGCCTTCCAACATGTGTACAACATTCATTTATCGAAGCTAGGCAGCCTGAATGCATGCTTGTTATTCTCTTTAATTCTCTGTCTAAATCTTACATGCAAGGCTTCTTCTTCTCCGCCTTCAACAATGGAACATCAGGTTAGAGAAATTTAGGAGAGAATGAGTTCTGCTTCTCTCTCAGACAGGCTTAAAGCCTTAAAACAACCAGAATTATCCACAAAGGTCTTGCTTGAAGGAGCTGAGCAATGGAAATACTGTTTTTTAGCAAAACTCTATGCAGATAAGAATTTGACTGTCGGGGAGTTAGATAAAGAGCTTAAGAAATTATGGGTCAAAAGTAAAGATATCTACATCAAAAAGGAGGAGCGAAATCATCATACAGTTAAATTTTATTCTCAAGAAGAGTATGACATGGTTCTTAAGTTTCGACCATGGTTTATGGAAGGAGATCTGTTTCTGATGGAGCCATGGAATCCTAAAATTCCAAAAAGTATGATCGACCTCACAAAACTACTCCTCTGGTTAAGACTATATAACATGCAGCATGAGTTTGCTTACCCAACTATTGTTAAAAGTATTGGTTCAACAATGGGTGAAGTACGTGACTTGGATCCTCCAGATTGTGCATTCTTTAGGGGGAAGGTACAGAAGGTGAAAGTGTTGATTGATGTCCAGGATCCATTGCGTCGAGGTTTTTGGATGAAGAACGATGTGGGAGAGGAAGTTTGGATTAGAATATTTTATGAAAAACAACCATTCAATCTGTGTGGTTACTGCTACACTATTGACCACAAAGAAAATGAATGTGCGGAAATAGTGGACTTTCTTCTTTAGTAGCAAAAAGGCTACTTATCCACAAACTCAATTCTTGAACCACCATCATGGAGCAATCCGGATAATAGAGGAGTCAGAGCTTCATAAGTTAGCACTTCTCAGATGCATACAGACCCAGAAAATCCACATGCAATGGTTGTTACTAATGATCCAGCACATGCAATACCAGTTTCCCAACAAATTATGGCTACTGGAGCTTTCAATGCAGATGTTGCTCCTACTTCAATGCAAATGATGATCTGTCATATTGCGCAAAGCTCAGTGGATCGTGAAACTAATCAACGTTGTTGACCCAGTGAGTCACAATGTACCAGTTACTTCGGTGGGATGTGATGCACAAGGTATGATTCAAGTTAATGTTACTCGAGGAAGAACTATAGAACAAAAAAACTTTAGGCAAGGAAAGAGATTGAGAATGGAGATCGGGAGAAAGTAGCAACCCTAATGGCAATCATTCTCAGCAAAGGGAGATTGGATATGTCGAAGGCTTTCGACGGAATTGAGTGGTCTTTTCTAGACAAAATGCTTGATTCAATGGGTTTCTGTATAGATTGGAGATTGCTCATTCATCAATGTATTTCAACCACTTCAGTTTTCATCAGACTCAATGGTAGTCCATGTGAACATTATACACTTTCCAGAGGTTTACGACATGGATATCCACTATCTCCCTATCTATTCATCTGTGCAATGGAATATCTAACAAGATCACTCAATCAAGTTGAACAAGAAGGAATGATTATAGGAGTTCAAGCAGCAAAGAATTCCCCTTCAATAAATCATTTGCTTTTTGCAGATGATTTTTTACTCTTCTTTCAAGGTGATGACACTACTATTAATAATGTTATGGGTATCCTAGATAATTTTGGAAAACTCTCAGGACAGATGATCAATCTCTCAAAATCAGCAGCTTTTATAGCAGGTGATGTCCCAGATGAGAGAAAGCAACAAATTAAAAATAAACTAGGGGTCAAAGAGCTAAGTGCTTCAGACAAATACCTTGAGTTTCCAATACTACTTGGTAAGTCTAAAGCTAAATCCTTTGGAAGTCAGTCTGATTCATTTGCAAACAGGTTGCAAGGCTGCAATTCCAAAAATCTGAATCAAGCAGCAATGACTACTTTAGTTAGATCTGTGCTCAACACAATTCCATCACATTATATGGGAAACTTTAAAATCCCACAGTGCATCATTAAAAAACTCGACACCATACAAAGAAGATTCTGGTGGGGACATAAGTCTAATAAAGGAATCAACTTCATTGCTTGGAATTCCTTCAATAAAACAAAACAAGAGGGAGGGCTAGCATTTAGGAATCTAGAGCAATTTAAAAATGCTATAATAACAAAGTTAGCTTGGAGATTTTGCACTGAACCCAACCAGTTGTGGGTTAAGGTCTTAAAACAAAAATATGCTAATTACTGTGATTTACTACATCTCTAAGAGGAGCATAATAACTCTTCTTGGATTTGGAAAGGAATTGAACATGGTTTAAAAAATGTGCAAAATCATCATAGATGGTTGATAGTAGATGGTACAAAAGCTTTGATTTGGTATGATAAATGGGTTTATGGATTGGAATCGCCACCAACACCTAATCATAACTTTACTGAGCCATCTAGAATAGTTTACGTCTCAGACTTGATTGTTAGCAACCCAAGGAGATGGAATACTAATCTAGTGTATGATTTATTCCCTGAGCATATAGCAAATTTAGTCTTGAAGATGTATCTACCAATGTGAAGACACTCTTATATGGGATCCTAATAAGACAGGTGCCTTTACAGTCAAGTCGGCTTATAAATCTTTTACCAATGCAGTGGTTACACAGAATGATCACATGCAATCTGTTCCACAAATAGTCTGGCAAAGGTTATGGAAGATGCAAGCTCCTCATAAAATTAAACTTTCCTATGGAAGTGTTTAAAGGGAATCATTCCTACGATGGTAAAGTTAAGCCGATACAAATCCGGAATTCAAGTAACCTGTCCACGTTGCAATGAACATGAAGAATCATTAGAACACCTTCTCTTCAATTGCAAGTTTTCATCATCTGTCTGGTTTGCCATGAATGTAAATGTGTCTATGCTACAGACTAATAATGTCTCAGTCGCCAGCTAGATAACTAGTTGGTTTAGCACCACTCCAATCAGAGAGGATGATGATTACAACAAATGGCTCCTTACACTCATGATAACTTTTTGTCAGATTTGGAAATCACGTTGTGATAAAGTCTTCCAGAATAGGAATTCAAACACTTGGACTATTATCAGTCATATTAGATGTTTAGTAAACCAGTGTGAGAAGATTGCTCAGGAGGGTAAAAAAGGAACACCAAGTAGAAAACAGGAGTACTGGATTCCACCAAAACAGGGCCAACTTAAAATAAACACAAATGCTTATTTTGATAACATATCAAAATCTTATGGTATTGGGCTAATTGTGCGTGATTATTCAGGTACAAGCAGAGGCATCAAAGGCCGCCACTTCAATGGAGGACTAAACCCTGAACAGGCAGAATGTATGGCCATCAAGGAAGCGCTTATCTGGGCCAAGTCTATATCAACTGAAGATATAATACTTGAAACAGAATGTCTGAACTTAGTGAACTCTATCAATGATGCTACCCCTCATGTATTTTGGCTAAACCAGGGAATTGTAAATGAAATAAAGCATCTACTAGCTAATACTATAAGAACTACGGTTAAATATGTCAGTAGAACAACTAATCAGGTTGCTCATAAAATAGCCAACGGGGATAGAAAATCTAGAGCTTCGTTTGATATTTTGTATGACATCCCGGCAGATATCTCTGCAGCCTTAAGGGATGATGCTGTAAATCTGAAGTTATGTACAAATCTTTAGTATCTAATGAAGATTTGTTTCAAAAAAAAAAAATATTATGGAGTGTGACTTCATTTCCACTTTTTAACCAGGGTGCACATTTAAAAATGCGAGGATATGAAGTATATCACCAGCTTTTTCATTCGACAACCTGTATGGATAAAATCCAATATAATTGCAAGTAGATTTAAAGTAAATACCCTTGAACAATATGTATGTAGAGTTTTTTCCTTTTCTCTTCCACAATTAATGTGTACAGACCGAAGGTCCATATACTTGGTTCTGTCTCAACTACATTCCAGTCTAACGTCTGATAGTATGCTAGCGTCGGTGGCGGCTTATGACCGGTTGTCAGCCGTGCAAATATAATTCACTTTCTCACTCAACTAGATATAAATATAGTACGTGATAAGAAAGAGTTCGTTCCCACAGAGAGGCTTTTGTTGTTATCAAATTTTCAGATTCTTAAGTAACCAAAGGGGGGGGGGGTTGTTTTATCTAAATAAACAAAGTAATAAAAGTAATTAAAAGCAATAAAATAATTTGAATAATCAATAAGGAGAAGATATTGGTCATGGGATAATATCATTCACAAACATGTATTTTCATCAATGACTAGAATTGGATTTTTAATCTCTCATCTATTAGAAGTCCTAGAATATCTTGATCGCAAGAATATCCCGTTTATTTCCCGATTTTATCACAAACAACATTAAAAGATGCTATTGTGAAATCTACCTAGAAAGCAACCTAAAGTGTAAAAGCACAACTAAGTTTAACTCCCTAAGAGCAATAAGTTCTATGAAATAAGACTAATCAATACAAACAAACGTGTAAAATCACTAATTCGTTTTAACAAAGGTTATGATTCATATGCAATTAAAAAGATGTATCACTACAAGTAATAATGGCATTATGCTACTTAGAATTAGGGATAAACAACTATTTCGTATTGAAAACCCTAATCTAGCAATAGAGATGAAGACTAATCTAATTGATTCCGGACTCAACCAAACTAGCATTCAAATCATAAAACAATATCAACCATGAATCATAAACAATAAAGTTTTGAGACAAAACTAATTCATTGATTTAAATAACATGCTTGAGAAATCAACTTTTATCCCATAACCAATAATTGAGTTTAGTTACTCATAATAATGGAGTTCATCATAACCATAATCATAAAATAATTGAAGAAGATGAAAAATAAAACGAAAGAAAACCCTAGTTGTAGCTATCTCCAAAGCTCCAAGAATAATACGTGATTTTTCAAAGTTGTAGAAAACTTTTCTTTTTGTAGCTTTTCTCCCTTCCAAAATTAGGTCAAGTCTTCAAAAGCCCAAAATCCAATAGTAAGATGTCCACCAAGCCCATATGTGAGAAAAACCCATGTAGAAAATATGTCCAAAATCGTCACCGGAAATTGGCCGGGAAAGTCGCCGGAAAACAGCTCAGGTGACCGGCAAAGTCCGCCCAGTCACCGGTCAACGGGTCAAATCGGTCGGGTCAACTGAGTCGGACTGGGGTCAACTCGGTCAAAGTCAGACCGAGTCAGCATCTTACTCAGCTGGATGGGCTGAGTGGCTTTGTCTAGGCCATTGCACTGGCCTAAACTACTGATGCACAATGATTGTGCATCACTGCCAGCTTCAGTTTTATTCTCAGTTCAACCACCACTTCTTTGCTGCTCAAACACCCATTGTAGTCCTTTCATTATCAGCACCACCCGAAACACCATATTTTCTACCAACTTCAGATAAACTTCAGCTAAGCAGCATATCCATTCTTACACAACCCATCCATCCTAAATTCCATGTTCATCCTTGCAATCTTCCTTGGATTCCCTGTAATAATAACACAACTACCACCTGCAGTATTTCATACATAACCAGCATTACCCCAAAGCCATTTCAGCTGCTCATCTGCCCAGTCCATACTCATTCTGCACTTACCAGAACTGCAATGCTCAGCTGCAACCTGAACTGACTGCCACAGCTGCAACCACCACCAGTTCATACCCACTTGCAACTGCATCACCTGCAATGATGCTTCTTTGTTGTTAACATCACCACTGCAGCTGCAACTCCACCAGAGCACACCCACCTTGGCTTCAGATTCATCAACAACACCAACTCCTCCCTGTAATTCAACCAACATCCATCTAACTCGCCAGTCTCAAAAGCCTTTACTGGAACCACTGCTATACAGCTTCAATCTCTATTCCCTGTAACAAACTGCATCTTAGCCAATTGCAGTTGCAACATGCCTGCAATTCTCATACACACATTACCAACACCTACAGCTTCAGTTCTGCAGTTTATCTAGCTACAAACTCCACTAACAACTTGTTCTTTCACATTACTGCTCAACCATCTCGCACATAACAACTTCACAGACCAAATCACCATTACACTGACTCCTACAACAACATCTCAACTGCATCAGCATCATTCTCACCTTGTTGTAGCTTCAACAGTTGCTTCTTTCACTTTCATTTGCAGCTTCAAATCACTGGAACCCATTTGTTCTTCGTCTGCACTGCAGCTGCTTCATATCCATTTAGCTGCCAACTGCAACTGCAACACAACCAATCCAGCAAAATAATTCCGTTAAAGTTCACCACTAGAGATTCACCTCCATGCCATTATCATAGCCATAGTAAAAACAACCTCCATGAACCCTCAGCTCAGACCTCCAACTTCAGTTGCATATATGACACTGCTCAAACTATCATAGTAATTCATCACCTGCAGTTCAGTTCAACTGCAACTTCAATCACCACAAGCCAATACTTGAATCTCTACCTGTTGCAACAACATCATTACCACCAGTTTACAGACCTCCAGGACCATTCTTTGCTTCCAGCTGAAACAACAGCAACAACACCACCTTCTCTTGCTTAGAGATTCCACTCTCAAACTCAGTTCCAGACCACCTGTGATGAGTGCTAAAAAGTGCATATTTCTATATCTTTTTGTTGGCATTTAACTCATCTTTTGTGCATTAATTCTACATTTTATCCCATATTCTGTATTTTCTTGGTTTTCAAGAATAAATATTTTTATTAACTAATTTTGCATTTTTAGGTAATAAATAAAGTTTGGATGAATAGCGGAGCAAAAAGAGCAGAAAAGTGGTGGAAGCCAAGAGGAATCACACAAGGAAGCCGCGAAGAATGTTGTGCGCAAGACCAAAAGGCTAGAACTGGGCTTGAAGATGAAGAATTGTTCTTAAAGAAGATATGGGCTTGGCATACCCAAGGCCCAAAACCCTCACCCAAACCCATTTCCAATATCCATACCCGCCTTCATATTCAGCCGTCGGATTGGATCATCTCAGCATTGTACGGTCGCTTCATCATAGTGCATCAAAATCTGAAGATCCTGAAAAACACTATAGCACCTAACTCCATCTTGAGCCGTCAGTTTCGTTGTACTTCTGCATCCAACGGTCGCTCCTCGCTTCCTTCCATCTCGTCGTTAGATCGATCCATCATCTCCACATCCCACGGCTCATCCTCGCTGTTCATCCAATTTGCTACAACCGCCCAACACCCGAGCACCTAACACCTATACCCGTCAGCCAAACAGACCTTACCCAATTTTCCATCGACCACCTTCTTCTCCATCTTCTCCCCCATCCCTCTGCAACAGATCCACCAACTCCATCGCCACCACACCCTCGTCTCTGCCAGCCACCAAATTCCACCAAAATATCACAACCACTCCAACCACTAAAACCCATCATCACCCTATTTCTCTAGCCATCTATTTCATCGATTTCTCACCTCACCTCTCCCTGAAACCCTAGGTGAGAAATTGATGAAATAGGTGAGTCTATAGACGTAATTGGAAGGCATGGAGAGGAGCAGGAAGAGCAGAAGAAGAGTGGGTCGAAGAGATGGAGCAATTGTCCCATCTAATTAGGTGAGAAATCAGAAACCCTAACTGCCCTGTTTTGAATTTGGGGGAAAATTGTAAACCCTAATTATGTAAATTGGGTATAAATAGGACTTGTGGGTGTTGTTGTAGAGCTATGCCTGGATTAACCAGAGCACCACCAAGAGGCCTGGAATAGCCAGGACCTCAACTGTTAATGTTGTTTCAATTTCAGTTCAAGTTCAGTTCAATGTTTTAAACAATTTCAATTCCATTGTCATTTAATTTCATTATGTTCTAACTCCATTTGCTAGGGGTTAGATGATACTCTTGAATTGTAAGCTAGGATAGTCCTTGTTCATGTCACTGTTCTTGTAGTGCTGAAACTAAGTAGGATTGATAATTAGCTAGTTGAGTGAATGCACCTGTGATCAGCTGTGCTGTAAGAAGACACTCAATGCTAGGGGTGAACTAGAGAACTTAGGGGATTAACATTCCACCAATGCGGATTGCTAGATAACTGGTTGAGCAAACAAACCTGTGATCAGCTGTACTGTGAGAAGACAGTTGATGCTAGGGGTAAGTTAGTAAGATTAGTTAAGTAAATCATCCACAATCTTCCCTGAGATGAAACAAGAACATGATTGATTAGGATCTGCCTTAGTTTAGGATCAAGAAGTGAATTCAAAAGCCCTAGCATGTTCCTGTTTACTTGCTTTATATTCTACTGTTTTTCAGTTCAGTCACTGCCATCATCTCATGTGTGTTTTAACACAACCAAGACTCTTTGTTACAACTCAGTTTTAGTGAAACCTTAAGCTTCAACTACACACACCAAGTCTCTGTGGATCGACCCTGCTTGCCCTGTTCTATACACTAGACCCTGTGCACTTGCAGGTATAATGTTTGTGACTCTTTTAGAGAGCCACCAAGTTTTTGGCGCCGTTGCCGGGGACTTGGCGTTGTGTGTTGATTTTTTCTTGGCTGTTTTTGCATGTTAGTTCATTTGCATCATTGCATACTCTTTTGCATATTGTTTCATTCTAGCATACTCATCATGCATTGCATTCTTCCATTTTAGTGTAACTTGCTGTTTTAGTAGCTGCTGTGTAGTGCAGCTGAACTTCTTAGCTTCTAGCAAGAAACTAATCTTCTCCTTGAGCTTTCCAGGTACCTTGCTGTGCTGCTGTTCAAAGGCTGCTGTGCTGTGCAACTTGCCTTGAGCTGCTACAGCTGCTGTTGTTGAGCTGAGCCTGTGTTGCTGGTCCCCTGCTGCTGCTGCTGTCTTTCCTTCCCTTGCTGTCCTGTTGCCGCTGCTGTGAGCCAGGCCAAGCTTGTTGCTGCTGAGAACCAAGCCCAACATGGCTGTGCAACTGAAATTTCTGAGCAGCTGGGATGTGCTAAGAGTGTAAGCCTAAACCCAAAAACTGTGTGTTTTTTTTTAGACACTGGGCTTATCCATTTTGTTGGGTTTGTAATAAGTTTGTGTTTTTGAAATCTGGGCTTAAACCCAGCTGAACTGGTAACCATCTGTGGGCTTATCTAACTTGTTTATGGGCTTGTAGTTTTAACAGAACTGAACCTTAGGCCCTATTGAACAAATACTGGGCTCAGTTCCTAACAAACTCTGGACCTTAACTAACTGGGCCAAAACGAACTTAAAACCCTCAAACGCTGGGCCTGTTTTTCAAAAAAAACCAGCTGGGCTTCGTCCAAATTTCTCAGCTGGGCCGTGCAAATTCCCACAAACCAACAGTGAGCCTTACTCACGAGCGGCGGGCTTCTTCTTCAAAACTCACAGCTGGGCTTTACACGCGAGCAGTGGGCCTATTTTTCAAAAACGTCATCTGGGCTTCTTCTTCAAAACTCACAGCTGGGCCTCTCCAAAAGCACTAAAAGATCTACCCATTATCTGGGATTTTTCCCGAATAGAAACCAAGGTTTCTTCATCCCATTTAAACCAAAAGTTTTTTCTTTAACCCATTAAAAACCAAAAGGCTTTGCTCCCTTTAAAAACCAAAAATTTTCCTCATCCCATAAAAAACCAAATTTCTTTTCCAAAATTCCCAAGAAACACAAAGCTCTTTGCTCCCTTTAAAAAACCAAAAGTTTCCAAATGTCTCCCGCCAAAACCAAATGTCTCCCGCCAAAACCAAATGTCTCCCGCCAAAACCAAACTTTTCCCTAAAAGTCCAATCCCATTAAAAACCAAATTTTCTTGTATAGAATCTAGTAGATAGTTTCTTAGTTAAATCTTTTGTTTCTTTTGTACATATTTTGCTAATCCAATGTGACTCTTAACTGAAATATGTTGGATTTTTGCGTTGAATAACGGAGTTCTAATTTTGCTTTCGCCGTCAAATCGGGTATTCTCTTTCCTTTTTCTCTACTCAGCATAATCCTCTTCGTATGTTATAATTCTTTTCATATTTTGAAACATTGAGGACAATGTTTAGTTTAGGTTTGGGGGTGAAAAGTAGATACTTTGATAATATGCCATAATTGAAAACAAGAACTCCTTCTTTTTGAAAAAAATTAAAAATTCCAAAAAAAAAAAAAAAATCATAAAAATGGAGCTCATTTACCTTGAAATGTTGACTCTTGTGCAAATATGTAAATTTTAGGAGTCTTAGTCTAGATATTTAGGCAACCTGATTCTAGCACAATTCACATGTGATAAGAAACTTGCACGCGCACGATCTACCAATACATGTATAGCCTCGATCTTCAAGGTGTTTGATAGGAAGTTAGATTGCCAATCACTTTAGAATACTGAATGAGACTTGACTAGCTTGTTCTTTGGTTGGCTGGGATAGAAGTTGGAGGATACGTTAAGAAAAGCAACCATAGAATTTGACCGGATGCATTCGATAAGGGCCACCTCTTGCTAAGAGTCATGTAATTATGTTTTTCTTTTTGTTCATGTATCAAAAGTGTCACTATGTTGTAAAGTTCAAAGTTATTTCTTACAAAAAAAAAAAAAAAAAAAAAAATCAAGTATTTATTCCATGTTTTGTCATGTTAAAGACAATAGTTCTCTCTTGTTCCAAAAATAAAAGAGAGTAATCAATGTAAATAAGAGTCATGTAAAGAGTCATATTTTTGTTGTAAATAGTCTTGTAATAAGCAAGGAGGGTGCAGCCATCACCAACTCATTGGGTGAACATTCACAATTCTCGTAAAGCCGGACAGCTAGCTTGGCTTAGAATTCGGTTCTTAGCCTAAAAACTATCTCTTGGTGATTAGTAGTCATAACTTCAGGTCATTCTAGAAACATGTGTAGATACACTTTACACTCTTATCACGTGTCTTTAGTTGTTATCAGTGCTAGGATTGTGCCTTAGATAGCTAGATTGACATCTCCATTTTGCTGTGAGCTTAAACTGACTTGCACATGTCACATTTGATGGAATCTGAGCTTATATTTTGACCTAGAACTTTGTAGGTACGTTCTAAGCAAACCTTCACGAGACTTCACTCGTCCACTAGGGACACTTAGTGGTTTAAAAGGCTTAGTGCATATGCTAAATGCATTCGAGAGACCAGCGACAGTGGTATAGGTAGGATTTCCTTAGTTTTGTTTTACTTGAGGACAGGTAAAATTCAGGTTTGGGGGTATTTGATGAGTGCTAAAAAGTGCATATTTCTATATCTTTTTGTTGGCATTTAACTCATCTTTTGTGCATTAATTCTACATTTTATCCCATATTCTGTATTTTCTTGGTTTTCAAGAATAAATATTTTTATTAACTAATTTTGCATTTTTAGGTAATAAATAAAGTTTGGATGAATAGGCGAGCAAAAGAGCAGAAAAGTGGTGGAAGCCAAGAGGAATCACACAAGGAAGCCGCGAAGAATGTTGTGCGCAAGACCAAAAGGCTAGAACTGGGCTTG
Organism: Papaver somniferum; assembly: GCF_003573695.1. Lineage (NCBI taxonomy): Eukaryota > Viridiplantae > Streptophyta > Magnoliopsida > Ranunculales > Papaveraceae > Papaver > Papaver somniferum. Next base: position 65,291,064 of record NC_039364.1, on the reverse strand, counting down.
AAGAGGAAGAATTGTTCTTAAAGAAGATATGGGCTTGGCATACCCAAGGCCCAAAACCCTCACCCAAACCCACTTCCAATATCCATACCCGCCTTCATATTCAGCCGTCGGATTGGATCATCTCAGCATCGTACGGTCGCTTCATCATAGTGCATCAAAATATGAAGATCCTGAAAAACACTATAGCACCTAACTCCATCTTGAGCCGTCAGTTTCGTTGTACTTCCGCATCCAACGGTCGCTCCTCGCTTCCTTCCATCTCGTCGTTAGATCGATCCATCATCTCCACATCCCACGGCTCATCCTCGCTGTTCATCCAATTTGCTACAACCGCCCAACACCCGAGCACCTAACACCTATACCCGTCAGCCAAACAGACCTTACCCAATTTTCCATCGACCACCTTCTTCTCCATCTTCTCCCCCATCCCTCTGCAACAGATCCACCAACTCCGTTGCCACCACACCCTCGTCTCTGCCAGCCACCAAATTCCACCGAAACATCACAACCACTCCAACCACTAAAACCCATCATCACCCTATTTCTCTAGCCATCTATTTCATCGATTTATCACCTCACCTCTCCCTGAAACCCTAGGTGAGAAATTGATGAAATAGGTGAGTCTATAGACGTAATTGGAAGGCATGGAGAGGAGCAGGAAGAGCAGAAGAAGAGTGGGTCGAAGAGATGGAGCAATTGTCCCATCTAATTAGGTGAGAAATCAGAAACCCTAACTGCCCTGTTTTGAATTTGGGGGAAAATTGTAAACCCTAATTATGTAAATTGGGTATAAATAGGACTTGTGGGTGTTGTTGTAGAGCTATGCCTGGACTAACCAGAGCATCAGTAGAATAGTTTAAGTTTTTTTTCAGTTTTGTTATTTCCATGAACTGTAGCTTTGAGGGTTATCAATCTTTTCAATTCCATGATTCTCAATTCAAATGCATTGTTAATTTTAGCTGTTCTGAACTCCAACATGTATTTAATTTGAGTGTGTGATTGTTACAATTTATATCAAGCTCCTGTTCATGTTTATGTTATGTTTTGTTCTTATGATTTGTTCTTAGGATAGTTTCATTAGCCCTAGCATTGTTATGTATCTTTTTTCTGAATGTTGAGTGAGTTTTCATTGCAACTTCATGCTGAATTCACATGCCTTTGACTAGTTGTACCTTAAAAAGACAACTAGTACTTTGGAAAGAACTATAGTTGTGTTTAACACTTCAATAAGAGAATGCATAGCATGAACTAGGGTGAAATCAAACCCCATATTTCACTGATCTTCTTAATCCACAACTTCTTTCATCTTCATTTAGTTTGCTGTTTCATGTCCTGTTAGTGTCTTGTTTAATTCTGTTAGTTCAATTCACTGTTAGTTTTCATATCCTTGTTTAGTTAGTTCACTGTTTAGTATAATCTTAGCTTAGGAATCTTCAACTTTACACACCCTAGTCCCTGTGGAAATGACCCGTTCTTGCACAAGCTACAATCGACACCGTGCACTTGCGGTTAACAAGTAGGCTTCCTCTTACTCTTATTTCTTACATCCTTAAAAGCCTACCAACCTGCAATGCCATGGCTTCACTACCACATCTCAATCCTCAACAGCAACAAGAAACAACAAACCTAGGCAGCTTATTCATCTCCAAATCCCTGTAACACAATAGCTCCTACTGCAGACCACCTAACATTCATATAAATCCTTCATATCACCACAGAGCTTCATCACTTCAACCACTGTGAAATGCAATCACCAAAACACCTATAGCAACAACTGCATCTTCTCAAACCCATCTGCTCATCAACCAAACCAACAATTTCATCTTCAGAACTTCAGTTCACCACCAGGACTCATTTAATATCACCACCAGAATTCACTAGTTCAGTTTCTTCTCAAATTTCGGAAACATCATCTTCTTGACAAACCCAAAATTCCTTCTCCACTAATCCACCAGATTTATTAACCACGGATCTGAGCTCTTCTTCTCATCTTCTTATCATCATTACCATCTTCGAATTCAATACCAGAAACAATTAGTAAAAACCCTAACAATTTCTATAATCAATTCCAAACCCCTGATCCTTTGAGCTCAACCCACAAATACTGGGATTTAACTCTCAATTCGAGTGATACCCAACTCCAATCTTATTCATTAACCTCAATTTCTTCTTTAAATTCTTCCATTAAATCTTCCATGAACTGCAAGCTTCTTTTGTTGGTTTGTAAACACAACAAGACCCCCAACCAACCTTCAATTCTTCATTTCTGGCAACATCAACCTTTAACATAACACCAGATTCGAATTCAAATCAAACCTAACTTCAATTGCAGCAGATTCAGTTTCAATCTCCCATGAATTCTCTTTGAACTGCATTCGCCACCCTCTCTCGGTTTTCAGGTGGAAAAGAAAAGAGAAATGATGAGAAAATGATTCCTCACTGAATTCTAGGGATTGTGTAGTAGAATGGATGCAACCAACCAGGTGAGGGAGATAAGGGGTGCCTAGTTCCAGGGAACTATCTATTTTGTTTTCTTGCTCAACTGTCAATTGTGGAACTGACAACTCATTCTTCACTTCCTTTGTTGCATAACCTTAGCCGGCTCCAAATGTAACTCGCCCGTGAATCGACCTTTGTGCCATTTTTGCTCCAATCGAGTACTTTCTCCTTCTTTTGCTCCAAATGGCTCCAAAGTACCTAAACACTCAAAAGTGAACATAAGATACATATTTTACAAGAGAAATAGCAAAGAAAGCATAAACAATAGATATGAAATATAGGTGTTTTACAACACCTATCAAATTCCCCCACACTTAGACTTTGCTAGTCCTCGAACAAATCAAACCAAACTTATTCTAAAAGATACATACAACTCCCGTGAGGGTTTACTAGAGATATACCCACAAAACCTACTTTTTCCAACTTACTAGTTCTCCGTAATGATAGCATCCAACGCGCTAAGAAGACATAGAGATTCTGCACACTAGTCATAAGAAGTTAGACACATAAATGAACACAATCTCATCCTTAAAAGTTGAGAGAGAAATAACCATCCCTTCTCGAAAGAAATTCGGGTTCGGAGTGATCAAAAGCCTCGACTCTGCCTCACAAGAAAGGTTTTTATGAAGTTGCTCTCAATAATAAATAGCTCTTTATGGGTCACACATGTGTCGAGGTAGGAATAAAAAGAGAATCCTGCGACACGTTGAATAGTAAGAAGGAAAAAACCCTCCGAATTGTTTTGAAAACCCACATCTTTTAATCATTTTTAAAACCCTTTTTTTGACGATCTCTAAGAAAGGAAATCAACCACTTAACGAACGTGGGAATATGCTTACTTACCTCGTTATCCGTTCGACGTGCAGCTAGCACCACTCTCACAGCATCCGTAAAAACATCTTCGGTCTTCAATCGGTGTCTTCGTCTTCGGTCTTCAACCCTTGATGATGACTCTTGAACTTCGTAGAATCTTGACAATGATGACTCTTTCCTCTAATTCCTTGTTGCTTGAAACTTCATTACAAATATTTCTTCTTCCATTAGATTTATTGAATAAATACAAAACCAAAAACGAACTAAACAAACAAAAATATGATGCAATGAATATTTTTTTTTTCTTTTTTTTTCGACTTTTTTTCTTTTATGTCGCCGGAAATCAGCTCAGGTGACCGGAAAAGTCCGCCCGGTCACCGGTCAACGGGTCAAATCGGTCGGGTCAACTGAGTCAGACTGGGGTCAACTCGGTCAAAGTCAGACCGAGTCAGCATCTTACTCAGCTGGATGGGCTGAGTGGCTTTGTCTAGGCCATTACACTGGCCTGAATTGCTGATGCACAATGATTGTGCATCACTGCCAGCTTCAGTTTTCTTCTCAGTTCAACCACCACTTCTTTGCTGCTCAAACACCCATTGTAGTCCTTTCATTATCAGCACCACCCGAAACACCATGTTTTCTACCAACTTCAGATAAACTTCAGCTAAGCAGCATATCCATTCTTACACAACCCTTCCATCCTAAATTCCATGTTCATCCTTGCAATCTTCCTTGGATTCCCTGTAATAATAACACAACTCCAACCTGCAGTCTTTCATACATAACCAGCATCACCCCAAAGCCATTCCAGCTGCTCATCTGCCCAGTTCATACCCATTCTGCACTTACCAGAACAACAATGCTCAGCTGCAACCTGAACTGACTGCCACAGCTGCAACCACCACCAGTTCATACCCACTTGCAACTGCATCACCTGCAATGCTGCTTCTTTGTTGTTAACATCACCACTGCAGCTGCAACTCCACCAGAGCACACCCACCTTGGCTTCAGATTCATCAACAACACCAACTCCTCCCTGTAATTCAACCAACATCCATCTAACTCGCCAGTCTCAAAATCCTTTACTGGAACCACTGCTATACAGCTTCAATCTCTATTCCCTGTAACAAACTGCAGCTTAGCCAATTGCAGTTGCAACATGCCTGCAATTCTAATACAAACATTACCAACACCTACAGCTTCAGTTCTGCAGTTTATCTAGCTGCAAACTCCACTAACACCTTGTTCTTTCACATTACTGCTCAACCATCTCGCACATAACAACTTCACAGACCAAATCACCATTACACTAACTCCTACAACAACATTTCAACTGCATCAGCATCATTCTCTCCTTGTTGTAGCTTCAACAACTTCTTCTTTAACTTTCATTTGCAGCTTGAAATCACTGGAACCCATTTGTTCTTCGTCTGCACTGCAGCTGCTTCATACCCATTTAGCTGCCAACTGCAACTGCAACACAACCAATCCAGCAAACTAATTCCATTACAGTTCACCACTAGAGCTTCACCTCTATGCCATTCTCATAGCCACAGTAAAAACAACCTCCATGAACCCTCAGCTCAGACCTCCAACTTCAGTTGCATATATGACACTGCTCAAACTATCATAGTAATTCATCACCTGCAGTTCAGCTCAACTGCAACTTCAATCACCACAAGCCAATACTTCAATCTCTACCTGCTGCAACAACATCATTACCACCAGTTTACAGACCTCCAGGACCATTCTTTGCTTCCAGCTGAAACAACAGCAGCAACACCACCTTCTCTTGCTTAGAGATTCCACTCTCAAACTCAGTTCCAGACCACCTGCAATGCCATGGCTTCACTACCACATCTCAGTCCTCAACAACAACAAGCAACAACAAACCTAGGCAGCTTATTCATCTCCAAATACCTGTAACACAATAGCTCCTACTGCAGACCACCTAACATTCATCTAAATCCTTCATATCACCACAGAGCTTCATCACTTCAACCACTGTGAAATGCAATCACCAAAACACCTATATCAACAACTGCATCTTCTCAAACCCATCTGCTCATCAACCAAACCAACAATTACAGCTTCAGATCACCACCAGGACTCATTTAATATCACCACCAGAATTCACTCAGTTCATTTTCTTCTCAAACTTCGGAAACATCACCTTCTTAACAAACCCAAGATTCCTTCTTCACTAATCCACCAGATTTACTAACCACGGATCTGAGCCCTTCTTCTCATCTTCTTATCATCATTACCATCTTCGAATTCAATACCAGAAATAATTAGCAAAAACCCTAACAATTTCTATAATCAATTCCAAACCCCAGATCCTTTGAGCTCAACCCACAAATACTGGGATTTAACTCTCAATTCGAGTGATACCCAACTCCAATCTTATTCATTAACCTCAATTTCTTCTTTAAATTCTTCCATTAAATCTTCCATGAACTGCAAGCTTCTTTTGTTGCTTTGTAAACACAGCAAAACCCCCAACCAACCTTCAATTCTTCATTTCTGGCAACAACAACCTTTAACATAACACCAGATTCGAATTCAAATCAAACGTAACTTCAATTGCAGCAGATTCAGTTTCAATCTCCCATGAATTTTCTCTGAACTGCAGTCGCCACCCTCTCTCGGTTTTCAGGTGGAAAAGAAAAGAGAAATGATGAGAAAATGATTCCTCACTGAATTCTAGGGCTTGTGTAGTAGAATGGATGCAACCAACCAGGTGAGGGAGATAAGGGGTGCCTAGTTCCAGGGAACTATCTATTTTGTTTTCTTGCTCAACTGTCAATTGTGGAACTGACAACTCATTCTTCACTTCCTTTGTTGCATAACCTTAGCCGTCTCCAAATGTAACTCGCCCGTGAATCGACCTTTGTGTTATTTTTGCTCCAATCGAGTAATTTCTCCTTCTTTTGCTCCAAATGGCTCCAAAGTACCTAAACACTCAAAAGTGAACATAAGATACATATTTTACAAGAGAAATAGCAAAGAAAGCATAAACAATAGATATGAAATATAGGTGTTTTACAACACCTATCAAATTCCCCACACTTAGACTTTGCTAGTCCTCGAGCAAATCAAACCAAACTTATTCTAAAAGATACATACAACTCCCGTGAGGGTTTACTAGAGATATACCCACAAAACCTACTTTTTCCAACTTACTAGTTCTCCGTAATGATAGCATCCAACGCGCTAAGAAGACATAGAGATTCTGCACACTAGTCATAAGAAGTTAGACACATAAATGAACACAATCTCATCCTTAAAAGTTGAGAGAGAAATAACCATCCCTTCTCGAAAGAAATTTGGGTTCGAAGTGATCAAAAGCCTCGACTCTGCCTCACAAGAAAGGGTTTTATGAAGTTGCTCTCAATAATAAATAGCTCTTTATGGGTCACACATGTGTCGAGGTAGGAATAAAAAGAGAATCCTGCCACACGTTGAATGGTAGGAAGTCAAAAACCCTCTGAATTGTTTTGAAAACCCACATCTTTTAATCATTTTGAAAACCCTTTTTCTGACGATCTCTAAGAAAGGAAATCAACCACTTAACGAACGTGGGAATATGCTTACTTACCTCGTTATCCGTTCGACGTGCAGCTAGCACCACTCTCACAGCATCCGTAAAAACATCTTCGGTCTTCAATCGGTGTCTTCGTCTTCGGTCTTCAACTCTTGATGATAACTCTTGAACTTCGTAGAATCTTGACAATGATGACTCTTTCCACTAATTCCTTGTTGCTTGAAACTTCATTACAAATATTTCTTCTTCCATTGGCTTTATTGAATAAATACAAAACCAAAAACGAACTAAACAAACAAAAATATGATGCAATGATTTTTTTTTTCTTTTTTTTTTTCGACTTTTTTTAAAGTCACCGGAAATCAGCTCAGGTGACCGGCAAAGTCCGCCCGGTTACCGGTCAACGGGTCAAATCGGTCGGGTCAACTGAGTCGGACTGGGGTCAATTCGGTCAAAGTCAGACCGAGTCAGCATCTTACTCAGCTGGATGGGCTGAGTGGCTTTGTCTAGGCCATTGCACTGGCCTGAACTGCTGATGCAAAATGATTGTGCATCACTGCCAGCTTCAGTTTTCTTCTCAGTTCAACCACCACTTCTTTGCTGCTCAAACACCCATTGTAGTCCTTTCATTATCAGCACCACCTAAAACACCATGTTTTCTGCTAACTTCAGATACAACTTCAGCTAAGCAGCATATCCATTCTTACACAACCCATCCATCCTAAATTCCATGTTCATCCTTGCAATCTTCCTTGGATTCCCTGTAATAATAACACAACTACCACCTGCAGTCTTGCATACATAACCAGCATCACCCCAAAGCCATTTCAGCTGCTCATCTGCCCAGTTCATACCCATTCTGCACTTACCAGAACAATAATGCTCAGCTGCAACCTGAACTGACTGCCACAGCTGCAACCACCACCAGTTCATACCCACTTGCAACTGCATCACCTGCAATGCTGCTTCTTTGTTGTTAACATCACCACTGCAGCTGCAACTCCACCAGAGCACACCCACCTTGGCTTCAGATTCATCAACAACACCAACTCCTCCATGTAATTCAACCATCATCCATCTAACTCGCCAGTCTCAAAAGCCTTTACTGGAACCACTGTTATACAGCTTCAATCTCTATTCCCTGTAACAAACTGCAGCTTAGCCAATTGCAGTTGCAACATGCCTGCAATTCTCATACACACATTACCAACACCTACAACTTCAGTTCTGCAGTTTATCTAGATGCAAACTCCACTAACACCTTGTTCTTTCACATTACTGCTCAACCATCTCGCACATAACAACTTCACAGACCAAATCACCATTACATTGACTCCTACAACAACATCTCAACTGCATCAGCATCATTCTCTCCTTGCTGTAGCTTCAACAACTGCTTCTTTCACTTTCATTTGTAGCTTGAAATCACTGGAACCCATTTGTTCTTCGTCTGCACTGCAGCTGCTTCATACCCATTTAGCTGCCAACTTCAACTGCAACACAACCAATCCAGCAAACTAATTCCATTACAGTTCACTACTAGAGCTTCACCTCCATGCCATTCTCATAGCCACAGTAACAACAAACTCCATGAACCCTCAGCTCAGACCTCCAACTTCAGTTGCATATATGACACTGCTCAAACTATCATAGTAATTCATCACCTGCAGTTCAGCTCAACTGCAACTTCAATCACCACAAGCCAATACTTCAATCTCTACCTGCTGCAACAACATCATTACCACCAGTTTACAGACCTCCAGGACCATTCTTTGCTTCCAGCTGAAACAACAGCAGCAACACCACCTTCTCTTGCTTAGAGATTCCACTCTCAAACTCAGTTCCAGACCACCTGCAATTCCATGGCTTCACTAACACATCTCAGTCCTAAACAGCAACAAGCAACAACAAACCTAGGCAGCTTATTCATCTCCAAATCCCTGTAACACAATAGCTCCTATTGCAGACCACCTAACATTCATCTAAATCCTTCATATCACCACAGAGCTTCATCACTTCAACCACTGTGAAATACAATCACCAAAACACCTATAGCAACAACTGCATCTTCTAAAACCCATGTGCTCATCAACCAAACCAACAATTTCAGCTTCAGAACTTCAGTTCACCACCAGGACTCATTTAATATCACCACCAGAATTCACTCAGTTCAGTTTCTTCTCAAACTTCGGAAACATCATCTTCTTAACAAACCCAAAATTCCTTCTCCACTAATCCACCAGATTTACTAACCACGGATCTGAGCTCTTCTTCTCATCTTCTTATCATCATTACCATCTTCGAATTCAATACCAGAAACAATTAGCAAAAACCCTAACAATTTCTATAATCAATTCCAAACCCCAGATCCTTTGAGCTCAACCCACAAATGCTGGGATTTAACTCTCAATTCGAGTGATACCCAACTCCAATATTATTCATTAACCTCAATTTCTTCTTTAAATTCTTCCATTAAATCTTCCATGAACTGCAAGCTTCTTTTGTTGCTTTGTAAACACAGCAAAACCCCCAACCAACCTTCAATTCTTCATATATGGCAACAACAACCTTTAACATAACACCAGGTTCGAATTCAAATCAAACCTAACTTCAATTGCAGCAGATTCAGTTTCAATCTCCCATGAATTCTCTCTGAACTGCAGTCGCCACCCTCTCTCGGTTTTCAGGTGGAAAAGAAAAGAGAAATGATGAGAAAATGATTCCTCACTGAATTCTAGGGCTTGTGTAGTAGAATGGATGCAACCAACCAGGTGAGTCAGATAAGGGGTGCCTAGTTCCAGGGAACTATCTATTTTGTTTTCTTGCTCAACTGTCAATTGTGGAACTGACAACTCATTCTTCACTTCCTTTGTTGCATAACCTTAGCCTGCTCCAAATGTAACTCGCCCGTGAATCGACCTTTGTACTATTTTTGCTCCAATCGAGTACTTTCTCCTTCTTTTGCTCCAAATGGCTCCAAAGTACCTAAACACTCAAAAGTGAACATAAGATACATATTTTACAAGAGAAATAGCAAATAAATCATAAACAATAGATATGAAATCTAGGTGTTTTACAACACCTATCAAATTCCCCCACACTTAGACTTTGCTAGTCCTCGAGCAAATCAAACCAAACTTATTCTAAAAGATACATACAACTCTCGTGAGGGTTTACTAGAGATATACCCACAAAACCTGCTTTTTCCAACTTACTAGTTCTCCGTAATGATAGCATCCAACGCGCTAAGAAGACATAGAGATTCTGTACACTAGTCATAAGAATTTATACACATAAATGAACACAATCTCATCCTTAAAAGTTGAGAGAGAAATAACCATCCCTTCTCGAAAGAAATTCGGGTTCGGAGTGATCAAAAGCCTCGACTCTGCCTCACAAGAAAGGGTTTTATGAAGTTGATCTCAATAATAAATAGCTCTTTATGGGTCACACATGTGTCGAGGTAGGAATGAAAAGAGAATCTTGCGACACGTTGAATAATAGGAAGGCAAAAACCCTCCGAATTGTTTTGAAAACCCACATCTTTTAATCATTTTGAAAACCCTTTTTCTGACGATCTTTAAGAAAGGAAATCAACCACTTAACGAAGGTGGGAATATGCTTACTTACCTCGTTATCCGTTCGACATGCAGCTAGCACCACTCTCACAGCATCCATAGAAACGCCTTCAGTCTTCAATCGGTGTCTTCATCTTCGTCTTCGGTCTTCAACTCTTGATGATAACTCTTGTACTTCGTAGAATCTTGACAATGATGATTCTTTCCTCTAATTCCTTGTTGCTTGAAACTTCATTACAGATATTTCTTCTTCCATTGGCTTTATTGAATAAATACAAAACCAAAAACGAACTAAACAACCAAAAATATGATGCAATGAATTTTTTTTTTCTATTTTTTTTCGACTTTTTTTTTCACTTTTTTTTTTTTAAAGTCGCTGAAAAACAACTCAGGTGACCGGCAAAGTCCGCCCGGTCAACGGGTCAAATCGGTCGGGTCAACTGAGTCGGACTGGGGTCAACTCGGTCAAAGTCAGACCGAGTCAGCATCTTACTCAGCTGGATGGGCTGAGTGGCTTTGTCTAGGCCATTGCACTGGCCTGAACTGCTGATGCACAATGGTTGTGCATCACTGCCAGCTTCAGTTTTCTTCTCAGTTCAACCACCACTTCTTTGCTGCTCAAACACCCATTGTAGTCCTTTCATTATCAGCACCACCTGAAACACCATGTTTTCTACCAACTTCAGATACAACTTCAGCTAAGCAGCATATCCATTCTTACACAACCCATCCATCCTAAATTCCATGTTCATCCTTGCAATCTTCCTTGGATTCCCTGTAATAATAACACAACTACCACCTGCAGTCTTGCATACATAACCAGCATCACCCAAAGCCATTTCAGCTGCTCATCTGCCTAGTTCATACCCTTTCTGCACTTACCAGAACAGCAATGCTCAGCTGCAACCTGAACTGACTGCCACAGCTGCAACCACCACCAGTTCATACCCACATGCAACTAGATCACCTGCAATGCTGCTTCTTTGTTGTTAACATCACCACTGCAGTTGCAACTCCACCAGAGCACACCCACCTTGGCTTCAGATTCATCAACAACACCAACTCCTCCCTGTAATTCAACCAACATCCATCTAACTTTCCAGTCTCAAAAGCCTTTACTGGAACCACTGTTATACAGCTTCAATCTCTATTCCCTGTAACAAACTCTAGCTTAGCCAATTGCAGTTGCAACATGCCTGCAATTCTCATACACACATTACCAACACCTACAGCTTCAGTTCTGCAGTTTATCTAGCTGCAAACTCCACTAACACCTTGTTCTTTCACATTACTGCTCAACCATCTCGCACATAATAACTTCACAGACCAAATCACCATTACATTGACTCCTACAATAACATCTCAACTGCATCAGCATCATTCTCTACTTGTTGTAGCTTCAACAGCTACTTCTTTCACTTTCATTTGCAGCTTGAAATCACTGGAACCCATTTGTTCTTCGTCTGCACTGCAGCTGCTTCATACCCATTTAGCTGCCAACTTCAACTGCAACACAACCAATCCAGCAAACTAATTCCATTAATGTTCACCACTAGAGCTTCACATCCATGCCATTCTCATAGCCACAGTAACAACAACCTCCATGAACCCTCAGCTCAGACCTCCAACTTCAGTTGCATATATGACACTGCTCAAACTATCATAGTAATTCATCACCTGCAGTTCAGCTCAACTATAACTTCAATCACCACAAGCCAATACTTCAATCTCTACCTGCTGCAACAACATCATTACCACCAGTTTACAGACCTCCAGGACCATTCTTTGCTTCCAGCTGAAACAACAGCAGCAACACCACCTTCTCTTGCTTAGAGATTCCACTCTCAAACTCAGTTCCAGACCACCTGCAATGCCATGGATTCACTACCACATCTCAGTCCTCAACAGCAACAAGCAACAACAAACCTAGGCATCTTATTCATCTCCAAATACCTGTAACACAATGGCTCCTACTGCAGACCACCTAACATTCATCTAAATCCTTCATATCACCATAGAGCTTCATCACTTCAACCACTGTGAAATGCAATCACCAAAACACCTATAGCAACAACTGCATCTTCTCAAACCCATCTGCTCATCAACCAAACCAACAATTTCAGCTTCAGAACTTCAGTTCACCACCAGGACTCATTTAATATCACCACCAGAGTTCACTCAGTTCAGTTTCTTCTCAAACTTCGGAAACATCATCTTCTTAACAAACCCAAAATTCCTTCTCCACTAATCCACCAGATTTACTAACCACGGATCTGAGCTCTTCTTCTCATCTTCTTATCATCATTACCATCTTCGAATTCAATACCAGAAACAATTAGCAAAAACCCTAACAATTTCTATAATCAATTCCAAACCCCAGATCATTTGAGCTCAACCCACAAATACTGGTATTTAACTCTCGATTCGAGTGATACCCAACTCCAATCTTATTCATTAACCTCAATTTCTTCTTTAAATTCTTCCATTAAATCTTCCATGAACTGCAAGCTTCTTTTGTTGCTTTGTAAACACATCAAAACCCTCAACCAACCTTCAATTCTTCATTTCTGGCAACAACAACCTTTAACATAACACCAGATTCGAATTTAAATCAAACCTAACTTCAATTGCAGCAGATTCAGTTTCAATCTCCCATGAATTCTCTCTGAACTGCAGTCGCCACCCTCTCTCGGTTTTCAGGTGGAAAAGAAAAGAGAAATGATGAGAAAATGATTCCTCACTGAATTCTAGGGCTTGTGTAGTAGAATGGATGCAACCAACCAGGTGAGGCAGATAAGGGGTGCCTAGTTCCAGGGAACTATCTATTTTGTTTTCTTGCTCAACTGTTAATTGTGGAACTGAAAACTCATTCTTCACTTCCTTTGTTGCATAACCTTTGCCGGCTCCAAATGTAACTCGCCCGTGAATCGACCTTTGTGCCATTTTTGCTCCAATCGAGTATTTTATCCTTCTTTTGCTCCAAATGGCTCCAAAGTACCTAAACACTCAAAAGTGAACGTAAGATACATATTTTACAAGAGAAATAGCAAAGAAAGCATAAACAATAGATATGAAATCTAGGTGTTTTACAACACCTATCAACTTAATATAGTGTGGTGCTCAAGTTGTGGATTATGTCTCGGGGTTTTTATACCTTGCAGCTTTCTTCGTTAACAAAATTATGATGTCTTGTGTTATTCCCTTTTATCATTATATTGTTTATCTTTATACTCCCTATGTTTCAAAATAATAGGCTGGTTTCATGTATAATTTGTACATACACTTGTTGAGAAAGTTCTAATTTACCAACTGCACATGTACATCAATGAAACAACACATATCCTATCAGATAACTATTATATCTTTAAAAAAGACATTTATTTCATAAAACTATTGCAGGTAAAGCAAATAAATGAATTGGTACAGTCAATAAGAAAGTAGTAATCAACTTACTTTCTGCAAATCATCTTATCTTGATTGTATTTCCCGTCCAAAGACATCTAACAAATAGTTCCTCCACAAACCTCCAAAACCAAATGAAGTATAGACTCTGTAACACAAAGATTTCAGTGTTAAAAATGTTAAAAATTAGTCTAGTCTGAAGTACAATTATTGCTTCTATGATTTCTCTTCTCATACTCATCAGACAAATACACGAATCAAAAATTAAAATGATAAAAACTATCAAGAACAAGAACAAATAGAATTATCAAAAACAGAGAATCAAACAAATCGAAACTCAAAAACAACAACAACACAAATTAAAACCTAACTAAATTCAGAATTGTAAAATTGATTGGTTTCAACAATAATCTTTTGGGATATTAAAACGAAAAACAAATCATAACATGATACAAATAAGAAATGAAGAAAATAAAAAAGGATGAAGACCTTACCTGAACTAGCTTGAATCGACTGAAAATTTAGCTCGTAATTGATGTTAATAAAAGCGATTTTCATATCTATATAAACAATTGAATGTAAAAGAAGAAGAAGAAAACCCTAAGAATATCGCCAGAAACAACATCAACTTGAAGAACAACTACTGAAACAGAAAACCTAATCGTCGATTAGACATAACGATTTGAGGATTGAAAAACTCATTGAATCTTTTGTTGTAGTTTGATGTAACTTATTCGATCGAATCTATATAGTATTGTCGATGAAGAACCAGATCGTAAACCAGAAACGAAACCAAATCAGAAAAATAAACCCTAGAAATTATTTTCGGTAGAGCCGAGAGAGAGAACGAGAAATGGAAAATGGAATATCTTCTGATTTTCCTCTTATATTTATTGAAAAGGGTAAAATTATCATTATTAAAATGCATATATTGAAATTTTGGGCCAGATCTAAAGAAAATTTGATTTTTTGGGCCTAGCAATATCGTTTTCCTAAGGTATGGAGTTGACAATGAATGATCCATTTAGTGAGGCTTCTATATGTTGAACCCATATAGAAGGGGGATATAGTATTTTTCAGTTTTTGAATTCCCAAAGAAAAGAAAATCTTATGGTGGGTTTGGATGTAGAATTTTAAAGATGAGATTTGTAGTTGCGGGAAATCCTACACTACACCCCTCACAAGATTTCATTAATATTCAACTCATTTTTGGATTAACAATCATAATTTTATTGATGAATCTTTGAACAATCTTACAAGAAAAAATAAAGGAATCAAGAATAACCACTGCTCTAGATTTTCTCTCTCCTATTTACTTGCTTCTCACTCAGAAAAGATCTCTCTCCTTTTCTTTACAACTGAACGGCTATTTATAGGGAATTACATAGTGGATGACAGCTAATCTGTCCTTTATTTTCGGATATGGCTTGCGACATTCTCGCAACCTTGCAAATGTTAATATCGCAAACTCCCTAATTTTCGCAAGACCATCACATTTTTCTCATGATTTAGCTGACGTCGTTTATTATTTCGTTTCTGAAGTTGTTCTGCGACACTGCTGTGTTGTGTTGTTAATAATTTCGCTGAGGCATTATTGTTGCGAGATTCTGATCCTACATCTTGCCTCTTCTCATATCTTCTCTGCGAAGTAGAGAACGATGTGAGAAATGCCGCAGCTATCCATCTCTTCATATTCTGCATTTATCACACGTATCCTTTCTTCCATCTATTTCTTGACACGTCTTCTGTAACCGTTGCTTTTCAATTTCTTCTTCAATCGTTTGTTGATTTCTTTGAGCTTCTCTCTCATGTAGAATTCTCCTTCCTTCCTCTCGATTCCCTTCGCCATCTTGATTATTTCGTCCCTGACGTTGTCCATTCTCTTGATTTCTATCATTTTGCTTATCATCAAAAGTTTCATTTTGTGGAACGTAACGATCATCAGTCCTTTCTCTATCTTCGCGATGTTCTTCATTAGGATTTAATATTTCTTCTCGAATATTTATTTCCAGCATTAATTGTGGGTGAGTTTCGCCTCATCTCTCTTCTAGTCGATCTTGAATATGATTTTGTAGCACTTCTCGATCTTCTACTCCGTAGTCTCATATTTTTCATCCTCAATTCGTGATTTTGCCTTGTTAGATTTGCACGTTCTTCTGCCTCAGCTCTTCTTTCTTCATGTATTCTTTGTCTCAACGTTTCTAACGCTCCAATTTCCTCATTTCCATGAATTATTCCTTCATCTGCTTCTTGATTTCTCTCTACCCGTCTACGGTTTCTGGTTTGCTGCTCTTCTTCTACTTCTTCTGCTGAATTTGATTGCCAAGTGTGTATACTCACCCTATCATAATCTGTATTCCTTCCTTGTACTAGTGTTTGTTGAACTGGTGGTTGAATTTGATTTTCTCCATTATTTCTCATTCTAGTAGATTCTCCCATTTTACTTCTTTCCCTTCCAGCAAGTCTCTTGCTTCTTCT
The DNA here is from genome assembly GCF_003573695.1 of Papaver somniferum. Lineage (NCBI taxonomy): Eukaryota > Viridiplantae > Streptophyta > Magnoliopsida > Ranunculales > Papaveraceae > Papaver > Papaver somniferum. Next base: position 65,274,747 of record NC_039364.1, on the reverse strand, counting down.
AACAGTAGTTGGTTGTTCTGATGTATTTATTCTTCTAGCCATTTCTTCAATATTAATGAATTGCAAGAGATTATGTAAAATTCTTAACCAATTACTCCAAATCTTCACAAATCTCAATATTAATCTTCAATTTTTTCTAGAACAATCTTCAATCCTCCCTGTTTCTAGCGCCATTATGTAGTTGCAGGAAATCCTACACTACACCCCTCACAAGATTTCATTAATATTCAACTCATTTTTGGATTAACAATCTTAATTTTATTGATGAATGTTTGAACAATCTTACAAGAAAAGATAAAGGAATCAAGAATAAACACTGCTCTAGATTTTCTCTCTCCTATTTACTTGCTTCTCACTCAGAAAAGATCTCTCTCATTTCCTTTACAACTGAACGACTATTTATAGGGAATTACATAGTGGATGACAACTAATATGTCCTTTATTTTCGGATATGGCTTGCGACATTCTCGCAACCTTATAAATGTTAATCTCGCAAACTCCCTAATTTTTGCAGGACCATCACATTTTTCTCATGATTTAGGTGACGTCGTTTATTATTTCGTTTCTGAAGTTTTTCTGCGACACTGTTGTGTTGTGTTGTTAATAATTTCGCTGAGGCATTATTGTTGCGAGATTCTGATCCTACATCTTGCCTCTTCTCATATCTTCTCTGCGAAGTAGAGAACGATGTGAGAAATGCCGCAGCTATCCATCTCTTCATATTCTGCATTTATCACACGTATCCTTTCTTCCATCTATTTCTTGACACGTCTTCTGTAACCGTTGCTTTTCAACCGCTCACGTCTTTTCGCTTTAATGGTGTTTATTTCTTCGAGTAAAAAAAATCCTCTTTATATATTCTTCTTACTCTTCTTTCCATTTTCTTTTTACTTTCTCTTCTCTTTTTACTCTCTCATCTCTGCAACTCTATTGTTCTTCCGTAAGTTCTGCTACTGTAATTCTTCCCTCTTCAATCTTCTTATTTTTCATCCATTCTCATACTCCATATTCAGATATGCCTCGAAGCGGTCAAAAGCATGAGAAAACTTTTAAGGAAACCCAAAAAGATCTTTCCGAGAAAGGTTTCACACTTTCTACCATTCCTGGTGAAAGTGCCAAATCAATTCTTTCTATCAAACTTTTCTCTGATCAACATTGTGATGATCAATCCATCATAGTTTCGCTGGGTCAAATTCTCGCAGGTCTCCCCATTCCTCTTTATGACCCAGATATTCCTCTATTCTATGAAATTCTCGCTCACTCGGGATTTTCGCGAGCTATCTTCTAATTGAGTGGAGATTGCATCCGTTTGATGCTGGAGTTCGCTAACCGTGGTGCTGGTAAAGGATCTCTTTACTCTAAAGAACTTAGGGATCCTAAATTCGCAGACTTGGAGATAATTGCTGAAAAATACACAGTAGCGAGTTTCTTTGAAAATTATGAATTGATCTCCATGAAGAAAGAAAATACTCGCTGGGATATTCGCTTGAAAAGGAAAGATAACATTGATGAAGGTAAAATAATCATGCAAGACATTGATTGGCACTCTGATAAGAACACAACCCCTTGCCAATCCAAAGATGATAAATGGTGCGTTTTTCCCTTGATGCTGAAAGGACCTTACATTGTTGGGTCAAATGTTCTTCCTGAGAATCTCGGTACTTATCAACCTTGGGTATTCTCTTGGCCCGAGAAGAAGAAAGAGGTATGTTTCTTCCAGTTTCGCCCACTTTACATTTCTTTATTTATCTTTATTCTTTTGTTCGCTGACTCTTGCGAAATTCTACAGATCCCGAAACTGAAAGATAGCTACCACATGACTGGTAAGGCTAGTACCTTGTTAGCTCTTCGCTCATACACAGATGAGGTAAGAAATATTCTCTTATGATCTTAAACAATATATTGTTGCCTCTATTTCTTATTTCTATCTGTGTGTGAAGGTTATTGTTGAAATAGAAGAGCCTGCCAATGTTGCGAAGACTGGTGATAAAGGCAAAGGTGCTCTTCGCAGGGAAAAACCAACTGCTCCTCCTTCAAAGAAGAGAAAAATCCGTTCTTCCTCTCCTTCAAATACTCCTTCTCATGAAAACTCCGAGAGTGATGAGGATGATGAGGATAATGATGACTTTACTGCAAATTAAGATTCTCCATCTGAATCTTTTATGGCTAAGCTCTCTGGCGTATTTTCTGATTCTTGGCAAGGAATGGGAGATAGTCAACTCGCTAATACCTGCAAAGCTCTCGCCACCATTTGCGATGTTCCTTTATTGGATGGTGATAGTTCTCTTCGCGGAGTTTCTAGATCGTTGACTCCCATCTTCCTGCATTCTCTTAATAGTCTGGTATGCTTTCGTCTTTTTACTTCTTCATTATTGTAACTCAAAATCTCTTTCTATTTTAATACTTTTTACATTTTCTCGCAGGATGGAAAAGCTTCTTTCGTTGTTGCCTCAAATCTGAAGAGGAGACGCGAAATTCTTGAAAAGAAGAATCTTTAATTTCGTACAAAGAATGAAGAACTGGAAATTGTAGTCAAAGGTCTTCGCGAGAAGAACAAACAACTAGAAATTGATTCTTCTTCGTACAAGAATAAAATCTCCAGTCTTCAGCAAGCTAATAATCAACTCTATGGTATGTTACTTTTCTCCTTTCCCGTCATTCATTCATCCTGTTGTTTTATCTTATTTGATTGATCCTTTTTGCAGACATTTATGGTCTTTCTGATGAAGCTACCGTTCTTCGTTCATTTCCTAATGCCTTGGATAATGGCACCCTTCTTGAGCGTCTTAATAAATCTTTAAATAGTTTCTCAAATGATAAAATTTCATCTCTTTCTCTGAATGAACTGAGATCCAAATTTCCCCTATTAGAGATTGACCATAGATCTAGTTTAGGCTTAGCCAACCGATTTAAGCGTTTCTTTCTTAATTCTAAAGAGAAAATCAACGAGCTAAGAACCAAAATTAGCGGTCTCATAGATGATAAGGATCGCATCTCTGATCAAGGTGCTAAGGCTTTGGCGAAATTCTATGAGACCCTTCTTGAGGTTCAACTTGAACGAGATGAAGCTAACCGCCAAAATGCCGTGCTTAACGAGAGAGAAAACCAAATTCGTTCTCGTCTCCTTACAAATAATGAGGATGAATTCGCTTGGGCTGCGAAAATCTTAGACGATGCCAGAAAAGATTTAGGTGTAAATGTTAGTCTCCAAGTTGAGCATACAGCCTTGATTAGAGATATGATTTCTGACAGAGAAGGTTATTAACTGTTCTTCTTCTCTAATCTTTTGTTTCTTATGAATTTTCATCAAGTTATTAATTGATTTCCTTTTGCTCGCAGATTCTGAAAGTAGATATCGCGAAAGAATTGAGGAACTTGAAGCTGAAAAAGAGGAACTCGCAAAGAATCTTTCTTCTTGCAACGACAAGTATTCTAGATTAAAGAATCAAATCAAGATCACTGTTGCGAACTTTAAGAACGACGCTTTGCATTTTCGCAATCAAACTATTAAAATGGTTTGGGATGACCATAGTATTCCTCACTCTGATTATCCTTGTCTCTTGGAGGAGATCCCAAAGAACATTCCTAGTCTGACCATCTCTGATAGCGAAGTTGATGATGAAGAATATGATGGTGATGAAGGTTCTGATGGAGATAAAGGTTCTGATGCAAACGAAGAAGAGAACAAGTCTGATGAAGATGATAAAGGATCAACTAAGAAGTAGTCTTTGTTTCTTTATTTGATCTTCTGTAATACTTGTACATTTATTCCTCTTTTCTGTATATTTGCGAATTCTTTTGGTTCCCCATATTCCTTAATATATGAGTTTCTTTCATTTTGACCTGCATTCATTAAAACAATTCTTCCTTGCAATACGGTTAATCTATCATATGGAGACAAATAACATTTTCTAATTTCATTCATTCCCATACTTGCCTCTGTTATTTGTATCCAAATGAGAGATTTTGCAGATTTTTCTTATTTTGTGCCTCACCTTCGCAGTTGTTTATGTATAATTTTGCAATCATATGCGAAGTGAATTTTGATTCTTTTCAAAATCTCATTCCTATGTGGTTTTATTTTGCCTTTCTAGTTAAAGGTCTTATTATGCCACCTCTTGTCATTGCGGCAAAATCGCAGGACGTCCTTGCACTTTCATGCAAAAACCCATTGATCTTGCCCTAACTTTTTCTTTTGTATTATGGCCTCTTCAGGAATGTTGCGACAATATGACAGGCCTAAATATTCTTGCAAAAATAAAGCCCCATTACATTGTCGTCTTGCGACGAAATCGCAGGACGTCTTCGCACTTTCATGCGAAAACCCATTGATCTCGTCTTATCTTTTTCTTTTGTATTATTGCCTCTTCAGGATTGTCGCACAAATATGACAAGCCTTAATACCCTTGCGGGTAAAAATCCTCATGACATTTGCGTCTTAAGACACTTATCAGCTCCCTAATGGAGGGTGCCGCCCTTATCTTCCCCCTGGTTTCCCCTTCAAGGGGGCATACCTATACCATACAAGGTTGGCTCCTCCCATCCGGTCTTAACAACAACCCGTTGTTTTCGCAGCCTCTTATCCCTTTTACCTATAGGGCTTATGGTTACGAGACTGCACCCTAAGTGGGGTTTTCTTCGGGCCGAGTGCAGTATAAGCCAAGACTTGTCAAGAATGGCAATGTACGCTCCAGACGCCCCTGACACTCTTGACTCAACCGTGTACCTCGGCGCCTTGGTTAGATTCTGCACTCCTTGGAAGAGTCTTTATTACCTTAGTCGCCCAACCTAAGTCATATGCTTAAGTTGAGAATCCAAGGTGCCTCTCCCGGATGGGATTTATTGACCCCAAATCTCCATGACTCAGGTTCCGGTGGCGGTGTAGCCTTTCCCTGAGCCATGCAACAGGTACCCCCTTATATGACGTACTTTAGGTCTTACATTTGCCTCTTGCGAAATTGTATTCGCGAACTAGGGTGTACACCATAAAGGTTCGCCCCTTTCTCTTTTGTCATTGTTCTCTGATTGTCTTTTGTAGAATTCATTATCTTTGCGAGATTCTCGCACATCATCATATCATATTTGCATTTCGCAATCTCAATTTTGTCATCCAATAAAATGTATTTTTGAGAATTTTATTTATTGCGAGAGTGTCGCAACAAATCAATCATTCATACATTTCTTATTTTTATTACCTTTGCCATTCTCTGTTTCTTTGTTATTTTCTGCTACTGCTTCCTTGGTAGTGGTATGTTCAGCATTTTTTATTCTGAGCTAGCATTAGTTTCGCAACATCTCTTCTTCTTTTCGTTTGATTGCATCCACCATCAATCTCTCACTTTTTTGGGTCTCTTTGATTTTGTGTCGCCAACTTTCCTTCTTGTTTGCTCTTCCTTCGCAGGATTCTACCTCAGTTTCGTAACACCTCTTTCCTTCAACCCAATCTCCCTTTATTATTCCTACACCGCTAGGGTGAGGGAATTTGATGCACTGGTGGAAAGTTGAAGCTACACCTAGAATCCCATGTAACCAAGGTCGACCAATTAATGCATTCTAGGTTGATTCTACGTCAACGACACAGAACAGGATTTCAGAAGATATTCCCTTCAATGGAATTTGCATAGTAACCTCCCCTTTAGGCTTGTTGGCAGTACCATTAAAACCATATATCTTATATGTTGATGGTATAAGAACATCATATCTTCCTCCCGTAGTTTTATAAGTATGATAAAATAAGATGTTCACAGAGCTTCCAGTATCGATTAGAATCCTATTAATTGCCCATGAATCTTCATCTTCATCATCCTCATCTTCTTTCAGTTTTGGATTAATTTCTAATTTTACCACCAATGGATTGTCATGTACCTCTCCACCTTCGGGGACTTCTTCTGCGGTAAAAGAAATAGTCTGTTTCTGCCATTGCTCTAGTGGCGAGATTTTCACAATGTTCATAATTTCTCTTCCATTACTGTCTCTTGCGAACACTCTACTCAAAACATTGTCATGAAAATCTTCAATTGTCTTGTATGAATGTACGATAGGGTGACATAATAGATTCTTTGCTTTTGCACCAACTTCTATGAAGAATGTTTCCTTCTTTTTCACCGTGTTTACTTTGTGATGCTCTGGTGGTGGTAGTGGCACTGGTTGAGATTGTGGGTGCCCTACCAAAAAGTGGTTTAGTTTTCCTTGATCTATCATTCTCAGAATAATTCTTTTTATATTTCTACAATCATTTGTAGTATGTCCATGAAAATGATGATAAGAACATAATTCATGACTTCTGTGGTTTGGAGGTGGTTTCGTTCCCATGTTCCATGGTGTTGGTATATTCTCCATCAAAATTATAGCTTCCCATATTTTTTCCACACTTGCATTTAGAGGTGGCATCTTGATTTCTTCCCATACTACCTTGTGACCTCCTTGTCCTCTATTATAGTTTTGTCTTTGACCTCCATAAGTTTCTTGCGGATGATCGAGTCTTTGAATCTTGTTATTTCCACCACGATTGTAGAAATTTCTTTCTCTTTCATACTCCTCTTGATCTTGGCTTCCCATAGCCACCAGTTTCTGTTGATTGTTTCCTGTCACCTTTTCTTGTTGTACTTGCGAAGTGCTCGCCACTGTGTTTATTAGTTTGGGTAATAAGCTTGCATTCGCTGTTTGTGAACTGGTGTTCGCAACCGGGTATGATTCCATTTCATTTTTCCTTTCCTCTAGAGCAATATATTCTTCCTGAAGTTATCGCAATTCAGTCATTGTGATCGTATTCTTGACTCTGAAAATTTGGATATACAATAGATTGGTTGCAAACATAGCATTGATAAATGATAAGATAAGATATCTCTCATCCACACGGCCAGCCATTTCGCTACACATATTCCTCCATATTTTAGTTAGGTGCTTCAAACTTTTGCCAATCCTTTGTTTTAATCCAAACACGTCTGCAATACCAGGTCGCGAAGAATTGTTACTTATATATGCCCCCAGGAATAGGGCTGCACAAAACCGAACCATAACCGAAAACCGAAACCGGAACCGAAAATTATTAACCGAACCGAACCATAACCATATTCCTATGGTTCATTAATGGTTGTCAGTTTCAGATAACCGACAGAATCGGTTTCGGTTTAGGTTTTGAAATAAAACCGAACCAATAACCAGTTGGTTAACCGATTAATAGTGACCATAGGATTAAATGATTTTAGGCCGTGGATGGGGATATTTAACCCTAATAACTTACATGAGTTACATCACTCGACTCGACTGAGTCTTCTCTTCTTTCGTAGGTATTATCATTTATCAGAAAGCTCTTCCACAGTTCCACTTCCAAATCAACCGACTGTGCAGCTGTGCTTATGATTTGTAAAGGAAATTGGTTCAGGAAGCTCTTTCTCGTGATTCTTCTGGTGTTGTTCAATCCAACTTCTCTTTGATTACTCCTACTTCTGGTGTCTTCCAGGTTTGATTTCTTTTTGAAACTTTGTAGATCTGGGTTTTGTTTCAGATTCCTTTAAAAAAATTTTACTAGAAATGGAGATTTGGGGGTTTTGAATCTGCTATTGAAATTACTGATTAAGTTTTTTTTTTTAATTTTTTGTTTTGTTTGATTTTTGTACCTTTATTCTTGATTTACAGGGATCTCTGCAAGTAGTTTGGTTGTGATTGTTGTCATGTTCATGTTTATGTGATTGTTGTCATGTTTATGATTTTAATTATGATATTAGGGTTTGTAAAATTGAAAAAAATTGGGGATTTTAAATTAAGGTCATTTAGGTTGATTTACACAGTGGGTTTTGCTTAAATGTATGGTTTAAATTAAATGTATGGTTTATCACATTGCAGACTTGCCTTTTGACAATGCGAGGAGGATCCAGTTCAACACATACTGCCTCTGTTTCTTCTAATAAGCGTCCACCTCGACCTCCACCTAATGCAAGTTCAGATGGAGGTGCAAATTCAGATGGAGGTGCAAGTGCTGCTAAAGATGCTAGTGTTGCTGGAGATGCTAGTGCAGATGGAGATGCAACTGAAGCTGTCATAAAAGTGACAGAAACACATAGCAATAAGCGTAAAACCCCTGAAGATGCAACTGAAGATGACACAGAAGTGAGTCAAGTGACAGAACCAAAAGGAAAGAAACGTTCTGATGTGTGGAACCACTTTGATATGGACCCCAAGCCTTCGAAATATGCAAAATGTCGCCACTGTAAGACAAAGATTGCAGCTCAGGGTACCAAGTATGGGACAGGTGGTATGAATAATCATTTGAAGATATGTAAAAAGATGCCCAAAGAGGAAAAAGGACAACAAACTCTTGATTTTCAACCGGCTAGGCTAGGAGAAGAAGGAAAATTGGTTGCGACAACTTTTAATCAAGATGCATGTACAAAGGCAGTGATTTTATTTGTGATTTTAGATGAGCAGCCGTTTAGAGTGGTTGAAGGAGAAGGGTTCAAGGAACTTTGTAGGGTACTTGAATCCATATTCAAGATCCCTTCTCGTATGACCATTTCGCGGGGTGTATTAAATTTGTACGAAGCTGAAAAAGAAAAGATGAAAAACTACTTCAAGGAAAACAATGTGAGAGTTTGTCTCACCACTGACACATGGACCTCAAATGCCCAAAATAAAAGCTACATGGTTGTAACTGCGCATTTTATTGATAAAGATTGGAAGCTGCACAAACTGGTAATCAACTTTTTCCAAATTTTAGGTCATTCAGGTGAGGTAATTGGGAAGATGTTAGAGGAATGTTTGTTAGATTGGGAACTTCCTCGGGTTTTTACTATTACGCTTGACAATGTTAGTGCTAATGATTTAGCTATTGATTATCTAAGGGAGGATGGTCATTTAAAGGAGCAAGTGATTAGTTCAAATGGTGTACTGAATACTAAGTTTATGCAAGTTAGATGTGCTGCTCATGTGCTTGCACTTGTTGTGAATGCTGGCTTGGGAGAGTATCACATGGCTATTAAGAGAGTAAGGGCAGTGGTGAAGCATGTGATGAGTTCTCCTGCTAGGTTGAGTAAGTTTATGGATTGTGCTAAACAAGAAAAGATAGATTGCAGAAAATGTTTAGTTTTAGATGTGGACACAAGATGGAATTCCACTTACATGATGTTGGAAGCTGCTTGTAGATATCAGAAAGCTTTTGAAAGGCTAGCACGGGAAGATAAGGCTTTCAAAAATAAGTTTTGTTTCAACGAAAGATCCATCCCTCCTGTATTTTCTACTTCTACCGGTGCTAGTGATGATGTTGACAAAGGCAAGAAGAAGGCCCCTCCTCCGCCTCCTATACATGCTCCATATATGGAAGATTGGGCCAATGCAAGATCATTTGGAAAATTTTTAAAGGTATTCTATGATTTGACTGTCAATTTTTCTTACTGTACTCGTGTTACTTCACATGAGTTCTTGTTTAACGTAAGTGTCATTCATAGAACAATGAACACATGGGTAAAAAGTTCAGATCCATTTCTCTCTGGTATGGGCACTAAAATGCTAGACAAGTTTAATAAGTATTGGGGAGAATATGATAAAATGAACACTCTCATGTTCACTGCTGTTTTGCTTGATCCACGTGAAAAAATGAAAGGTTTAAATTTTATTCTTGATACTTTAGATATCACGGGTCCGTCATTACGTAAACACTTATCGACTTATGTGAAAACTGATTTTCAAGAACTTTTCGAAGAGTACAAGTGTCTCTATGCAAATGATGAAAACATGTCTAGTGCCACATGTGATTGTAATAATGTTACTCAATCTTCTGGGGTTACTGATGATGAAGATTCTGCGTATGCTAGTCTAATAGCAGAGAGAGCAAGAGAAGATGAGGAGGATGACAATGTTGAGGGGAAAACTGAGTTGGAGTTATATTTAGAGGAGAAACGTGAACCGAGAATTAGCCCTAGCGGTGTTCAGTATGAAATTTTAGGTTGGTGGAGGACTAATAGTACAAGGTATCCTGTATTATCACACATGGCGAGAGATATACTAGCCATACCAGTCTCTTCTGTTGCCTCAGAATCTGCCTTTAGTACTGGAAGGCGAGTTATTGATTCATATCGAAGTTCACTGCTGCCTAAGACTGTTGAGGCGTTGATTTGCACGCAAAGATGGTTACGGACACCGGTTGATCTTGATCCAAACACCTTAGGAACTGATGATGTTGAAGATGTTTCAGGTATTTTCTCAACTCACTTTTGTAAAATTCTGATTTGTTATTTTCTGTACTCACTGTTTGTCACTTATTGATGTAATTTCTTGCAGAATTTTTAGGTTCTCTTGCAACTTCTAAGTTCATCCGCATTGACATAGATGATGATGAAGAAGAAGAAGATTCAACTTTGTTATCGTGAAGTTGATTATAAATGATTTAACGGGTTAGCGGTAAGTTTCTCTAGTTTGTAGTTTTAGCAGTTGATATTTTTTTAGAATAAAACTTAGATTTGTTTAAGCATATGCATAGCCAAGTTGAAACAATGAACTGTCAACTGTTATGATATTTTTTTAGAATAAAAATAGCTTAAACTCATGCCATTTCTTTTGAAGGTAGATCATCTTAGTCAACTGTTATGAATGTTTAGGGCTTACTTTACTTGTAACTTCTTCAATATCAGTACAATTCCATTGTAGTTTCATTGGTTGAGGTGATAATGCAACATTCACATTAGAAATGCATATTCCAGTAAAAGGATCATCCTCAGTTCCATCTAAACGAATGCTTATTGTTTAGTGCTTCTCTACCATAGCGGTTGCTAATCTTGATGTTCTTAGTTACATTATGTACCATTGCACTGATCATGATTGAGAAATTCATATTTAACTCGAGTTTGTGTACGTGCAGGTTACCATTACAACCTCCTGTGAAATACCCAATTTCTACACATGCAAAGTGTATTCACTGTAACAAACTAAAGATGTGTAGTCAGTTATGATTATGATTTTTTGATGTTTTTTCGTTTTTGTTATTAAGGAGAAACTAGACTCTTTAAAATTTAATGTTTCTATCAATATGTATTGGAAGTTGGAACATTTGATGTGTTTGAAACTTGAGTGACAGGTTCAGAAAAATTTGCCCGTCATTTTTGTGAGACTGACAGATATAAAAAATTTCAGTGGTTAACCAAAAACCGAATGGTTTTATACGAAATCGACTTGGAACCGAACCGAGAAAAACCGAACTACCCAAATGGTTTCATTGGTTTTCATTATTGGAAACCGAGTAGTTCGGTTTCAGTTTAATTTTTTCCAAAAACCGATGAAAACCGAACCATGTGCAGCCCTACCCAGGAATGTAGTCTGCAAATGATTGAAGGATGTTATTTTATTCTTTGGTAGACCTTCGAACCATTTTAACGCCTCCCCTGTTAAGCTGGATGCAAAATACTTGCATAATACGGCATCATGATTTTCCCATTGCAACATGCACCTCACGTAGGCTTTAATGTTTTGAATTGCACAAGTTGTTCCATCAAAAATGTTGGTTAATGCGGGCAAATTGCATTTCGGAGGTATTCCTCCTAGTTGTACTTCCCTTGTAAATGGAGTTTTCGCAGCTTCTTCTATAGCTTCATCTAATTGTCTTCTGCCTACTTCTCCTCTATTATTTAGCGTTCCTCTCATTTCTTCTAATTCTTTTAAGATTTGTTTATTTACACCTGAATTTTGATCCATTGGTCTTTTTAATCTCGCCTCCCTTCTTCTGCGTTCATGTCTTTCTTCTCTCGCGAAATTTTGCATTTCTTCTTCATCATCCTCATTTCGTCTTCTTCTGTGATTCTCTTCCTCATCTTTATCTTGAATTCGCATATGATGATGTCTCTCAATTTCCCCCCCATGATTTTGTTCATTTCTTATCAATTCCATTCGATGTCTTTCAGCCATCCTATGTACTTTATCATACTCTTCATTGATATTACCGTTGTTCCGGTTTTGTGTACGCCTTCTTTCTCGATTGCCGTGATTGTTCTGGCGAATTGTATCCTGAAGCTCTTGTTCTTCCATTTCTGCTCTCAATTTTTCACGTTAGCAAATTAAACGTGCTTGTTCAGCATAGTGTCTTTCAATTTCTTCTTCAATCGTTTGTTGATTTCTTTGAGCTTCTCTCTCATGTAGAATTCTCCTTCCTTCCTCTCGATTCCCTTCGCCATCTTGATTATTTCGTCCCTGACGTTGTCCATTCTCTTGATTTCTATCATTTTGCTTATCATCAAAAGTTTCATTTTGTGGAACGTAACGATCATCAGTCCTTTCTCTATCTTCGCGATGTTCTTCATTAGGATTTAATATTTCTTCTCGAATATTTATTTCCAGCATTAATTGTGGGTGAGTTTCGCCTCATCTCTCTTCTAGTCGATCTTGAATATGATTTTGTAGCACTTCTCGATCTTCTACTCCGTAGTCTCATATTTTTCATCCTCAATTCGTGATTTTGCCTTGTTAGATTTGCACGTTCTTCTGCCTCAGCTCTTCTTTCTTCATGTATTCTTTGTCTCAACGTTTCTAACGCTCCAATTTCCTCATTTCCATGAATTATTCCTTCATCTGCTTCTTGATTTCTCTCTACCCGTCTACGGTTTCTGGTTTGCTGCTCTTCTTCTACTTCTTCTGCTGAATTTGATTGCCAAGTGTGTATACTCACCCTATCATAATCTGTATTCCTTCCTTGTACTAGTGTTTGTTGAACTGGTGGTTGAATTTGATTTTCTCCATTATTTCTCATTCTAGTAGATTCTCCCATTTTACTTCTTTCCCTTCCAGCAAGTCTCTTGCTTCTTCTAACAGTAGTTGGTTGTTCTGATGTATTTATTCTTCTAGCCATTTCTTCAATATTAATGAATTGCAAGAGATTATGTAAAATTCTTAACCAATTACTCCAAATCTTCACAAATCTCAATATTAATCTTCAATTTTTTCTAGAACAATCTTCAATCCTCCCTGTTTCTAGCGCCATTATGTAGTTGCAGGAAATCCTACACTACACCCCTCACAAGATTTCATTAATATTCAACTCATTTTTGGATTAACAATCTTAATTTTATTGATGAATGTTTGAACAATCTTACAAGAAAAGATAAAGGAATCAAGAATAAACACTGCTCTAGATTTTCTCTCTCCTATTTACTTGCTTCTCACTCAGAAAAGATCTCTCTCATTTCCTTTACAACTGAACGACTATTTATAGGGAATTACATAGTGGATGACAGCTAATATGTCCTTTATTTTCGGATATGGCTTGCGACATTCTCGCAACCTTATAAATGTTAATCTCGCAAACTCCCTAATTTTTGCAGGACCATCACATTTTTCTCATGATTTAGGTGACGTCGTTTATTATTTCGTTTTTGAAGTTTTTCTGCGACACTGCTGTGTTGTGTTGTTAATAATTTCGCTGAGGCATTATTGCTGCGAGATTCTGATCCTACAGGATTTATGGGTCCAGTGGATATGGTGGAATTACGTTTCCCTCGCTACATTTGGTTGCCCAAATCCCTGGAATTACGTTTCAGACGGGATTTATCAGTAGATTTATGGACCCAGTTTTTTTTACTCCAAATCCCATATATATACAATTTTAAGATTCATATGGCAGTGTCAAAAATATATGAACTTTAACACAAGATCATTTTATGAATCCTAGGAATCTCAACTGAGTTACCAAACATACGAGGGATTAACATGAATCCAAGAATTTATAATCCCGTGGAATTACAAATTCCTAGAAATTGTGTTTAGGGAAAATTAAGCTAAGGCCCAACCCATTGATAACCCATAATATGAGGCCCTTAATTAAAAGAAGTTTAAATCTAGGTCCAAGTTATTAAAAGACATACATGCCCTTTTATATATTGTCAAGCCCCAAATTAAATAAAATTTAAATTTAAGCCCAAAATTATTAAATCTAGGCCCAAAATTATTAAAGTATAGTGTGAATGTGTAAACAGAAGTTACACATGCATATGACATGTGTATCCAGAAGTTACACATCCTTATGACATGTGTAATGCAAAGTTACACATAAAAAAATAGACATTAAAAAGAACGCATACAAAAAATACATGTATTTCATTTATAATAATTTCTTAGCATGTGTAACTAGAAGTTACACACGCATCTGTCTAGTGTAATTGAGAGTTACATATGCATCTATCTAGTGTAATTGAGAGTTACACATGCATCTGACTTGTGTATTCAGCGTCAACTACAATTCCAGCGAGACCACTACCACAAATAAGCAATTAGCTTTTATGAATTTATCGGAAACCTGAAATATAACAAACATGAACCAGTGTCAAAAGAAAAATGCAAAATAATGTTGTTCAACATTTAGGAGAACAACAAAAAATAGTCCAGAAGAGTGTTTAATGTTGATAACAGTTACAATAAACAGACATATGAACCAATGCCAAAACAATAATGCAAACAAATATTATTCTGTATTTAAGAGAACAACAAAAATAAAAGAGAATAAAAATTGAAGATGCATCTGGCTAGTGTAACTAGCAGTTATACATGAAATGACATGTGGAAAAGATGAAATATACATAAAATGACTAGTGTAACCTGAAATATAACTAGCAGTTATACATGAAATGACTAGTGTAACCTGAAATATAACCAACACATCCTCTCTGAAATTAACATAACTACCACAATCAGCTTCTTCAAAAACTATACAGACACAAGCACTGAAGGTCATATAAACCAGTGTGAGAAGATTGCTCAGGAGGGTAAAAAAGGAACACCAAGTAGAAAACAGGAGTATTGGATTCCACCAAAATAGGGCCAACTTAAAATAAACATAGATGCTTCTTTTGATAACATATCAAAATCTTATGGTATTGGGCTAACTGTGCGTGATCATTAAGGTAAAAGCATATGCATCAGAGGTCGCCACTTCAATGGAGGACTAAACCCTGAACATGCAGAATGTATGGCCATCAAGGAAGCTTAATCTGGGCCAACACTATTGTAGATGGGGAAAAACGATTTGCTGGTTTTTAAGGAATTGAGGAGACGACCGTACGGAGGAGACTCCTCGAACCGAGCAAAATGTTAAACCTCACACAGATGCACCACTACAAAGGGGGTGCTTTAGATTTGAGAGATCAATCTGTAGTACTCCGGCCTAAATCAAGACAATGATCGTTCCAGAGTAAATTCGGTCACAAGAGAGGATGGGTTGATCTGTAAGAGGGAAGCTGAGAAATGTGTGAGATCAATGGTGATCGATATTGTGGGTGTGTGAATTCTAAATATGATAAGCTCTGAATGATTGAAATTGCTCAATTGAGAGTAGTTGCTCAATTGATGAGTTGATGATCTCGTGTTGTCGATGAGACGTGAGATTGATGATACTGTTGATGCTGATGATTCAATCATGATTCAGAGACTTATTTATATTGCTGGAATTTTAGACACCATGATCCCATGAAGTGTGACAGTTGATGGAATCAAGGAGTGGGGAGGTGGAGATCGTGTTTGAAACCAGTTGCTCAACGTGTGGAGACTTGGTCGATTTTCCACCCACTACCTCGTGAATTCCTTCAACTGATTGCACGACTTTCTCACATTTCATCGTGTGTTTGAACACACGTGCCGTAGACTGCCAGACCAAAACCCTAAGTGATATCCCCCCAAGTGACACGATTGACGTCTCGTGGTTTGTTAGTCGATTGATGACTTCGTGGTTTGATGGGACGATGAGTCCATGTAGTTGCTGAGTTGAGCATGATGTTCTGAAACTCATGAATTGAACATGTCATGAGACAGAGGTATAGTTATTACGATGATGAAGTGAGCAAGTATTGCTCATTCGATGGATCGTTGAATATTGATTGTTGAACCAATATGATGAGTGCTAAAAAGTGCATATTTCTATATATTTTTCTTGGCATTTAACTCATCCTTTGTGCATTAATTCTACATTTTATCCCATATTCTGTATTTTCATTGTTTTCAAGAATAAATATTTTTATTAATTAATTTTGCATTTTTAGGTAATAAATAAAGTTAGATGAATTGCGGAGCGGAAAAGAGAAGAAAAGTAGTGAAAAGCCGGGAGGAATTACGCAAGGAAGCCGCGAAGAATGTTGTGCACAAGACCAAAGGTTAGAACTGGGCTTGAAGAGGAAGAATTGTTCTTAAAGAAGATATGGGCTTGGCATATCCAAGGCCCAAAACCCTCACCCAGATCCATTTCCTATATCCATACCCGTTTCCCTTTCTAGCCGTCAGATTGGACACATCTAAATCTAATGGTCGCAACATCGCCAGTACATCAAAGTCTGAAGCTCCTGTCTAACACTACATCACCTAACTCCATCTTGCGCCGTTAATTTCGTTGTATTATACAATCCAACGGTCGCTACAAGCTCTTCACGTATAGCCGTTAGATCGATCTATCAATTCCACATCCAACGGCTGAGCTTCGCAAATCATCAAACTTGTTGTACCCGATCAACACCCAAACACCAAATTCCCTATACCCGAACCAAACACACCTTACCCAAATTTCCCATCGACTTCTTCTTCTCTTTCCCCTCACCTCCGTCTGCAACTCCATCACCACCACGCCCTGCCACTGCCACAACCACCTTCTCCACCTGCCATAGCCACCATCACCAGTCTACAACAACCCATCTCCTTTCCCATCATTTCCCTACCACTCTACCCACCTAATTCATCGATTTCCCCTCTTTTCTCTCTGAAACCCTAGATGAGAAAATCAATGAATTAGGTCGAGTTAGAAACGCAATTGGAAGGCATGGAGAGGAGCATGAGAGTCAGAAGAAGAATGGGTCGACGTACAGAAGCCATTATCAAAGATTAGGTAAACTGAATTTCAATTTTCAGAAACCCTAATTTACTGTTTTGGGGGTTTTGCTTGTAAAGTGTAATTGAGTATAAATAGATGCTTTGGGATGTTGTAATAGGTATGCCTGGATTAGCCAGTGTGTCCAGAACTGTGAGTTCTGTAAAAAATTCCATTTTATGCTCTGTTTTTATCCTTTGTTCTTCACTGTTTTGCTATCCATGTTTTTCCATGTTCTGTGTATTGTTCAGTTTCTCCATTTGATGTAATGTTCTGTACTGTTTCTGTTATGTATGTTCTGAATCCCAAATGCTAGGACTAGATGAAATTATGAACCAGCTGAGATAGTCTTCATCATGTGCAGCTCATGTTCAGTGTTGCTAAGCCCTTAGACTAGTTGTGCTTTAATCAGACAATTAGCACTTTGGTAATTATCTTAGCTGTGAGTAGAATATCCCTTAGGTTAATGGTGGATTCAACATCCTAGTGTTCTTTCATCACTCTTGTTTACTGTCTCCCTTCATTGCTGTTTTCTCAATAGTTCACTGTTAGTTCACTGTTATGTTTAGTGTTTAATGTTTAGTTCCTCAAATGTTAAGTTTGTTCACTGTTAGTGGTGGAAGTTTAGGTTAGAATTCATGTAAATTGAGCTGATTGAGAAATGGAGGAATTTAGTGTCCAATGTTGCTTGTGATTGATTGTGCTGTTAAAAGACAGTCAATGCTAGGAGTAAAACAGTTGGACAAGCTTCTTCTCCTTCCATTCCATTTATGTATGCCCTGGAACATAGGCAGGCTAGAACCTCCACCTAGCTACATTAGGGACAAGGATTTAACCAAAAAACAGCCACTGCCTAGCATCTTTCCTTTTCTTCTTTGTTATCTATCTGTTTTTGTGGCTTCTTATCACTGTTTTTATAGCTGTTTTTATAACTGTTTTGTGCCCTGTTCTTCCTTTGCCTTTGGCCCTTGGCCATTGCCTTTGATTTATCACTTCTATGCCATTGTAAATTTGCATCCTTTTGCCCTGTGTTGCTTCCATGTATATACCATTGTCACTTTTTCTTTGTACATGTCATTGTAAATGCCATCCTTGGCCCTGTGTGACTTAGTGCCCTGTCTGCCTAGAGCCTGCTTTACCTTGTCTGCTGCTGCTCCAAACAGTTAGCTTAGAACCAAAGGCTAAAAGCCCAGATTCATTACAAAGCCCAGTTCAGTCTTGGGTTAATCTAGAAGCCCATTGACACTCA
Organism: Papaver somniferum; assembly: GCF_003573695.1. Classification (NCBI taxonomy): domain Eukaryota; kingdom Viridiplantae; phylum Streptophyta; class Magnoliopsida; order Ranunculales; family Papaveraceae; genus Papaver; species Papaver somniferum. The sequence continues at coordinate 65,256,676 of NC_039364.1, read as the reverse complement.
AAGCCCAATGCACTTCAAAGGCCAAGCCCAGTGCACTTCAAGACCAACTGAGCCCAAGCTCAGTTCACTTCATTGTCAAACAAGCCTATAATCCAAAGGTACCCTAATCCCAAAGCCCAAAAGGCTTCATAGTTAACCAACAACAATTTAGGAGCCCAAAATAGCTAGAAAACTCCAAAACACTCCCAGTCTCTGTGGATCGACCCGTACTTGCACGAGCTACAACTGACGACCGTGCACTTGCGGTGTTACTGTAGGCCCGTTTTTATTGCGCTTAATTTTCACACATCTCCGGTCCCACCAAGTTTTTGGCGCCGATGCCGGGGACTCGGGTTTGTTTCTCTAGTAGTTTTATTAGCTATTTTTGCATTTCACTGCATAGCATTTGCATCTGCATCTGCTTCACTTCATTTGCTGTTGGACCTGCTGTTCTGAACCAGTTTTTCCTCTGCTGGGACGCCACCAAGGAAAAGAACCAAATCCCAACTGGGTTTTTGCAACAATATCAGAGCAGCTGGGCTGTGCTAAAAAGGTAAACCCATTCAGAGAACCCGAATTGTGGGCTTCCAATTTTTAATTGTGGGCTTGTAATATTAAAGCCAATTTTTGGGCTTTTTATTTTCTGTTGGGTTTGTAATTAATTTTTGTGGGCTTGTTTGTTTAATTTGTGGGCTTGTATTTAATTTTTGTGAGCTTGTTTAATTTGGACTGGTATTTTGTATTCTGGGTTTTTAAACCCAGTTGAGCTTGTAACCGATCACGCTAGGTTAACTCGTTAGTGGGCCGAGTACCCAAATTCTAGGCCGAGATTTTGGACTCAGTTTCACCAAACGTTTTCAAACCAGCTGAGCCAAAGCAAACACAAAACCAACAGTGGGCTTGCTCCCATTCAAAAACCAAATTTTATTTTCTTTTAAAATAAATAAATAAATAAATAAATATTTTCTCTCCCATTCAAAAACCAAAATTTTTACTTGCTCCCAAATTTTAAAACCAAATTTTATTTTGCTCCCACATTAACAACCAAATTTTTTTTCTTTTATCCCACCAAAACCAAATTTTTCCCAAAAATCCAAACCCTTTAAAAACCAAATTCTGAGCTTTGTACATTCTTTACTTAGCTTTTGAGCCAATCATGAATAGATCTTTTTCTACAGTTGGGGAGTACAACAAATCCCTTAGAGAACTTGCATATGGACAAACTTCACGTTATGAACCTTCCACGGACCATGATGTCAATAGTCATAGGAATTATTATGGACATTTTCAAAGTCCCGAGCCGCAATACATGAACCCTAATGACTATTCATACATGCATCATTCATCGCAACATGAAAATGAACATTCTGCTAGAGCCTCACTCACACAATCATCACTTATGGATCAATTAGAAGCTCGAGTCGCAGCTTTAGAAAAGCAAGCACATGAGGAATCTGTCACATCTAACTTTCCTAGGCAACCTGAAATCTATCCTTGTTCCGCATGTGATGGCTTAGACCACACTATTGCGAATTGCTATATTTTCCATGAATTTAGGCGGACTGGAGAAATTCCAAGGTTTGTAGAACCTACAGATTATTATGATGGTGGTTATTGGGACCATAATCAACCTTTTCAAGGTTGCGATCAACCATTTATAGACCCTAACGACCATGCACCCATGTATCAATCACCACAAGGGGAGGACGAACAATTTCACATGAGCCCTTGTATGCAATCTATAATGGAAAACATCAATCTCCTCAAACAAAACACTGCTAGTTTAGAAATGCATACATTGAATGATCATAGCAGCATTGTTATCCCTAATGAAATTAATTATCAAAATAGTGTTTTTAACCCTACTCATGATAGTCATATTGAACATGAACCTAATCTAGAGGTAAATGAGTGGAATAGAAACACTATAGTTTTTAGGGAAGGACCCTCTTGTTTTGTTGAGGATGATAATAATTATGATGTTATATTAGAAGAACATGTCTATACTGATGATGTTATGGAACCTTTGGGTTCAAATACATTAGGCTTCTCTGCCCAGACCTTAATGAATGATATCTCTTCTAGTATTCCATATGATGTTTCCATTAAATTGCCGATGCATGAGGACAAATCTGTTGATGATGTTGATGATTCTGATTGTGAACTTGCTAATTTGATTGATGATTGTGAGCATGATGTGACATGTGTAGATGATTTAGGAGATTTTGATTTGATTGATAATGACGTGCCTATTCTCCTACATGAGTCACAATCTGATGGCCTTCCACCCAACCTAGATTTGGTTTGTACCAATATTGTAAAACCAATTTTTCTGAGAATGCCTAATCTAGGTTTGGAAATGTGTGCTTCCCAAGTCCTCTTGGACCATTTTGCATCTAAATATAATATCTTTGAGGAACCACAGTTGGAAATGGCATGTTTTCCCGTCCATAGCAAAGTACACTTTGAGTTAGATCTTGTGCATGAGGAACCCCCAAAACTGCGCGATTTTGTTTTCAAAATTATATCTTCTGTAAAATCCAGGTTTGGGGGTAGCTCATTTGGTTTCACAGCTTCACGTGCTTTTCTTTCATGTGTGAAGTTGTTGAAACCGCTACACTTTGTCTTTTGGGTTGATCCTCAACTCTTTAGACTTTTGGTATATGGTGAATTTTTTGTATATAATCAAGTAGATAAATTTTAAAACTTTTTGGTTTCTTTTGTATATATTTTTGCTAATCCAATATGATCTAAGTTAAAAATGTTGGATTCTAGCCGGTGAATAATGGAGTTCGGTTCGTGTTTTCGACAAATCGGGTATTCTCTCTCCTTTTACTCTACTTAGAATGTTCCTCTTCATATGTTGCATTAGTTATCTTTTGAAACATTGAGGACAATGTTTAGTTTAGGTTTGGGGGTATGGAATGGATACCATGATAATATGCTATAATTGAAAACGAACTCCTTCTTCTTTTGAAAAAATCGAAAAAATTCAAAAAAAAATTAAAAAATGAAAAAATGAAAAATCATAAAAAATGGAGCTCATTCACCTTGAAAAGTTGATTTATGTGCATATATGTTATATGTAGGGTTCTTAGTCTAGAACGATAGGGTACTCCTATTCTAGCACATCTCACATAGTGATAAGAAACTTGCACGCGCACGATCTACCAATACATGTATGCCTCGTACTTCAAGGTGTTCTATCGGAAGTTACGATTGCCAATCACTTTAGAATACTGAACGAAACTTGACTAGCTTGTTCTTTGGTTGGTTGGGATAGAAGGTGGAGGTTACATTAAGAAAAACAACCATCGAATTTAACTGGGTGCATCAAAAAGGGCTACCTCTTGCAAAGTGTCATGTAATTTTTTGTTTCCTTTTGTATATGTATCAAAACTGTTTCCTTATCAAAAAAAAAAAAAAAAAAAAAAAAAAAAAAACACGATGTATAATTCAAAAAAATATCAGAAAAATACAAAAAAAAATAAAAGTAAAAAAAAATAAAAAAAAAAATCAAGTATTTATCAATTTCATCCTCTCTTGTTCCAAAAATAAAAGAGAATAGTCAATGTAAATAAGAGCCATGTAAAGAGTCATTTTGTTGTTTCATTGTAATAAGCAAGGAGGGTGTATGCCATTGATGTACAACGCGAGTAATTGTGAAATACCTCCAACTCATTCACAATTATCGTAAAGTCCGGACAGCTAGCTAGATTTCGACCTCGGTTCTTAGCCTGAGAAACTATCTCTTGGTGATTAGTAGTCATAACATCCGATCTTTCTTTACACATGTGTAGATACACTTTACACTCTTATCACATGTCTTTAGTGTTATCAGTGCTAGGATTGTGCCTTTGACAGCTAGATTGACATATTCCTCGGCTGTGAGCTTAAACTGTCATGCACATGTCACATTTCATGGAATCTGAGCTCATATTTTGTCTTAAGGTTTTGTAGGCACACCTCTGGTAAACCTTCACGAGACTTCACTCGTCCACTAGGGACACTTAGTGGTTTAAAAGGCTTAGTGCATACGCTAAATGCATTCGAGAGACCAGCGACAGTGGTATAGTTAGGATTTCCTTAGTTTTGTTTTACTTGAGGACAAGTAAAATTCAGGTTTGGGGGTATTTGATGAGTGCTAAAAAGTGCATATTTCTATATATTTTTCTTGGCATTTAACTCATCCTTTGTGCATTAATTCTACATTTTATCCCATATTCTGTATTTTCATTGTTTTCAAGAATAAATATTTTTATTAATTAATTTTGCATTTTTAGGTAATAAATAAAGTTAGATGAATTGCGGAGCGGAAAAGAGAAGAAAAGTAGTGAAAAGCCGGGAGGAATTACGCAAGGAAGCCGCGAAGAATGTTGTGCACAAGACCAAAAGGTTAGAACTGGGCTTGAAGAGGAAGAATTGTTCTTAAAGAAGATATAGGCTTGGCATATCCAAGGCCCAAAACCCTCACCCAGATCCATTTCCTATATCCATACCCGTTTCCCTTTCTAGCCGTCATATTGGACACATCTAAATCTAATGGTCGCAACATCGCCAGTACATCAAAGTCTGAAGCTCCTGTCTAACACTACAGCACCTAACTCCATCTTGCGCCGTTAATTTCGTTGTATTATACAATCCAACGGTCGCTACAAGCTCTCACGTATAGCCGTTAGATCGATCTATCAATTCCACATCCAACGGCTGAGCTTCGCAAATCATCAAACTTGTTGTACCCGATCAACACCCAAACACCAAATTCCCTATATCCGAACCAAACACACCTTACCCAAATTTCCCATCGACTTCTTCTTCTCTTTCCCCTCACCTCCGTCTGCAACTCCATCACCACCACGCCCTGCCACTGCCACAACCACCTTCTCCACCTGCCATAGCCACCATCACCAGTCTACAACAACCCATCTCCTTTCCCATCATTTCCCTACCACTCTACCCACCTAATTCATCGATTTCCCCTCTTTTCTCTCTGAAACCCTAGATGAGAAAATCAATGAATTAGGTCGAGTTAGAAACGCAATTGGAAGGCATGGAGAGGAGCAGGAGAGTCAGAAGAAGAATGGGTCGACGTACAGAAGCCATTATCAAAGATTAGGTAAACTGAATTTCAATTTTCAGAAACCCTAATTTACTGTTTTGGGGGTTTTGCTTGTAAAGTGTAATTGAGTATAAATAGATGCTTTGGGATGTTGTAATAGGTATGCCTGGATTAGCCAGTGTGTCCAGAACTGTGAGTTCTGTAAAAAATTCCATTTTATGCTCTGTTTTTATCCTTTGTTCTTCACTGTTTTGCTATCCATGTTTTTCCATGTTCTGTGTATTGTTCAGTTTCTCCATTTGATGTAATGTTCTGTACTGTTTCTGTTATGTATGTTCTGAATCCCAAATGCTAGGACTAGATGAAATTATGAACCAGTTGAGATAGTCTTCATCATGTGCAGCTCATGTTCAGTGTTGCTAAGCCCTTAGACTAGTTGTGCTTTAATCAGACAATTAGCACTTTGGTAATTATCTTAGCTGTGAGTAGAATATCCCTTAGGTTAATGGTGGATTCAACATCCTAGTGTTCTTTCATCACTCTTGTTTACTGTCTCCCTTCATTGCTGTTTTCTCAATAGTTCACTGTTAGTTCACTGTTATGTTTAGTGTTTAATGTTTAGTTCCTCAAATGTTAAGTTTGTTCACTGTTAGTGGTGGAAGTTTAGGTTAGAATTCATGTAAATTGAGCTGATTGAGAAATGGAGGAATTTAGTGTCCACTGTTGCTTGTGATTGATTGTGTTGTTAAAAGACAGTCAATGCTAGGAGTAAAACAGTTGGACAAGCTTCTTCTCCTTCCATTCCATTTATGTATGCCTTGGAACATAGGCAGGCTAGAACCTCCACCTAGCTCCATTAGGGACAAGGATTTAACCAAAAAACGGCCACTGCCTAGCATCTTTCCTGTTCTTCTTTGTTATCTATCTGTTTTTGTGGCTTCTTATCACTGTTTTTATAGCTGTTTTTATAACTGTTTTGTGCCCTGTTCTTCCTTTGCCTTTGGCCCTTGGCCATTGCCTTTGATTTATCACTGCTATGCCATTGTAAATTTGCATCCTTTTTCCCTGTGTTGCTTCCATGTATATACCATTGTCACTTTTTCTTTGTACATGTCATTGTAAATGCCATCCTTGGCCCTGTGTGACTTAGTGCCCTGTCTGCCTAGAGCCTGCTTTACCTTGTCTGCTGCTGCTCCAAACAGTTAGCTTAGAACCAAAGGCTAAAAGCCCAGATTCATTACAAAGCCAAGTTCAGTCTTGGGTTAATCTAGAAGCCCATTGACACTCAAAGCCCAATGCACTTCAAAGGCCAAGCCCAGTGCACTTCAAGACCAACTGAGCCCAAGCTCAGTTCACTTCATTGTCAAACAAGCCTATAATCCAAAGGTACCCTAAGCCCAAAGCCCAAAAGGCTTCATAGTTAACCAACAACAATTTAGGAGCCCAAAATAGCTAGAAAACTCCAAAACACTCCCAGTCTCTGTGGATCGACCCGTACTTGCACGAGCTACAACTGACGACCGTGCACTTGCGGTATTACTGTAGGCCCGTTTTTATTGTGCTTAATTTTCACACATCTCTGGGCCCACCACAATATTCCTTGGTTTGAGCAAATATTTATCATCTGAGCAAGTGTTGCTCATGTGATGAATTGTTGAGTATTTGATCGTCTGAGCATGTGTTGCTCATCTGATGGATTATTGGCAGCGTACCAAAAATATTAATTAGAATACTGGTCGTTGGACCGAGCATAATTAATAAAATTAATGACCATGAGGTCGTCGTAAAATTATTAAGGTTGGAATCTGGAATGATGATCCTTGGATTCAGAAACCCTAATTTGATCAATTGATGATCATTTCATGGTTCGTCAGAAGTTTAACCATGGGACGAAGGAGGGAGCGAATACATGGGACCGTGGATCAACCCTGTAGTTTCCATATGCTCACGTGAGCAAATATGAAGAACTCCTGAAGAGTTGACGATTTTTTGGTGAAAGAATGATTAAATGATGGTTTAATCATTTATTCGAAAATGCTCGTCTGAGGTGAGAAAACCTAATTAATTATGACGAGGCGAGGGACCGACCATGGAGTCATGAAACCGGCCCTGGGTTGTCCCGTGACCGCGTGACGATCACTTCATGAAAATCCAAAGTGTTTGGGAGAGTTTTGGACCTAATACGAGCAATTGTGCAAATTAGGTCAAAACTGTGAAAATTGATGGGACCGGCTTCCGTGAGCCAAAGAGCGAATCTTGGTCGGTCAAGATAGAGTGTCGTGTCCCCAAGGCGTCCGCGTCTCAGTCCTGAGAATTTTGATATTTTCTGGCGTGCAATTGAGCATCCATTCGAGAAAATATGCCAAAATTAGGGTTTCGACGAAACTGAGGAAAACACCATGAGATGATGAAAAATAATTATAAAATAAGGAATGAGGAGGCATGGGACCGTCGTGGTCAAGGCATGGTCGTCCGGTCGTGACCACGGTCCTGTGGTGCCTTTTCCTTAATTTTATAATATTTTGATGATTTTATGAAAAATTCATGAATTTTGAGAAATTTGATGAATTTTGGGAGTTTCCATGAATTAAAGGAGTTTTCATGAGTTCAAGGAAGAAAAAAATATTAAAATATTAAAAACAAGGGCGTGTGGGACCGTGGAAGGCATGGCCGGCCGGCTAGGGCCCGGTCCCACGAGTTTTCCTATTTTTTTAATATTTTTTTAATTATTTTGATGATTTGAGGGAATTTTTCCTAATTTGAGAGAAATACCATGAAATCAAGGAATTTGATGAATTCAAGGAAAACTAATAATAATAAAATAATAAAACAAAGGGGCGTGTGGGACCGGCTAGGGCATGGCCGGCCGGCCGAGGCTCGGTCCCACAAGTTTTCATAATTTATTTTATTTTATTATTATTTGATGATTTGTGCAAAATACCATGAAATCAAGGAGTTTTTTCATGAAATTAGAGAAATAATAATAATAATAAAATAATAAGGAACCGTGGGGTGTGGGGCCGGTCGGGACCAAGGCATGGCCGGTTGGCCAATGGTCACGCCCCACACTTCTTTCCTTAATTTTATATTATTTTTTATGGATTTATGGAAGTACCATGAAACCGAGGAGTTTCCTCGAGACGAAGGAAATTTGATAAAATGAGAGAATTTTCATCAAATCATGAAAAATAATAAAATGCTTTAAAAATATAAGACTGGCGTGGGATTGACCACGGCACGGTCGGTTGGTCGTGTGTCCATGCTCCCAACACCCTGGTCAATATTTTTAATTATTTATTATTTTCTTCTCTATTTTGCATAGGTTCATTGTTTCGTTGTATTTTTGAAATACTCGTTCGTGCGGTGACTGTTAGTGTATCGTCGTTGGATAAACCTTCACCATTTGAATCAGGGCTTACTTAGAGGTAGCTCAGACTCCCGGTTGTTGATTATTTATTACTAATTGTGGAATCCAGTGGAGAATAATTCACAAAACTGAGTACTAAAATGTTTATTATTAATTCATAGGATCAACTGAGGATTCGATTATGAATTCAGAATAATAAAGTGAGCATTACCATTCCATGGGATCGTAGATTAGACCATAGAACCGGAGTAATTAAGATTTATCTATTACCATTTATGAGACCAGTTGTGGATTCGATCATGAAATCGGAGTAATGAGATAATATAGTTATTGCTATTCTATGAGATCAAGTCGTGGGTTCGATCATAGAATCAGAAAAATTGTCATTGCCATTCCAGGGGACCAGTCGTGGATTCGACCATGGAATAGGAGCAATTGTTATTGCCATTCCATGGGACCAGTCGTGGATTCGACCATGGAAGAGGAGCAATAATAGATTATTCTGGGAATTCAGTAGTGAATGTCACGGCAGAATCAATCTTAATTAGGAATAATTAACTTTGTGGCTCTATACTAGCAGAGCAAGCTATCTAGGAGCTTTAATTATCCCGATATGAGCTTGTCGGTAAGTCATATCCTTTATATAGTCAGGGTAAACTCGTTGTTTGTTCCTGAAGATGTTATCGCTCTATACTAGCAAAGAAAGCTGTCTAGGAGCTGTCCATCTCGTGATGCTATATTGAAATAATCACTGAAAGTATTCAGTATTCATGAGATATGTCGTTGTCCAGTCGTGAGACTACATATCTACATGTACTCTGAGAGAAAGTACTCTCCGTTGAGAATTCGATGAGAGACTCGTGTCTCGATACTCACGTACGATTGCTGAATCAAAGTTTCGTATAATTATGAGTGTACGAATTTAGCCTTTGTCGAAAATCCACCATCTACATTAAGTCCCCTGCTTATTGAGGAAAGCTATGTTCCTCAGTCAGCATTAAATGGTGATTTTCCGGCCATAAATTATAATACCAGTAATTGAACTTAGTCGTAAGTTGAGACGTTACCGGATTTAGAGAGCATGAGCAAACCAAGACTTGATGAAGGATTCAATGTCATGATTTGAGCATCGTTTGATGAGCATAAATTGGTGTTGAACCGCTGGTTTGGATGACGAGTCTGTGGTCGGTTAGGATTCGCGGATCAGGCCCAATAAGGAAACCCTTAGAAAATTAGGTTTTGGAAATAAAAATTGATATAAATGGGATTAATCCTTTTTGTTTTATTCCTCCCTCACACGACCAGCACCTTGATCAACTCTTCATCTTCATCACGCCAGCAGCAGGAGAAGACCGCCGGGCGCCGCCGCCGCCAGTCGTCGTTCGTTTGCCGCCGGCCAAATTCCGGCCGACCAGGTACGTGTATATATTTATTTATTTTTTTCTGATGTTTATGATCCTCATGAGTTGTTCATGCTTTGATCACGATGAAGTTATATACATGTGTGTATATTAGTGTGAGTTTTATGAAAAAACCCTCGTTTTTTGAAATCGTATGTTCGTTCGATCGTTAGTTTTGAAAACTAACTATAATCCCTGATTTAGGAGAGATTTTTTTTAGTATACGAATCTAGGTTAAGTGATAAAACTTAGTTTATGAGTCTTCATGTGTACCAAGGTTTTATCATAAAAGAAGTGAATTTTCATGAAATCGGAATAATCCTTCGTTTTAAAGACAAATAACGATGACACGAAGGAAAATATGTATGATGAACTTGTGTCCAGTGATAAAATTTTGCTTATGAGCTTTCGTGTAAATACAAAACTTTACCATATGTATGATATGTGAGCTTTCACAATATTTTTTGAAATAAACCTTCGTTTTAAAGATAAATAATGACGATACGAAGGAAAAATAGTTTTTTTATATATATATATATATATATATATATGTAGCCGTGACATCACTATTTTTAGTGGAAGTATAAAAGGTAAGAGTTAAGAGTTACCATTTTTGCTTGTATTTCCTTGATTTATATCTGTACGGCATACTGAAGTAGAATGTAGTGTGAACCTTTTCAGCTACTTAGCAAAGATGTCCAATTCCCAAGCTGACGACGCCTCGAGGGAAGAGATGTGCGTTGATGATGGTATCTCCAGAGATGAGATATGCATGGATGAAACATCCGTTGGGGGAGACGAAGACGAAATCCTTGGGATTAATAATGTCCCGAACATAGATGATGCATTCTTTGAAAAAGATATTCCAGGAGCTGAGCAACATTTGAAATCCCAAGTGTATCGTCTTTTGATAAATCCCAGAACTGTTACTCAGAAGAAATTGGTGACTCCTAAGACAGTGATTCGATTTTGTCTTGAAGGAGGGGTCTTCGCCTCATCAATCACAGAGTTTAAGCTTTCTCGACTACCTTTGGAGAAATTTGCCTCCTGGGCAAGGCATATGTTAGGTTTTCCCCATGTGAGGACTATGCTCGACCAGGCGCAAGTGACGAGGGCTATTCAAGCTTCTGGAGAGTTGTTCATTTATCATGACGCAAGTGGTATTGTGGCTCTGTTTTCTCGCTGGTGCATTCCCACTCACACTTTCATATGTAGATGGGGAGAGTTTACCATTACCTTGGAAGATGTGGCGGCTCTGATGCATTTCCCGATCACGGGCAATCTTCTTGGGGATCTTTCAGATGAGGAGACCGTCGTTTCTCATGTCTTGACAACTGCAATGGAGAAAGCAAATAAGGCTGGTAGTAAAGGATGCTATGCTTCCTGGTTGACACACTGGTGGCCCAAAGACGAGGTTTCTGATAAACCCATCGACGGTATGTTACCCATTGATGCTTTCTTATGTTTATGGTTGTCCAGAGACATTTTTGAAGACAGTGGAAACTTGTTGAAGCCTTTTGTGATTCCCTTTGCTATTAAGATGGCTCAAGGTGAGAAACTTCCGATAGGTAGTTTATTCTTAGGCTCCTTGTATTACAACCTGGACTCCTTGATTATAGACTCCAGTGTGTCGAACGGCTCTATGAAGATTGAGTGTTATGCCAACACGATGTTTCTTCAAGCTTTGATGTGGGAGCATTTTAAGAATTATGCACCTACTCCACGTAATGTTCTGCAAGGACCGAATACTGATGCGCGCCATACTTTCCCTGAGAAAGATAATGCTAGGATCATGCGTTGGTCCACCAAGCAGCCTCGTTCTAAAATACGTTTTATTGATGTGTTAGATGAAGAATCTGAGTTCAATTTTCGCCCGTGGGTGTCAGTCCCTGATTATGTTTCTCAGCCGATGACTTTCAATGCTGGAGAAGGCACGAGTTTGACGTCTGGTGCGCATCTGAGTGATGGCGAAAGATCTTTCATGTTGAGTTGCACCCCTGGTCATTTGCTATCAGTCACGTTTGGAGAGCTTTCAGTGGAGGAGTATAACATTGATAGAGCAGCTCGATAAATGGGTATCGATCAGTGTGTTCCAACCATACGGAGAAGGAAGCCATCGGTTGAGCAACTCAGGGTTCATTTGGATCACACTCACGCGGATGGGAGTAGCTACTGGTTTCCTGGTTCTGATAGATTCGCCTATGTAACCCCAGGTTCTGTAGAATTCTGGGATCATCAACTTGGGCGTTTGCGTGGCTTTGTAAGATTTCCCAGACCTCCATTCAAGGATCTTCCTTCGGCTGAGATGATTTCCAGTCGACCAAGATTGAAGTTTCTTTCTGGTGATAAACGAAAGTCGTCTCCAGGATGCTCTTAGGTATGTTTCTTCATATAATCTTCACGAAATTATAAGAACTGTATTCTGATTATATTACTGGATTTCACCACAGGATGGTCGTAATATACGACCTCGAATCGGTGTAGATTTCTCAGAGACTGAGGCGGTTATTCATGGCGGAGAAGGCATGCATAAAGGTTATAAGTTGTTACCCAATACCGTAAAGTCCCCAGTTGGTGCTTTGGTGAGTTCCCAATATTCCTCATCGTGACTTTCATTGCTATTAACATTAGAATCATGAAGCCAATGTTGTTAATTTTGTTATAGAATTTTACTCCATCGAGTCTTGAAGGTCTTCAATTTTCTGCTACTGAACAAGCAATCGCTGATTTGAGTGACGAAGAAACTGTAAGTATTTCTTCACATGTTCAAATGTGGTGCTTCATGGATGAAAGTATTGATTGTAAAGGACGTGTACATGAGGATTTCGTCATAGAGATGGAGAATTATGGAACTCAATCATCCTCTGGTGAGGGGAATGGAGGTAATTCCCAAGATTCGGAGCCGGATGGAAGTGATGTTCCTCTTGTCGTTGATGTGGACAATTCCAACCCCTTGAACACTTTGGAGACTCCTCAAGTAAGTATATATCCTATATATTCTTCATAGAAGTATAAAAGTGCTTACTTGTGAATGAATGAATGAGAACCCATGTGAATATATGAAAACTTAGTCGAACTTCGTCGTCAGAAAATTCAGAACCCAGCGTTTTAGTAAAAACGCTGTAGAATCTTCGTCCGGAGTCGGATTTTGATGATATACATGTGCAAATTCAAGCCCGGAAAATTTCCAAGCTTTCTCGAAGAAGCTTTTTAAGTTTTGAGCACGTTCAGAGCTTGAAAAAGGCAAAATAGTAAACTTCCAGAAGACTTCCAGAACTTTTTCAGATTGCGCATCACTTGATATTTTGGCCACATCTACCCGCTCGTTCATCGGATTGTCATGAAATTTTGACAAGTCATAGAGGACATCCATACGAAGAGAATGGAATATGACCCGTCCTCTGATTCCTTGTAGATTTCTCCCAGTACGTATCTTAATACAGGGAAGAGTTCAGTTTCTTCAGACGGACTCATTGTAAAACGTGTTTTCATGACTTTCATGTTATTTGCTCGTGTCTTGAATGTAGTATGATGAACTTTGATGATATTTCCTTGCGGGTATACTGTGTTTCATAATCTCCTTTGGCTTCGTGACTCTAACCTCATGTAATCTTCGTATTAGGTGCTAAATACCGAAGTTGAGGATACTGGAGCCAATGATGATAACTCTAACCCTTACGAAGTTATTGATGAAGAGACGTCCATCCCTGCACTTCGAGGCCATGAGAAGGTCGTTGCTGATGTTATGGAAAACCAGATGGTTGTTTCCTCAGTGATAGAAGAAACCGAGATAGCAGGGGAGAATACCGAAGGAACTGTTGCTTTGGTCGTGGAAGCCGCTCCAGTAATTGAGAACCGTATAATAGTGTATGAATATCCAACTGCAGGGGTTTCTTTCGATCCTCCCTTCAACACTTCACTCCCGTATCATTAACTGGTCGGTGGATCAGCGTTCCCATTGGATATGCACGCTTGTACGAGACGATATGGAAGAAGTTCGGCCACATGATCGACAGGAACCCTGGGCGTGCTTATGCTTTAACTATGCAAGTAGGCATTATCTTGCGTGTCGTGAGTGATATGCGTATGAGACCCAGGAATACCGTGACTCCAGATATACTCTTTGATTGAGAGTTTAACTTGGAGAATTCAGAAAGACTTGGCCTCAACGTGAAATGGCTTCGTAAGCAAATAAACGTTATCAAGGATTCATGTGAGAAGAACATACCCTTTCCAAACGATGCTGTGAAGGAGAAGGAGGACAAGATTTCCAAGCTGACCGAGGAGTTGAACAAGGAGAGGGCAGCTTTGCAAATCTTGAAGGATACTGATGAGCGAAAGCCTTTTCTTACTTATCTCTTGAACTTCTGAACTTTTGAGAGATGCGAGGTTTATACTTGGGTTTTGATATTTAGATGGTTTTGGATTGACTGATGGTTAAGGATTTTCTTGTAGATTTGATAGAGATTTTCTTTTACGAAATATGAACTGAATTTTGATAAATTGCTGAATTCAAATACTGATTGCAAGTATTGCAAATGTTTTGGAGGAATTGAAATACAAATGAAAGAAAATACTAAATGTTAAATCCCAACGCCATGAGTGCTTCAAACGCCCAATACCTTAAATATCCAATAATTTCAGATAAACGCCTTGAGCCAATTTTCGTGAATTACTGGTAGGGTTCTGCCATCTGTGTTGGTCAATTTGTAGTATCCTCCGGCCACGGACTCAGAGACCATGAATGGTCCTTCCCAATTGGAGTTCCTTGTAGAATGAAGACCGCGCTGAACTGCTTTGAGAACCAGGTCCCCTTCATGAAACTTGTTGGGCTTGGTCGATCGTGCCTTGAATATTTTCCGTTGATTCAGAATTCCCTGTTTGATGGAATTCCACGATTGTGGCCCGTATGGACACTCGCGCGGAAGAGAGTATCCAGCATAGTGTTGATCATGCTTAGCCAAGTCTTCAACAATAAACCTCTCGATGGAGTGACTGATTTGAAGAAGTTCTGAACCCAACCATTGAGTGTAATATTGCTGAGGTGAAGTTACCCACTCGTAGCTTTTGATGACTGCTAAATTATTTATGGGGAGAGGTCCCTGGACCATAGTAGCGTATTTGAACATTGGTAATATTGGAGCAAGAGGAGGAATAAGACTTGCCTGAGCTCGAAACCTTCTGAAAAAGGAATGCGGATTTTCTCCGAGTTCTTGCGTAAGCCCCATCAGAGCTGTTACTTCTTCCAGATGCTCAAACGGTGGTGCGTCCTCTGCTTCGTCTTCCGACTCGGAATCCTTGTCGATGACAGGATGTGTTGAAGGCATCGTTGTCCTTTCAGCATGAATCCAAGTTCTCCCAAGGACCATGTCGTATCCAGGGTCTTCCCGGATTATGAAAAACTTGGCCTTAGTGCAGATCAATTTTTCCGTAACTTTGAGAGTGATGAATCCGTATGCGCTTCTGAAGATTCCTTCGTGGTCACTGATTGTTATGGGAGCTTGGGTGGCTTCCCGTCGAGTAATACCAGCAGCTCTGAGAGTTTTCAAAGGGATGATGTTGACGGCGGTACCAACATCGACGAACGCCCTCTTGAACTCATTTCCTTTAATGTGCACTGCGATGAGCAGTCCCCAGTCATACATTTCTGTGTCGGTGGCTGAAGGTCCGGTGGTAGTCTCTTGGATCAGCGGACATCTTCCGGACACGATGTAGTTCAGTGCAACAAACATGTCTTTCCTTTGAGATTTCGAAAGATACAACAACTCGCAGACATGTTCGATCAGAGATTGGACCGTTTCCTTGACAGGAGGTTCAGAGATGGTAAAAGTTCTGACTGGGAGGGGATTTTGTGCACCCCCTCAGTCCCCAGGTTGAGCTCTCCTGATTCGAATTTTTCTTTGAATATGCGCTTCAAAATTTTGGAATCACTCGTGGGATGGTTGACGTATCTATGGAAGCGACAATACTGAGGATTTTTCATGGTCTCTTCAGTTGGTTCCTTCTTGACGTAAGGCAATTTGATTGCGCCATCTTGAATCCAGGCATCGAGTAGTTCATTAACTTCTTCCATTGAACAAGGAAAATCAGGTGCTTCTGGATCTTCCGTATGCTGAGGAGGGGTTTTCGAATTCTCCTTCGTGTGTGTCTTTGAAGGGGTGGAGGAAGTCTGCTTGTGTTGTGGTTCTTCTTTTCGTTTACTCCCTTCCGCGACAGCATTTGTTGAAGGTTGCAGGTTATACTTCTTGTTGATCAAACGTCTGCTTCCTCGAGTGTCTTTTGAATCTTCAGTCTTTGTAGACTTTGGTCTTTCCAAAAGAGCGGGTGCAGTGGTTGTCGACCTCTTCGCAGCTTCGTGAAGCTCTGAGAAAGTCTGGAATCGAAGTTTTTGTAGCAAGGCCCTGTAGACCGGGAGCATGCCATTGATGCACAAGTCCACCAGTTGTTGCTCCGTGACGTTTGGGTCATGACAATCCAGAGCTTGGACTCTGAATCTTTTCACATAATCATTGGGATTTTTACTGACCCTCTGAAACATCCGTCGAAGGTCGGAGAGGGTGATTTGTTCTGACACGAAGAAGTATTTCATGTAGAATGCGTTAACCATTTCTCCCCAATTGTTGATAGTCCCTGGTGCGATGTTGTTATACCAGGTGTATGCTCTGCCATTCAGAGATTTTGAGAATTACTTAAGACGGACGACATGATTGTGTTCATGTTCTCCCATGGATTCGAGAAAACGAGAGACATGTTCCCTAGCATTGCCAGTTCCATCATATAAGGTGAAGGTTGGAGAAACGTAACCTTTGGGGAGTGGAGTCCTCTGCGTAACGGCAGGATAAGGAGGTTGATGACGATGGACATGCGATGTTTTGTCCTTTCCACGGTTCTCCGAAAGGTGCTCCATATCCTCGCGAGTGATGAAATTCGATGATCCCTTCACTAATGAGTTGTCTGCAGTAGTTTTGTGGACTTCGTCGTCTTCTACTGTATGGATTGGAATTACTTCAGGACCGTCTTCTGAGGATTTCTCCTTCTCCTTTCCCTTCTCTTGAGTCTTCTCTGACATCTTGTCAGTAAGAGTTTTGAGATAATTACACAGCTCCTTCTGTGTAGCAGCCATGTCAGTCCGGTTCTTTGCAAGAGTCTCCTGCGCTTTGATAAGATCAGCAATGGTAGGAGGTGGATCTCCTCTGACTTATTCAGGGTGTCGTCCGGACAGTGGATGAACTTCGGCGTGAGGAGGATTAGCGTCACCACCATCAGTGTTGGAGGTCGGAATTGTCTCCAGGATATTCTGATTGTTGTTGTTTCTAGTGCTAGCACGGTTTGTGTTAGGATTCGTAACTGAACCTGACCTGAGATCAAGCATCTTGTGAAATTGTGAGATTGCAACCGAGAGAATGATCTCCCACTGTGGTCGCCAATCTGTAGATGGGGAAAAACGATTTGCTGGTTTTTAAGGAATTGAGGAGACGACCGTACGGAGGAGACTCCTCGAACCGAGAGAAATGTTAAACCTCACACAGATGCACCGCTGCAAAGGGGGTGCTTTAGATTCGAAAGATCAATCTGTAGTACTCCGACCTAAATCAAGACAATGACCGTTCCAGAGTAAATTCGGTCACAAGAGAGGATGGGTTGATCTGTAAGAGGGAAGCTGAGAAATGTGTGAGATCAATGGTGATCGAGATTGTGGGTGTGTGAATTCTAAATATGATAAGCTATGAATGATTGAAATTGCTCAATTGAGAGTAGTTGCTCAATTGATGAGTTGATGATCTCGTGTTGTCGATGAGACGTGAGATTGATGATACTGTTGATGCTGATGATTCAATCATGATTCAGAGACTTATTTATATTGATGGAATTTTAGACACCATGATCCCATGAAGTGTGACAGTTGATGGAATCAAGGAGTGGGGAGGTGGAGATCGTGTTTTAAACCAGTTGCTCAACGTGTGGAGACTTGGTCGATTTTCCACCCACTACCTCGTGAATTCCTTCAACTGATTGCACGACTTTCTCACATTTTATCGTGTGTTTGAACACACGTGCCGTAGACCGCCAGACCAAAACCTTAAGTGATATCCCCCCAAGTGACACGATTGACATATCGTGGTTTGTTAGTCGATTGATGACTTCGTGGTTTGATGGTACGATGAGTCCATGTAGTTGCTGAGTTGAGCATGATGTTCTGAAACTCATGAATTGAACATGTCATGAGACAGAGGTATAGTTCTTACGATGATGAAGTGAGCAAATATTGCTCATTCGATGGATCGTTGAATATTGATTGTTGAACCAATATTCCTTGGTTTGAGCAAATATTTATCATCTGAGCAAGTGTTGCTCATGTGATGAATTGTTGAGTATTTGATCGTCTGAGCATGTGTTGCTCATCTGATGGATTATTGGCAGCGTACCAAAAATATTAATTAGAATACTGGTCGTTGGACCGAGCATAATTAATAAAATTAATGACCATGAGGTCGTCGTAAAATTATTAAGGTTGGAATCTGGAATGATGATCCTTGGATTCAGAAACCCTAATTTGATCAATTGATGATCAATTCATGGTTCGTCAGAATTTAACCATGGGACGAAGGAGGGAGCGACTACATGGGACCGTGGATCAACCATGTAGTGTCCATATGCTCACGTGAGCAAATACGAAGAACTCCTGAAGAGTTGACGATTTGTTGGTGAAGAATGATTAAATGCTGGTTTAATCATTTATTCGAAAATGCTCGTCTGAGGTGAGAAAACCTAATTAATTATGACGAGGTGAGGGACCGACCATGGAGTCATGAAACCGTCCCTGGGTTGTCTCGTGACCGCCTGACGATCACTTCATGAAAATCCAAAGTGTTTGGGAGAGTTTTGGACCTAATACGAGCAATTGTGCAAATTAGGTCAAAACTGTGAAAATTGATGGGACCGGCTTCCGTGAGCCAAAGAGCCAATCTTGATCGGTCAAGATAGCGTGCTCGTGTCCCCAAGGCGTCCGCGTCTCAGTCCTGAGAATTTTGATATTTTCTGGCGTGCAATTGAGCATCCATTCGAGAAAATATGCCAAAATTAGGGTTTCGACGAAACTGAGGAAAACACCATGAGATGATGAAAAATAATTATAAAATAAGGAATGAGGAGGCGTGGGACCGCCGTGGTCAAGGCATGGTCGGCCGGTCGTGACCACGGTCCCGTGGTGCCTTTTCCTTAATTTTATAATATTTTGATGATTTTATGAAAAATTCATGAATTTTGAGAAATTTGATGAATTTAGGGAGTTTCCATGAATTGAAGGAGTTTTCATGAGTTCAAGGAAGCAAAAAATATTAAAATATAAAAACAAGGGCGTGTGGGACCGTGGAAGGCATGGCCGGCCGGCTAGGGCCCGGTCCCACGAGTTTCCCTAATTTTTTAATATTTTTTATATTTTGATTTGAGGGAATTTTTCCTAATTTGAGAGAAATACCATGAAATCAAGGAATTTGATGAATTCAAGGAAAACTAATAATAAAATAATAAAACAAAGGGGCGTGTGGGACCGGCTAGGGCATGGCCGGCCGGCCAAGGCCCGGTCCCACAAGTTTTCATAATTTATTTTATTTTATTATTATTTGATGATTTGTGCAAAATACCATGAAATCAAGGAGTTTTTTCATGAAATTAGAGAAAATAATAATAAAATAATAAGGAACCGTGGGGTGTGGGGCCGGTTGGGACCAAGGCATGGCCGGTTGGCCAATGGTCACGCCCCACACTCCTTTCCTTAATTTTATATTATTTTTATGGATTTATGGAAGTACCATGAAACCGAGGAGTTTCCTCGAGACGAAGGAATTTGATAAAATGAGAGAATTTTCATCAAATCATGAAAATAATAAAATGCATTAAAAATATAAAACTGGCGTGGGATTGACCACGACACGGTCGGTCGGTCGTGTGTCCGTGCTCCCAGCACCCTGGTCAATATTTTTAATTATTTATTATTTTTCTCTATTTTGCATAGGTTCATCGTTTCGTTGTATTTTTGAAATACTCGTTCGTGCGGTGACTGTTAGTGTATCGTCGTTGAATACACCTTCACCATTTGAATCGGGGCTTACTTAGAGGTAGCTCAGACTCCCGGTTGTTGATTATTTATTACTAATTGTGGAATCCAGTGGAGAATAATTCACAAAACTGAGTACTAAAATGTTTATTATTAATTCATAGGATCAACTGAGGATTCGATTATGAATTCAGAATAATAAAGTGAGCATTACCATTCCATGGGATCGTAGATTAGACCATAGAACCGGAGTAATTAAGATTTATCTATTACCATTTATGAGACCAGTTGTGGATTCGATCATGAAATCGGAGTAATGAGATAATATAGTTATTGCTATTCTATGAGATCAAGTCGTGGATTCGATCATATAATCAGAAAAATTGTTATTGCCATTCCAGGGGACCAGTCGTGGATTCGACCATGGAATATGAGCAATTGTTATTTCCATTCCATGGGACCAGTCGTGGATTCGACCATGGAATAGGAGCAATAATAGATTATTCTGGGAATTCAGTAGTGAATGTCACGGCAGAATCAATCTTAATTAGGAATAATTAACTTTGTGGCTCTATACTAGCAGAGCAAGCTATCTAGGAGCATTAATTATCCCGATACGATCTTGTCGGTAAGTCATATCCTTTATATAGTCAGGGTAAACTCGTTGTTTGTTCCTAAAGATGTTATCGCTCTATACTAGCAGAGCAAGTTGTGTAGGAGTTGTCCATCTCGTGATGCTATATAGAAATAATCACTGAAAGTATTCAGTATTCATGAGATATGTCGTTGTCCAGTCGTGAGACTACATATCTACATGTACTCTGAGAGAAAGTACTCTCCGTTGAGAATTCGATGAGAGACTCGTGTCTCGATACTCACGTCCGATTGCTGAATCAGAGTTTCGTATAATTATGAGTTTACGAATTTAGCCTTTGTCGAAAATCCACCATCTACAACTATATCAACTGAAGACATAATACTTGAAACAGAATGTCTGAACTTAGTGAACTCTATCAATGATGCTACCCTCATGTATTTTGGCTAAATCAGGGAATTGTAAATGAAATAATGCATCTACTAGCTAATACTAGAAGAACTACGGTTAAATATGTCAGTAGAACAACTAATCAGGTTGCTCATAAAATATCCAACAGGGTTGAAAATCTAGAGCTTCGTTTGATATTTTGTATGACATCCCGACAGATATCTCTGCAGCCTTAAGGGATGATGTTGTAAATCCGAAGTTATGTACAAATCTTTAGTATCTAATGAAGTTTCGTTTTCAAAAAAAATAATATTATGGAGCGTGACTTCATTTCCACTTTTTAACCAGGGTGCACATTTAAAAATGCGAGGATATGAAGTATATCACCAACTTTTTCGTTCCACAACCTGTATGGATAAAATCCAATATAATTGCAAGTAGATTTAAAGTAAAGACCCTTGAACAACATGTATGTAGAGTTTTTTCCTTTTCTCTTCCACATTCAATGTGTACAGACCGAAGGTCCATATACTTGGTTCGGTCTCAACTACATTCCAGTCTAACGTCTGATAGTATGCTAGTGTCGGTAGCGGCTTAATACAGTGTGGTGCTCAAGTTGTGGATTATGTCTCGGGGTTTTTATACCTCGCAGCTTTCTTCGTTAACAAAATTCTGATGTCTTGTGTTATTCCCTTTTATCATTATATTGTTTATCTTTATACTCCCTCCGTTTCAAAATAATCGGCTGGTTTCATGTATAATTTGTACATGAAATCAACCTATTTTTTTGAAACGGAGGTAGTAATATAAATATCACAAGTCGTATGTTAAATAACCTAGACCGTCTTTAAGCCTAAAAGGCTGTATAGAACTTACAAGATTTATTCTTGAGAACTCGTATCATGAAAGAAAGATTACAAGACATGTTCTTGCTGGAATTCAGTTCATATTACAGTTCCGTTACATAGTAGATTATTACTTGGACATTGATTTTTGAGATCGTCCGAGATAAACTTATCTTCATATCAGGCATCAGATCTTTATTGTTGATCTGTACCACCGACTGTGTCAAGTTTGTACATATAGATTTTCGAATTAAAATTTTGTGGTGTACTTGGTACCCCTATTTTCAAGTTTTTTGAATCACTGATTATTTGAAGACGACAAAATGGTTTTATATGGAAAAAGAACAAAAAAAAACACATAAAGGGTATCCATTTCATGACTAGGGGCCAGGGAGGAAACAATGTAGTCAATCTCGGATTCCGATTTGTCTCGGTCAGGACCGAAAAACTGGTACAAAATTGTCCTGGTCCCAAATATCGGTGTAATCTCGGCGATAGAGAACATTTCTTCCACCTGCACGTACCTCTCCGTCACACATATTTTTCCTTCTATCTACATTTGTATCACCTAATAGTTATAGAGGAGAAGGATAGGTTCCCACCACAGTACACCAGGTAGTCCCAAAATCTCATATTGTTCCCATATGAATGGTCGAAAATTATTGTTTCCCGCAACGGAAGATCTAGTGTAACCAAACCTCATCAGTATCGATCTTAATTTCAACCGTTAACTTTTAACGACTGATATTCAAAGGGATAGATGGTGGTGTTATAGGTCTCGAATTATGCTTATTTTTGGTAGGAATGTAGAGTCTATAAGAGGAACGTATCATCCAAATATTAGATTCAAATTCATTGTCGTTTGGATTTTGAGGAGAAAATGACACAAATTATATTTGATAGTGTCCATCTAAGAGTGTCCATGGATCCTCCCTCATTTTTAATATCTAAAGAGTAAACAAACACAACATATGCCACTGTCATATGTTTTCTTTTTTTTAATTTGATTATTTACTCCAAACCATTGCGATCAAAGTTGATCAAACCAGTAAACCCACTACTGGTTCTAGGTTTTTGAGAAGCAAGAACGATAAATGAAAAAGTTCTTTAATTTGTTAGAGGGCCGAGGGGAAAATTAAATTATATATAGATATGTAAAAAAATAAGAAAAATATTTAAAATATTTTTATTATTTAATTTTTATCTCGAGATATGTAAATATTTAAGATGACATATCCAAGGGTTACAAGGCGAGTCCTTACAGTTGTTGTCGCGAGGGTGACCACGTCACAACAAGACTCTTCATTTAAATATTCATATATTCATTTTGTAAAATAGATAAATATATTGTTTGTCTCATGTGTGTAAGCTGAAATTCATATATGTTTTATTATCTCAATGAATCACCATAATTCTTTGAAAATCATTCAGAGAGTCTCTCAAAATCTCTAAACTCACGCAGAGTCACCTAAAATCTCTTGCATAAAAAGTCTCTAAATGTCTCTACTAATCCCAATGGACTAACCCCCATGTTGGTTGTGTAGACTACGAACCTGTAATGTTAGAGGAAGGTATGTATATAAACTGGAGCATTAATGATGTTAGTGGACTTTAGATTGAGTGAGGGATGTTAAGTTAATCCAAAGAGATACATGATGAACTTGTAAATAGAATGGGGATTTTAGTTTTTTATGTTGTTTTGTCGAAGGATTTTTAGAAATCAAACCTGTAAAATAGATACCTGGGAAATCCACGACATTTCCGTCCAAATATCGACTCGGCTGCATCTCGGCCGAGTCAATCGAAATTTCTATTCAAATCTTGTCTCCGAGAGATAGTAAAAATCGCCTGCTCTTGAGGCGAGATCCGTAATTTCGCCGGAATCTCGGCCGAGACAGCCGAGATCGACCACACTGGGCGGAAGAATGAATGGAGGGATAGAATTCAAATTAGAAAATTAGATTCTTTTTATTACTCTCTCTGTCCCTAAATAGATGACCTAGTTCAAATTTGTACACATTTTAAAACAAGGAGAAGATATGAGTATTTGTAAGTATTTTTTTCCAATTATACTCTTATGAATAATAATAAGTAAAAATTATTTGTCTCTTAAGCTATACCAAGGATATTCGTAAAGTGAAAACCGTTGAAAAACATTGTAAAACACCTACTTAACGAATATAAACACGACTATCAAATTGTACATATTTCTCATACTAACAATAATTAATTACAAGAGTAAATTTAGAAATATCCTCTTGTTTAATGCTATTATAAACATGGTCATTTATTCCCAAACAATATCCTGAAGGTGTTAAACTGACTTCATCTTCTATGAGTTTTCAATGTTATAAAATTCCCATCTTCTATGATATGATATCTAAGATGGCCATGTTATAAAATTCCCAAACAATATCCTGAAGGTGTTAAACTGACTCCATCTTCTATGAGTTTTCAATGTAACCATCACAAGTAGAAAAATAGCGTGAAATCGTACCAACACTCGATGAGACAAATATTTTCCTGGTCTGGTTAGATTACTCTAATCGTAAATTCACAATTCGTATCATTGTAGCCTAAATTTGGCACGAAAGTTTACCAGATGACAACTTCAGAAACTCAAATATAACGAAAAAAATGAATCTGTATCAACAAGTTACACTAATAATTAGCATGTGTAACCAATAACTACACATCCATTTAGATTGTGTAACTAATAGCTACACATCTAACTAGCATGTGCAGTATTTTAAAAAGCGTTCTAGGGCGCGCCCTGAGGCTCACTTTTTAACGCCTTAGTTCCAAAACGCTTCATAACTTGCGCTTTGAGATTTGGTTAATATTAAAAAAAACGGGCTTTTAAGCATAGCCCAGAAAACAAAAGGCCCTGTAGTCTTTTATATAATTAAAAAACCTACAAAAATCTCTTAAACTTCTCTTCTAAAATAAGAAAATGTTTCTTCTTCTCCTTATATTTTATTGCCCTTTCTTCTTCCTCTTTTTCTTCCAATAGCTGACCCTTCTTCTTCCTCTTTTCTTCTGATCACTGAACCATCTTTTTCTTCCCCTTTTTCTTCTCATTAGTGATCATCATCTTGTATGATAATCATCTTCCATTCATCAGCGCTTTACTAGCACTGGGGCATCGCTTTACTAACGCTTTTGTGATAGCGCTTTACGCTTTACTAAGTGAGCGAACACTGAGCATGTGAACTAATAGATACACATCCATTTAGCTTGTCAATTTACAACACTCTGCAATTCATATATAAAATTATATCCATAAGATAATGCTTTAAACTGAATTAAGTCTGTAGTAAGTCATATTATCACAACATACCGAGTTTACTTGCGTACAAATACCTTTGTGTTAACTATATTCACAAATACAGAACAAAGATTCATATACTTAGTACGCCAACTTCCTCTTATGAACCAGAGGAGATCCTCCGTACTACAAATTTCACCAACACAACATAAAAATGCATAGATTCATACACTTGCTGAGAAAGTTCTAATTTACAACTGCATATGTACATCAATGAAACAACACATATCATATCAGATAGCTATATATATCTTTAAAAAAGACATTTATTTCATAAAACTATTGAAATGTAAAGCAAATAAATGAATTGGTACAGTCAATAAGAAAGTAGTAATCAACTTACTTTCTGCAAATCATCTTATCTTGATTGTATTTCCCGTCCAAAGACATCTAACAAATAGTTCCTCCACAAACCTCCAAAATCAAATGAAGTATAGACTCTGTAACACAAAGATTTCAGTCTTAAAAATGTTAAAAATTAGTCTAGTCTAAAGTACAATTATTGCTTCTATGATTTCTCTTCTCATACTCATCAGACAAATACACAAATCAAAAATTAAAATGATAAAAACAATCAAGAAAAAAAACAAATAGAATTATCAAAAACAGAGAATCAAACAAATCGAAACTCAAAAACAACAACAACACAAATTAAAACCTAACTAAATTCAGAATTGTAAAATTGATTGGTTTTAACAATAATCTTTTGGGATATTAAAACGAAAAACAAATAATAACATGATACAAATAAGAAACGAAGAAAATAAAAAAGGATGAAGACCTTACCTGAACTAGCTTAAATCGACTGAAAATTTAGCTCGTAATAGATGTTAATAAAATCGATTTTCAGATCTATATAAACAATTAAATGTAAAAGAAGAAGAAGAAAACCCTAAGAATATCACCAGAAACAACAACAACTTGAAGAACAAATACTGAAACAGAAAACCTAATCGTCGATTAGACATCACGATTTGAGGATTGAAAAACTTCATTGAATCTTTTGTTGTAGTTTGATGTAACTTATTCGATCGAATCTATATAGTATTATCGATGAAGAACCAGATCGTAAACCAAAAACGAAACCAAATCAGAAAAATAAACCCTAGAAATTATTTTCGATAGAGCCGAGAGAGAGAGCGAGAAATGGGAAATGAAATATCTTCTGATTTTCCTCTTATATTTATTGAAAAGGGAAAAAATTTCATTACGAAAATGCATATATTGAAATTATGGGCCAGATCTAAAGAAAATTTGATTTTTTGGGCCTAGCAATATCATTTTCCTAAGGTATGGATTTGACAATGAAAGATCCATTTAGCGGAGCTTATATATGTTGAACCCATATAGAAGGGGGATATAGTATTTTTCACTTTTCGAATTCCCAAAGAAAAGAAAAGCTTATGGTGGGTTTGGATGTAGGATTTTAAAGATGGGATTTATGGGTCCAGGGGATATGGTGGAATTACGATTCCCTCGCTACATTTGGTTGCCCAAATCCCTGGAATTACGTTTCCGACGGGATTTATCAGTGGATTTATGGACCCATTTTTTTTTACTCCAAATCTCATATATATACAATTTTAAGATTCATAGGGCAATGTCAAAAATATATGAACTTTAATACGAGTAATTTTATGAATCGTAGGAATCTCAACTGAGTTACCAAACATACGAGGGATTTACATGAATCCAAGAATTTATAATCCCGTGGAATTACAAATTCCTGGAAATTGTGTTTTGGGAAAATTAGGCTAAGGCCCAACCCATGGATAACCCATAATATGAGGCCCTTAATTAAAAGAAGTTTAAATCTAGGTCCCGAGTTATTAAAAGACATCCATGCCCTTTTATATATTGTCAAGCCCCAAATTAAATAAAATTTAAATTTAATCCCAAAATTATTAAAGTATAGTGTGAATGTGTAAACAGAAGTTACACATGCATATGACATGTGTATCCAGAAGTTACACATCCTTATGACATGTGTAATGCAAAGTTACACATCAAAAAATAGACATTAAAAAGAACGCATACAAAAAATACATGTATTTCATTTACAATAATTTCTTAGCATGTGTAACTAGAAGTTACACACGCATCTGTCTAGTGTAATTGAGAGTTACATATGCATCTATCTAGTGTAATTGAGAGTTACACATGCATTTGACTTGTGTATTCAGCGTCAACTACAATTCCAACGAGACCACTACCACAAATAAGCAATTAGCTTTTATGAATTTATCGGAAACCTGAAATATAACAACAAACAAACATGAACCAATGTCAAAAGAAAAATGCAAAAGAATATTGTTCAATATTTAGGAGAACAACAAAAAATACTCCAGAAGAGTGCTTAATGTTGATAACAGTTACAATGAACAGACATATGAACCAATGCCAAAACAATAATGCAAACAAATATTATTCAGTATTTAAGAGAACAACAAAAATAAAAGAGAAGAAAAATTGAAGATGCATCTGGCTAGTGTAACTAGCAGTTATACATGAAATGACATGTGGAAAAGATGAAATATACATGAAATGACTAGTGTAACCTGAAATATAACTAGCAGTTATACATGAAATGACTAGTGTAACCTGAAATATAACCAACACATCCTCTCTGAAATTAACATAACTACCACCATCAGCTTCTTCGAAAACTATACAGACACAAGCACTGAAGGTCATATTCAACAAGTAGTCACCAAAATCTTTAAATGTAAAACAAATAAAATATGTTTCAACTAGTATACATCCTAAGTTAGCGTAACATCATTAATAACCAAAAAAGATGGACAGTAATAATATGTTAAATCATTCTTATATCCTATGCAATTCAAAGCATCTAATTCAACCAAAAATCCCGAAAATTATAATACAAGGAAACAGTATTTTAAACTGCAGATTCAATGGAACAACATTCTTGGTTCAGTTTAAATATGTCAATATATCTCATGATATCAATTGCCAATGCTAGTCTATTAGTCAAGTCCAATGAATTACTTATATAAGTTTCAGACGAAATAAACCAAAGGTACTGGCATTTAAAAATCGAAACACAAACCTTGATCCTTGTACTTCTGATACTATTGAGCAAGATGTGTGTAGTTTGAGGTAGTCAATCCACTACAAAAAAATAATTCAAACCCAAATAAAGCAATCAAAATTATTGCCAACACTATTCAGTATTTTTCAGCATACATTGACCATAAATGAACCAAGAATCATATAGAGATATATCATCGTGTAAGCTTACACCAGCTGACTTGTGTAACTGAGAGTTATACATGCATATAAAATGTGTAATTAGGAGATACACATGCATCTGTCTAACCACTACAAAAAAAAAATCCAAAACCAAATAAAGCAATAAAAAATATTGCCAACACTATTCAATATTTTTCAGCATACATTGACCATAAATGAACCAAGAATCATATAGAGATATATCATCGTGTAAGCTTACACCAGCTGACTTGTGTAACTGAGAGTTACACATGCATATAACATGTGTAATTAGGAGATACACATGCATCTTTCTTGTGTAACTTTCAGTTACACATGCATATGACTAGTGTAACTAGGAGTTACACATGCATATGGCTAGTAGTGATGGATGGATGGATAAATTCAATCAAATAAGAGATGATGATCAGGTTTGTAAACTGATTAATCAAATGCACAAAGACCGAACACATGCATACCTAACTTCACAAGTGAAAGCACCTTCTTTCTTCACCCAGCAAGCAGCCGCAATCTCATGATACAATGACCTTTTAGCCGAGGTAATGAACACAAATGGAGGACTGACCATAACCTCTGTACAAAAAACATTCCCAAATACATTTAAATACTTCTAATCCATAGAAATATCAATGTAACAGCGTATTCACAACATTTATCAGCGCATCCACTCACCAACAACATCTATGGATGCAATTTCAGCACAGTTGTATTTATACAAAAGGGTAGTGTTGTTATTACTAAAATTCATAATAATTAATTATGGGTCAGATCTGAAAAAAATTTGATTTTTTGGGCCTAACAGTATTATTTTCCTAAAATATGAAGTTGATAGTGGAGGATCATTTTGTGGGGCTTCTATATGTTGAACCCATATAATTGGGGGTTCTAGTATTTTTCACATTGTGAATTCTTCAACCAAACGGTCCAAACCCACCATTAATGGAATCGGGTCAAGGTATCAATTGCCCAACGCTATACTGGGCCACCAGACAACTCTTCGAAGTTGGACCGTTAATCTTTGTTTTTCACTCCCCATTTCTCAGCCATACACAACCAAACAAAAGAACAATGGAGAATGGAGACGCTCAAGCAGAAGAAGATCCCTCGATAGAATTCAATGGAGCTATCCCCGTTACCTTCTTCAACCTCATACTTCACACGAAATACCAATCTACATAATCCTAACAACATTAACCAATCACAGTTTACATCAACAAGAAGAAGAAGGGAAATATCACCCATTTCCATCCCCAGAGTAAACGTCAAATCCCCCTCCTCCCGCAGTTCAGTTATTTGTCTCTCCACTGCTACAACCACGACAACTAAAATTGATGAATTTGAGTTAGAGAGCAAAAAACATGATTTGCTTAGAGCAATACAAGATACTCAACGGGGTTTAATTACTAACCCCAATCAACGTTCTTCTATTGAAGAAGCCCTGGTAATCAATTTCTACCTCTTCTTGTTCTTGCATTCGTATAGCTTCTTTTGGTTATTATTAGAATGTGATCCAGTTCTGGGTAGGTTTGTGTGGAAGGATATGACGCCGGTACGGAGATAGACTTAAAGAAGTTGGATGGGACTTGGAGGTTGCAGTATACATCTGCTTCAGATGTGGTTGTTTTGTTTGAGTCTGCCCAACGTTTTCCGTTCCTTCAGGTTTCATTTCTAATCTAATTTTGTCTT
The DNA here is from genome assembly GCF_003573695.1 of Papaver somniferum. NCBI lineage: Eukaryota > Viridiplantae > Streptophyta > Magnoliopsida > Ranunculales > Papaveraceae > Papaver > Papaver somniferum. Next base: position 65,226,718 of record NC_039364.1, on the reverse strand, counting down.
TTTTTTTGTTAGTATTAGAATGATTAAGTTACAATATTTGTTGCCTAGTCTATGTTTGAGACCTAAAGGTGATTTTATACTTCTTAAGATTATAGTGAGGGACTTAGTTCTGACTTCTGAGGGAAAATTTGTGAAAGATTACATTTTGTTAGCTTCTATCTAACAGTGATGTAGGTATGTGCTTCGGTGTCCCATGTCGTACAAGGTGCTGGAATGGTGAGTCTGGAAATAGCCAAAATGCAGATGATTCACATGTGATCTTAGACACTATCGCGTGCAAATATCACAAGTTACGTACACATAACGTCTAACATTGTTATGTGCAAGTACCTGATGGAGTGTCTGCAAGTGCCAGAGGCAAGTGTCAGAGGTCTGCGTATCAAAATGATAAAAATCTAGTATGTGGCTGTCCTTGTTACCTAGGTTAGTCGGCAATGCAGTGTGCACTGACCAAATGTTGCTGTTGTGAGTCAAAGCGTTATCAGTTCTTATACTACTAGTTAAAGTTGGTATTTCATAATTCATGATTTGTTCTAGTTCTGAAATTCGCAAGAATAGACTATCATAATTAAATTCCTCTAGTGGTTTAAAATTTCAACAGATGTAGGCGTATTGTGAACATGAAACATTCCTTAGATGTATTATTCACTTGCTGATATGGCAGTGTACTTTTAAGTTGATGGTTAGACCCCAATCCAACAAGCACTTGTGTTTCTCTTGTTTCTGAACAAATAGCCACACACTGTGAAATCCTTCTATTCAAAGGTGAGTTAAAATTCCACGGAGAATTGTATGTAGTGAAAGAAAATTCCACGGCTAATTGTATGCAGTGAAACCTATGCTTTTATATTGTATCCTTTAGTAGGTTCTCTCCAGTGCTCATGTAGCTGAATTTTTTTATTTTAGGTTCCAATTTGTTTCTCCATTCTTTTGCAATTATTGTGTAGGTGGGGGCAAATCTTCCAGAAATTTGAATGCCGGGACCAAACAGATGGAGGTGTTGTCTGCAATGTTGTCCAGTGGAGCATCCCAAGCTTACTAGAGGTAATTTCCGATGGTGTATTTTCTCAGCTCATACCAAGCTTTATTTTTTCGGTGAAGTCTAGCCCAAGGGGAAGCATTAGCATTTCAAAGCTGTAGATTTTTTCTTGGATACTCAGTTCTCTTCGAATTATAAATGATATGTTTTTCTAAGACATTAGGAAATAGGAAGTGCAACAAGAATTTTGCAGCTGATCCATACAATGTGAATATGATGTTGTGTAGAAGCTATAACCTTGGTTGTAGCTGCTACCTGCTACATTTACATTGTTAAATTCTTCTTTCCTGTCAAAATTTAGTGACAGAAAATAGACCTAGGGGATGGGGCTAAGGTCATGTTGCTGATCACATTAGGAGGTAGTATTTTCAAAGATGTGCCAATGTTCATTAGTTAGGACCAGGTTCCGTTCCTGTATGCTCGGTTTCATAGATGTTGCTCCATCTACGCAGCTTGTGTGACTTTAATTGTTTTTGGACTTACTTTACTCTGTGAACATGTTTTCCTTACTATTTGAAATCTCCCTTTTACAGGAACAAGAAGGTGCTGCTCTACTTGTTTCTGCAAATTTCTCTGTTGTTTCTAAACGTAACATATACCTTGAGTTTGAAGAGGTTGGCATTTTGCTATTGTATTAGGTGCTGCCCTTTGTATGCCTGTTTCCATGTAATCCTAAGTTTCTGAATTACTGCCAGTAATGTATTATTTTTGCAGATATCTGTTCAAAATATCAAAATTAGTGAAGAGCTTCAGGCCTGGATTGCTCCTGCAGTACTACCTCGATCATATTTAAGTCTACAGGTATAGAAAATTCTACACCATATAAATTATCATTCACCTCTTGTTTCCCAATACCGGCCATACATACTTCATATTTGATTAGACCTCGTGGTGCAAATATGTTATCATACTCTTTAGTTTTAATATATGACATTAATGTTTGTTAGAGACTTGGAGAATATTTTCTGAACAAAGAGATTAGTTCACAATATATAAAGAGATAGCCTTTAGTGATTCAAACCCGTAGAACATCAAAAAAATGCTAGTATTACAAAAAAAAAAATGTTTTTAATGAGAATTATATGAATAACCCATGCCATGTGTAGATTTTGCAGTTCCTCCAGACTTTCAAAGCTGCAGTTCCTGTGAGTAGCCCTGGGAGGTACGTATTCTGGTAAACATGAAGTTAATTGATATATAATCAGTTTTCTCTTCTTCTTTTTTTCCATTTTCGACGGAAGTAGAAAGTGAGCAAAGAAAAAAATCCATCATGTGCAGGAGGTCAGCAGGAGGACTGTACTATCTTTCCTACTTAGATAACAATATGCTTCTGGGACGTGCTGTTGGAGGCGAAGGGGTCTTTGTGTTCACAAAAGCTCAACCTTTTCTGTTGTGAAGCAAGAAAGGTTTGGTTTTCCTCACCGTCTGTTAATGTCATTGAATTATAAGAACTCAAGAAGTACCGAGTAAAATATGGTACATAACATGTAGAACTATAAGCCACTGCTAATAATATTAAAGATTTCATATTGCTGATTCTGAAGGACGGCAGATATCTTGCTGGAATGTGATTCTATTCCTGTCATTTTGTCTCTCTTCAACATTGATTTCGCTTGCGGAAACGATGGAATAATTGGTTAAAAGGTTCCTCTACCTACCCAAACATAGTAATTGCTTAAACTCGACCAGTAAACATTAAGTAGTCTCAAAGTCATATATGACGTTAACCAACTTGGGTTGGCCGAGTTCATATTTGAGATCAGATGTTCGAATTCCCAAAATCTGATGTCCTCGACTGCTCTCTTTGCATCATTCAACGGTGTAATTGGTAAAGCCAAAGTTCTCTATAAATTCTAGTTCATATAAATTCTATAAAGAACAAAAGAGCGGTGAAAGGTTACGCCATATTTGAGATATTATTTCAGAACTTCAATCATATGGATTACTTGGTCATGGCCAACCAACCAAAATATGAATGGGAAAAGGTGGTTGGGAGACAAACACTCGGTAGCTACAGAAGCCAAGAGTCAATTTTTTATCCATAGCTTTTTCACCACCTTAGGAATTAATGATTACAGTTGTAACAATTCCCTAATCCGGTGCATATACGCACATGAATATGATAACAATAATAATGAGAGGCGAACCGATGAACTGATTCATTACCTTAAAGCTTTGGGTAGTAGTAACTTTTGCTCGCATTTACCTGTGTCGATGCATATTTTTGTATGTGATGATGACCACTTTTGACCTCATCAAACATTTAAGCGAGCTTGTCAATCAATAACATTATGGGTGTAAATATAATAAATCCTCCTTGTACATTTCCTAGTCACGTGTAATATTACAAACCTCTTGTTACTTAGCTCAATCAGTTAACTGTGTACCTTTCCTCTCCCTCTCTTAGAGTTCCCGCCATTACTGAAAAATGTTTTCTTCTACTTCACAAATCTTAACAAGCCTCAACTTTTTATCTTCTTCCTCTTCAAACCCTAACAAAATTCCTTCAGAAATTTCTTCTTCTTACAGATTCCCTCTTTGTTGTTCAGTAAGATCTCAAGAAATACTTCCTGTAATAGAGATTCAAAACAAAAACCAATCATCATCTCCACCAAATTGGGCTGAAACTGATGACGATGAGAAACGAGAAATCGGTAATGATAATGAGAAAGGAATTTCTGATGGAATTCGAGTTCCTAGACAAAAATATATCTCTGTTCCTAAGACTAAACTTCTTGATTCTTTACTTACCTTATTTGAATCTCAGCCGCAACTTACTGATGATTTCATTAGCTTATCTTCGTAAGTTAAATTTCTTATATTTACAATTCCAATTAGAACTTGATTAGTTTTAATATTAAAAATGAGATGTATAGCCGTTGTTTTTTTTATTGGAAAGGGTCAGTGAGGGGACTCAAACTGCTGACCTCAAGAGTTATATTGCCAGTTGGTCTAAATAGACAATCTAAGGCTATGGCCTAAATCTGTGAATATAGTTTAAATAAAAAAAATAATGATTACTAAATCAAGCAAGTAAACTGATTTTGACAACGGTGATAGATTTTTATCTGTTTTGGTTTGAGATATAATTTGTTATTTTGTGTGAATTGCAGATATTTAGATTCTATACTTCATGCAGAACATAAAAGCATTTTAGAAGAAATGAGAATGGATTATTATCTAACTGAAATTGCAGAAAAGAATAAGACATTTGATGATACAAAGAATTTGCAGTTATCGAGAGAAAACATTACGGTAAACGGAAAGCATACTGCGGAGGATAGTGGGAGTATTACTGACAAAATTGAAAAAAATGTACAGATGGAAGACCAAGAAAAAGATGATGATAAACCATTGAATTTCAATAGTGGATTAGATTTTAGCTTTCTATTAGGTTCATCTGCTAAAAAAGCAGACAAAAATTCAAGGTTGGTTCTTTTGACTATATCTAGTTCCGATTTTGATGTTAAAAAAAAAAGAAAAAAACTTCTAATGGGGGTTTGTTGTTGGATCCTATGCAAACACCACACCGATCCCACTGATACTGTTCCCTCGTAACAACTATCCACTTAGGTGTGGGTTGTTTAAATCTCAGAAGACCTGTGAATGGTGCAACCCATCTTATATTCCAATAGAAATGTTTTTCCTCACCCTGTGTCACTATTCCTATGCACTAACTCGGCGAGAAAATACAGTGGTCGTGGCACTTAGGTGATATGTTTCAAATCACGACTTAAGAACTTGTCACATGTTAGACGACATCAATGTTTAAACTAGAATGAATGTGAAAAATGATTGGTTATACTTCAAAACCAGTGTTATTTCACAATTAAGGTATTACATATTTATCTGGATATTTTGGCTTATTAGGTTTCAATTATGTAGGATTGCTGTAGAGACACGTTTTCAGCGTGCCTTTATGAAACTTCTCCGCAATGCCCAGTTTGAAGAACTATCAGGTAGGGATTTGTTGTTGACGTCTTCTTTGAACACTGACTATCTGTTAACGTTGCCAATTTACGTGGACTGGAAAAAGGCATTGGAGTCAAATGCAATAATATACAGGTGATACTCTCTGTGGGTATAAATTTCTCGCACACATTTTTGCATCTATAATTGACTGTTACCAACAAACTAAGTGTTTCTTCTTGCACCTTTCTTAACCATCCATTAGAAAATCTACGGGAGTTGATTCTCTCTATATGATTGCATTGATTCAATTTACCAGATGCGTTGTTTTCTGACGTTGATGTGTTCTGCATTTTGCACGATATATATGATTCTGTTTGAGTTTACATATTATCAGTGGTTACTCTGCAGAAGAGGGTATGCTACTGAGAGACAGAATGGATTGCTACTTGCTGAAAAGCTGGACTATCTGCAGTCTAAACTTCTCCAGGGAATTTTTTTCACTCTATCAAAACCAGTAGCAAAACTTGGCATGTATATTAGTGAGGTGAGTACATGCTTGGAACATGTCATTTCTTTTGGCTCTGTCCTAGTATTGGTATCTGTGTAACCTAGTATGTCATTTCAATTGTATCTTTTGTTATTGTTTCGGGTTGTATGTGTTATTTGCTGCTATTTTCGGCCATTACCATTGTTTGAACTTGCAAAAGGTTTAATTGCAGCAATGACATTCAGAGCTTATAGTAATTAAACCTATACTGCGCCCGTACAATCTGTCTCCAAGTTGAGTATATGTACATTATAAATCAATAAGATGGTTCTTACCGGGCATACAGTACATTATAAATGAATAAGATGGTTCTTACCAGGCATACATCTCAAATAGAATTGTGCAAGTGTGAACAATAATGTACTTAATTTGTTGTGGTAGTATGATATTGCATTCTTTCACAGTGACCAATTATATCTAGATGGTCATGAGAGACGCTTCTAAATCTCATATGTTACTGCATTGCATGTTCCATCCTCTTAAGACCATCCACAATGTTGTCAAAATATAGCGTATATGCTTTAATTTAGCTCAAAGTGTATACAGCTGTCAGCCAAAGTTAAATTACAGCGTATATGCTATACTGGAAAGCCAGATTTGGCATTTGAAAACGGCTATTGCCACTTATATGCGGACTCCTTTTTGAGAAGGAGGTCTTTCAGACTCCTTTAGAGAAAGGGTTTGCCTATCGGGCTAGATTTGAGACTGGGATTGGCAGGGGCTCTATCTAAGAGTTAGCTTCACCTTGATAGAGGCGTTCAGATGGGGCCTATCAGTGAGGCTCAATCACAGAACTAGCGTAATTTCTGAGATGTAGAGTCTGGAAAATTTATTTAAAAAAAAAAACACTACTAGCACTGGCTTTTTTAAGCTAGATCTATAACTAAATATAGCTTTTACCTCACAACAGTGTGGATGGTCTAATGCACACAAGTAAATACCCATACGAGTGATGTGCCTAAACTGACTCGTAACATCTGATTTTATTTCTGCAGGCATTGAGAAGTGCAAGTCAGACTGAAGAAGTACAAATTTGGGTTCGAAGATTTAAGAACTGGTTTGAGAAGCTATCTTTGTCACAACAGTCATATTTTCTTCAAGAAGGATTTTATGACCAACTGGTAGCTGATCAGATATCAGATAGTGACCTACCTATTTGGCTTGCAGCACAGAGGGCAGTGCCTCGTTACGAAGGCCTCTTGTCATCAGTTGGACCTAGAGGGAGGCTCTTAAGGAGATTGTTGACATGGGTTGGTGTTATGCGTTCCGTGCCAGAAACATCATTAAAGATCGATACTGATGACACCACTTCTAACAATTATGAAAGGTTTGAGCATGTTAACTGTTTATTTTCTTATCTCTGTGTGTTTCTGCTTCTTATTTTTCTTGGAGTTGTCTGTATGGGAACTCGGGAACTTTCATTGGTGAGAACTGAAAACTTTGTGGTTGAAAACCGAAACTGAAATAAAATCCATGGAGCTGATAGTCTGGCACTAATGCCGAGTCATTTGTTTGACAATTTAATTGAGCGCTTGTTAGGCCAGCTCGGACATGCCATTTTTTATCTGTGTTAGGTACTAATCAAGCTAATAAAACTATAGTATGGCAACTAAAGATTAACATGGCATAATGTGGCAAGTAAAGCTTAGCATTGCGACTATGTTAACTGACTACTGAGCTAGCTCTTACTTGTTCGAGACTGAGATACAGTGCAACATACAACTTATCTACCAGAAGCCAATTAATCTGCCAAAAAATTGTTTTTACAGCCCAATCTTCTTACCGCGGATATCACTAGGTGATATATGGAGACCAGCAACAAGGGAACGTTGTGGAAGTGTTTGGAATATTTTGAAAACAGCTACATCTATTTTTTTCTCACAGTCAGTTCTCGAGGTAACTCCTGCTGGGCTATATAAGTTTCTCTGTCTTTCATTTCTGTATATTTATTTCAGTGATTATAAATATAGGTTTCATATTTGATACCAGGTAGATACTATGGTTATCTAGAACCTCATAAGACTAAAAGACGTCAAAAGAGATCAACAAGTTTCCATCTCCTATAGTCCTATTTACTAATGATAAGCTGTGATTTATCTGAATTAGGAACCAGCGTTTCAAGAGTTAATTTTGCTTTACACTGAGGAGATGGGTCAAGGAGATAGTAGAGACGAAATCGAGGTTCCTTCATTAAAGTTGAAGATCTACGAGAAAATTCCTATTCCAGATCTAACAGTTAAGTAGTTGGAACTATCCTTTGTCCAGGACTACTCCCAGGAAAAGTAAAAGGATGTTTAGTTCCTATTCATCTTTTTGCATTTCCAACTTTTTGATTTCTATTTGTTTTTCCTAATTTGCTGCAGGTTATTTTTCCACACAAAAAGCTGTCTTTCCGCATCCTAGACACGGTAAAAAAAAACAGGATATAATTTTTTTTTGAAATGCTGTTCAATTATTTGGCGTGTGCACGCATAAACACAGCTTACCCATGGTTTCTTTCAGACATCATAGAATTGGTGCATTAGCATTGCACCATTATCATCTTTACAATAGAATCATTCTTATCATTATTTTAACTTTACTCATAGGTACGCTTAGATGCTGCTAGCATAGTGGGGCTGTTGGCTTTCTTGGTGAATTACAAGTTTGAGAACATCGTGTCATCCCCGTAAGTGCTTTCGACTTGAACTGGTACAAATAATTGTCATGACCTTGGTAGAACAGGATAAATCAAAATTCAGCTACTATGCTGAAACTAGGTGCAAAGAATCAACCAGATTGGCCTGGTGGATAAATTAGAAATACAGAAACAAATACAGCAATTGGACCAGTCAAAAAATTAAATAAAGGAGATGAAACTACTTACATTATCTTGTTTTTTTGGTGTTTTTTTTTTTGGTAGGATTGCAATTTTAACGTAACATATTGTACATATTGTTTGTTTTTAGTTGAACTATTGAAGTTCCTTGTTTATCTTTTGTCTGCTACTTGCTGGCTTTAGGTATTCTTATCGGTCATTCACCAATGTGTCTCTCAAAATAAAAATGTTTTGATGGGATGAAAATCAAGACTACTCTTTAGAAGAAGTCACCCTTACAACATATGATGATATTTATGCAGATCAGCGTTCCTGCTAGATGCCATTGCATTCAGTGCCCTTGTGCTATATGTGTCGCGTGTAGTACTGGGTTACAAACAAACATGGGATCGATATCAAGTGAGTTATCCAGCCTCAATGTGGAAACTAGTGTAACTCACAGCCTAGAGATTGAACTTGAGTCTTTCTCTCTCATTGCCGAAGCTTTATAATTTATTAACATGTTACTAGAAATCTCCTATTGCAGCTTCTTGTTAATAGGACACTCTATGAAAAAACCTTAGCAAGCGGATTTGGTTCTGTTCACTTTCTTCTGGATGCCTCCGAACAGCAGCAAGTGAGTAAAGTCCAAAATTTGATTAAAATCCTTAAAAATATTGACGTCAAGTTTTCCATTTATTCCTCTTACAAAATATTGCGTACAACATTATCTGCAGTACAAGGAAGCTGTTTTGGCATATGCTATTCTAATCCAAGCAGAAAGTGGTCAGGTCTGCTCTTCTAATTTCCACTGTTTTATATTTGGTGAACCAGATATTTTCAGATTGCTACAGTAATAAAATTTGCCTTTAGATGTATCTGTGAAGTTCAATTTAGCCTCATGAGAAAAGTAATTGGTGGTTCTGATTATGATTGGTTTAACTAAAAACGGATACCTCCAATTTATTTAAAATAAAAGTTACATTAAACCTGTCACCGCATCTCTTCTTGTCTATTTCAATAAATTCTAGATACCAACATTGTCAAATTAGTGTTTCCATTTTTTTGGATTTCTCCTGCCTGTTTTTGTTATATAACCACTCTAAGAGCCTAAGTCTAACCACTGTTCAGAATGCAGGCGACTACCCACAAGAGCATCGCCGAAACATGTGAGAAATTCTTGTATGATAAACTCAACGAAAAGGTATTCATATCACTGATAGATAACTATTTTCAAGAAAGCTATTACAAATACATAACTTATTGAGTAAAAATATCAGGTGGAAATGCCAGTTGACAAGGCTATGGAAACACTGCTGAGATTTGGTCTTGTAACTGAAGAAGTTAACGGGGACATAGGTTTCAAGGCTGTTCCTTGTTCCGTGGCATATGATGTTCTTAAACAACGCTGGAGTAGTTTGCTTGGCGAGAAAATGTGGGATTTGCCTGATTTCTAATACATGTAGGCTCTCTCCAGGTAGCCGTCACATGTAGGGCTCTCTCCAGTGACCAAATTTGCATGGTAGGTGAAAAGGGGTGCAGTTTAGCTCTAAATGATGAATGCTAAAGCCATGAGAACCATGGACCAGGATAAGGTAATCAGATCCTGCTGAGGTCATTCAGTAAGTTCATTTTCAGCTCCTGAGCTCGGAAAGTATACGAGTGCATCCTCTTCGGTTAAAGCAATCGCTTTTATATTCCTGGCTCAAAAATAACTTAAAAGCTTTTGAACTGCCAACAGTTGGAAGGCTGTGAATGACTGGGTACCTTGTTCTTCTTACGCCTCAGTGGAGTAAGAAGTTATAGTAAACATTTATGTAAATGTTTTTTCTTGTATTTTTGTATAGTTTTTATCTCCTTGTTTTTGATTGGTTATTAGACCATCGGAGTTGTTCACTCGAAGTCGTTTGCAAGAATATCTAAGTAGCTGAATAACATTGTTACATGGTGCCATGTATTGTATCGTCGATTCCGTATGTCTGCAGCAAAGTTTTCTTTGTTCTGCTTGCCTAATGCAACTTTTTACTAATTTAAAAGCTTCAATGTGTTTTCAGATGTAATTATCATGAGTGATGTATGTGTTATTGCTTACTCATTTAACCAATGAAGGGTCTGAGACTCCTGAGTAATCCCTCAGTAAAACCCGGCTGCAGTTGCTGCCAGTAGGATTAATCAGGTAATTTGATGAGGTGCCCGGCCGCCCTGGTATAATATCTAGGCATTTGATCTATCAGGTTCGACGGTCAATAAAGCTTGTTCATTTCCTAATCAAGAGAGTTGCTGTAGTTTCCTATTGCGGCGTAAGAAGGGATATTTTGGTCATCAGAATTATAAAGAGTCCACAGTGCGGCCTATAAGTAAATTAGAAACACCGTAAGAAAACAGCAGTGCCTTCTTCGGAAAGGAATTAACTCTTTCAGTTAGTCTTCGATCTTCTGAGTAGATATATTAGTGTTATGTGTTTGTTCTATTGATTTTGTTTTCTGCCGATGCTTGCAGTTTTAGTTATTTTTTTGTTTTTGTTGTATGAGTATGATTTGAAATGAATAATAACGTAACGAGTAGAAATTCAGGCAGCCCCTTTGACAAAGAAGATAAAAAGAAAAAAATACTCTAGTTTAAATAAAATAAACAACTTTAGTTTACACTTTAGATTGGGGTGGTGAAGCGTAGGCCCTTACCAGCTCAGCCTCCTGCCATCCCAAACTCTTCTGTGGGCAGATAAGTTGATTCCTTTTGATAAGTTAGTTCCTTTTGACAACCACCAACATGGTGGCATATACTGAAAGCACTCACTCATTGCATATGACCAATGGGTGTTGTACTAAACTGAAAACATAAACAGTTAGTACCTTCCATTGAGGCGTTAAGCAATCCACATGCCCACATGTGACATCTCGGATCCCTTTCTAGCACACCCCTACCTACATCATTGTCTTGTACCTAGCTTTCTCTCCTCTTTCTATAAGCGATCAAACCGACCCTATTGTCTCAAACTTTTTAGACCTAGTCTATTGACCTGTATCAGTTGAATGGCTAATATTCATTGCTGCTGAAAAGCTGAAAAATTAGTAAATGATATTATGGGTGTCATAATATTAGAAATTAATAATGCAAAATAAGAATCAGAAGTGATAGACGCACCCGATGGATTTATCCCGCAACCTCCGTGTTGTCTCACAGATTTGCGGGCCCCACCACCAAGGGAGTTTAGCAGGGGAGCACTTATTTGTGGCGGGTCCCAGAAAAATGTGAGAGAGCACCGAGGTTGCGGGATAAATCCCTCGGTGCATATATCATTTCTGAATAAGAATAGGTTTTCTTTTGTGTACCCGGTAAAAAGAATTTTTTCATAAAAACACAAATATGAAGATAAGCTTAAAACAAAAGAACATGAAGAATTGGATTAACAAACTATCATGGAATAGTTAATATAATGTCGGTGAGGTGCAATACATCTAGACAAATAATTATATTGGATTTTATCGGCGATACACAATTAACTTTTTTATTTTATAATTTATACGTAGTTGTGCATTATGTTACTCAAAATTTTAACGGAAAGCATTTATAATGTAATAACATCAATTAAACTAGTTTCACTTGATAACCTAACATCCCCTAACATATAATTTATATGTAAAGGAAATTTTAATACAAAACGATAAAAAAAACCATTGTTAATAAATACATTTGCATCCTTACCGATACCATCGCCGACATGTCGGTCCAAGACGACCGACACAACCGATATAATCGGAATATTCATGTATCGCTAGATATTTTACATATCACCTAGGTTAAAAACCGATACACGATAGATTCCGGTATTATCGGCCGTTACAAACGATATTAATTACATTGTGTGGAATGCATTTACATGAGACAACATGAGGATTATTAAACTTATTTTGCTCAAACGAATCGATCATTATTCTGCCAAAGATGATGATGGTATTACTGTAATACTTTTTGGTTCACGACTATCCAATTAAATGAAAGTTGTTTGGATTCTAGACTCTATAGGTGATTCCATAATAAAAGGGGAAAACCTTTGTGCTAGAGTATTATTACCTTGTTATCTTTTACCTTAGTTAAGTATAACATGAGTGTTAGTTTAGTTTTTATCTTGTATGAGGGTGCTCTGTATATGGACAATGATAGTTCTTATCAACAATTTATTTTTTGTTATAATGTAAACTCAATGATTTTGGACAAGCTAACAAAAATGTCCTACAAGCGGAGAGTACGAATATATCATCAATATATCATCAGGATGAAATCCCCGCATTCTCAAGTATTTGGCAACCATTTGAGAAACTATTTTTTTTCTTCTACTTCAAAAAAATAGTTGCATAAATAAAATGACGTTTAGAAATTGTTTATAATTTAAAAAGCAACTCTAGCGAGAAGCAAAGCAACTTCTAGTAAGGCCATGTGGTGATCTTTGGTCTTCTTCTTTGGGGTTCCTTTCCTCCCCGTTTAAGGAAGCAAGAAAAGCTTCACCCTTCATAATCGTCAAATCTACATACATTAACTTTTAACCAAGCGTTGGTATGTCAAAATTAATTGTCATATTTTCGTATTAAAACTCAAAAGTTGTCTGATTAGATTACTAGAGTCAACTTCCTTTAGGTTAGACTAGGAAATCTAGAAATATTGATTCATACAAGTATTACTCTGAAAACCTGAAGATTCTAAAGACGTATCGACATCAGTGAAGACATCATCCTTCTACTTGAGGTTAGTAACACAAGACTTGACTTGTTTCCATTTCTATATCGTTATTTCAAGTCGTTTAGATAGAAAACATAACATGCGCAATTATATTCACGAAATTCTAGTATTGGAGACTTGATTATCTTATTATGATCAAAGTGTCAAGGAAGAATATACAATTTGTTTTACAATCTTGGTATATTGAATTACAAAGTATAATGCTTATCTTTTGAACTTCATAATTGCGACATAAAACATAATCTTTGTAACATGTTTATTATATTGTGTAATGAACATAGGATTGATTTCATGCCTAGAAAAATATGTTTGATTACATGAGTTTAAGAAAGTAGACTTATGAACTTGTTTCATAGTTGAAAGAAACCAATAGGATTGGTGGTCCGTTTTTCATTGAAGATCTAAAGGCTGGACCGATGCCTACTTATGTTGGGAACCATGGTGGAACCCATCCTTACTTATGTTGGGAGTCAAGGTAGTACCGATCCTAACCTATATGGGAATCAAGGTAGAACCAATCCCTACCTACATTACGAGTCATGGTAGAAGCGATCCCCATATGTAAAACTGATTTCTATAGTCACGTAAACTTTGATTTATGTGATTTTGGAAATTGGGTTTGCATAGTAGGAAAGTTCAATATGTCGACATATTGAGTAATTTGAACATGTGCATAAATCTTATATTTTATTTTTCAAAGATATTCCTTGATATTCAAGGTGAGATCCCAAACCGAAATGTTTTGAGAATCTTTTCGTTAAGATTTTCGAATATATATATGTTTTATTCCAGCAAGCAAAACATATTTGTGGAAGATATATTAGTTAAGTATCTTGTATGCTGGATAATATTGAGTTGTAATCCAAGAGGGATTTCGGTTATACAGTTGGATATTGGTTGGAATTAGACAAAACCGAATCTAGGTGCTTATAACATGTCTTGAAAATATTTTTGGTTATGGAAATTCCTTGGTGTCCAAACTACTTTGGTCTATAAATAGTGAAGTTTATTCTTCTTAGAAACTTATCCTGAGGAAGGCAGTTCATTTTGTAGTCATTGTTGGGTATTACTTGTAGTATTATCTTGAAGAGGAGAGTAACCTAATTAGGCGAAATCTCATACGTGGGATCAAGAAGCATCTAGTAGTATCATTGGTGGGAAACTTATTTTAGTTTTTTATTATTGATTTGATTGACTAATGGTTGTTAACTCTTGATTTCACCTAGTTTGGTTATTCTTGAGAGCCTTATCTTCTAACATAAGGTCACTCAAACTAGATCAAGAGATTAACGATAGTTCAGATTTATCTTTAGATCTGATGTTAACTTGTGATCGTCCATTGTTAACAGACTTTGTTTTGTGCGTGATCGGTCATAAGCTGGAATCAGTTTGGTTGTGCAGGTACAGAAGAATAGATTGAATATTTGAAGACAAAAAGATTTCTTATTAGTTTCGTACCTTTGTGATTTACTTCGCGCACAAGCTTGATCGGATATGATCTGATTGTATCTCGTTTATCTTCGATATGCGAGTGGGGAAAATATCGTTTGGTCCTTTTTTAGGTGGTCCCAAGTCTGTTTAGTCCTTTCAGAAATCACCTTTTCTATTTGGTCCATAATTATTTAAAAATATTAAATGGACCAAAGTACCCTTCCGTGTTAATTCCTACATATTTCTTTATAGCAGTTCATTTGTCTGATGAACTCCGGAGTTCATTCCTTCAAATGAACACCTAATAAAACCAAACTAAATTTCCTACTTATTTTTTGTAGCAGTTCATTCTGTCTGATGAACTCCGGAGTTCATTCCTTCAAATGAAAACCTATTAAAACTTATATGGAAACAGAGTACATTCTTCAAATGAACACTTGATAGAACCTATAAGAAAATAGAGTTCATTCGACAAAATGATACATGAACACCAAAAAAAAAAATCACTAAAAATCAAAGTTCATCTTCATCAAACACGAGTTCATTCTATCACTAGTACAACAAACCCTTTTTCCACGCCAGATTGGCGTGTCCATAGGGTTTTAGACACGCCGTTTTGGTTTGGACTTGGCGTGGTTTCTGCTCGCGTGGTTTTAGGTATGACGGCGTGGATTTATAACACACACTATGAACCAACTTTTTAACCATGCATATAAACCAGCGTGTCTATAAAACCAACTTTTTAACCATGCATATAAACCGACGTGTCTATAAAACGCACACTATGAACATGCATACTAGCGTGTTCAACAAAACAAACTTTTTAGCCACGCAATAAAACCAGCGTGTCCATAAAACGCCACCAACTTATAGCCACGCATATTAACCGGCGTGTCTGCAAATCGTACACTATGGACACTCATACTAGCGTGTCTAATAAAACCAACTTTTTAACCACGCCTCAAGTGGCGTGACTATTTTTTTGGACACGCCACAACTGGTTAACGTGGCCATATACTGGTCTATAAACACGCCCAGTAAAAAATTAAAAGTTAACGTTACTAAACGGTGATATTTGGACACGCTAATAGCACCGGCGTGGCTGAAAGCACTTATATTAACATACCCATAGAACATGGCGTGTCTATAGGGAACCCTATAGACACGCCAAACCCAAAAGGCGTGGCATGGAAATTTATATCTGGCGTGTCTAAAGGCCACTTTTCTACTAGTGTGTTTGATGAACTTCGTCGTCTTCATCATTCTTCATCTTCAACAGAGTTCATTTTCATCTTCAACAGCAACATAGTTCATCTTCATCATCTTCATCTTCAACACGAGCACCAACATAGCTCATCTTCATCTTCAACAACAACAGCAACACGAACAACAACAGAGTTCATCTTCAACTTCAACAGCAACACGAACAACAACAACATATCCAAAAATCAAGAACAGATGTTTCAAAGTGATGATGAAGAAAAAGAAAAAGATGAAGAAATCAAAGGATTTCAAGGTTCATCATCATAAATAGCAACAGAATCTTTAACATCACCGTCTTCGTCATCAAAACAACAGTAAACATTAAAAAAAAAAAAAAAAAACCTTCATCGTATTCATCATCATCGTTCATCTTCTTCATCACTAGCAGAGAAAAAAATGGAGAGAAGAGAGATTCGTTCATCATTATCTTCATCTTTTTCATCACTAGCAGGAAAAAAAATGGAAAAAAGAAAGAAAAAGAGAGAAACTAGATCTGAAACTAAAGAAGAGAGAGAAAGTGAATCTCAAAAATAAGATTTTTCAAGGGTTTTTTTTCTATATATATGGTCCCAAAAGGATATTTTTTTCCCTACCAAATGATAATTACATCATGCATGACGTCATCCTAGGACCAACTATAATTTCTAGGACCAAATGGACCAAACAGACAGTTGACTAGGTCAACTGGACCAAACTCTCTTTAATATATTACTCCCTTCGTTTCCAAAAGACAGTTCGCTTTGACCTTGTCAAAATATTAAGGAGACCGTATTAGTTTACATGCATACCCTTAGTTACTTGCCTAATTTATTTGGATAAAAATGTTAGTAATAAAAACTACCAAAAATTGTTATGGGATTGTAAATAGAAAATAAAAAAATAAAGCTAAAAGGAATGGAGGATATATTTGTTTCCTTAATTATACAAATCTCATTAATATTTTAGATTGGGCCCATTAAAAAAGAATTTATGAATATAAAACTTTAAGGGTATATCAGAGAGTTTATTGGAAAAATATGGCTATAAACAGAAGCTGGACATAATTTTGAAACATGCCAAAATAGAATAGAGGACGGTCTTTCAGAAACAGAGGGAGTATTATTAGGACCATATGGTATTTCCTACTTGATTAAATAATCGTAGTAGATCGGCAAGCTATCATTTAATGGTATTCTTTAGTATTCTAATCTGATAGATTATAAATCTGGATCTGATTATTTCGGTAATCTATATCTTTATTGATCTAAACCGGACAAAGGATTTTATTGATTTAAACATAAAAGCCTTTGTCGTACTCAACATAAATCTTTGATTTAGTTCTTGATATTTAAGAGCGGTTACCAAACAGATTAGTGATTATTGTTTGGAAGACGATCAAAAGGGTTGAGTGCTTAAAGTCTTGACAGCGGATGAAGCAACTTGAGGTAGTGGACTCTATCTTAGGATTCACATGCGTTGGCCAGATTGGTTATAGGCGCAGGGATACTGAGTAAACTAGGTAACTAGGGGAAGTTTATTTGGTATCAACTATATGAAGTTGGTGGTGTTCTTTGTATAGCGGCTTAATTCTGAGAGTATTCAAAATTAGACTAGGTCTCGTGGTTTTTTCTGCATTTGTGGTTTCCTCGTTAACAAAATTGTTGTGTTTGTGTGCTTTTATTTTTTCCACATTAAAAGATATTTAATTGTAAAAGCATTTCTCTACTGGATGCTTGAAGGCCATTAGATTCGGAAAAAATTATGGTCTACTTGGTACCCTCGTCATTTCAACTTCTTCTTCATCCTTGACTCCAATTTTTGAGATGTATATACTTTATTCTACTAAACCGAGAGTTTTTCTGATTCTTAGTTGATTTATATGTAAGGCTGTCAATGATACTTATCGGAATGGTAACTAGATCAACCGATACCATTTATATAACTTCTACCGGAATTCCAACAACCGATAATTTCCGACGGAATTCTCAAAATCCTAACTGATATCGTTTCGTTCAGGTTATCGGATATCGGTAAGATTACCGATAATTTCTGTTATCGGCGGAGTTTAACATAACATGTTTTTCAGACCCAAATTCAGTTCAAAATAAGAAATTTCCAGTTCAAAATCCATGCCAAACACAAAGTAAACACATATGAATGTTCCAAACTGCTTAGTTACATGTTCTTGCAAAAGAAAACACAAAGAAATTCAAAAACAGTTTCATCCTTGGACTGAAATGTGAGTTTTCGTAACTTGTAAGTTGTTAGCAGCCTGCCTGCAACATGCACTCCTCCTTCCTTAATCCTTACTCCTTCATACTTATACATTCAACTTCAAAGTATTTGTACATCTGCATTTCAAAGAAAGTGAAATGTGTTAGTTGGCAGTGCAATAATATTAAAGGAAAGGAAAACAAATGAAGGTTACCAACCAGTATCAGCATTGTCCTTGAGATATGGAAACCAATCACTCAAGCAAAGCAATGTTTGAACAACTTCTAGAGCTAATGAACTTCTGTGTGTTGTAAGAACCCTACCACCATGACTGAACATGCATTCTAATGCTACACTTGTCACTGGAACAACCAACACATCTCTTGCAATCTTTGCAAGAGTTGGGTACTTAGGAGCATGATTCTTCCACCAACTTAATATATCAAACCTCAATTCTTTTGTGGGTGTTCCTTTAGGTTGGTTCCTCTAAGTACTTCTCCAATTCAGACTTTTGAACCTCAATCTCACTATTTTCTATCTCATCATACTCAAAATCACTTCTAGTTTCTCGACTAGAATTCTTAATTTCTGCCGAATCCATTCCACTAGCTGAATTTCCAAAATAATATGGAGCTGTAGAGTTATTTTCACATTCATATGAAGAGAAAAGTGCATTCAGTGTTATCTGAAATTTGTTATAACGAGTAAAATAGTTCTGCACACCATATAATTTATTAAAAACAAACTCAATCCATCTGACCCTATACCTAGTATCTAAAGCCACTTTAATGATCATCAACTAGTTACATTCCTTCCAAAAACTATCAAATTTCGACCTCATCTTCAATCCAATATCTCTAATATACACATGAGAACTTAGTTCCCATTGCGTAATACTCTTATTAATTTTCATGTACCCCATTGTAATACATATTTGTTTCTGGGTACTTAATCCCTACAAATTTAGTTGAAATCACATCAAACACTTCCAAACATTCACAATTTTGTATTCCCTATAGCCACTCCTCTGAACTTGGTAATACGGTGAAATTATAATCCAATTCAGCTAATCTAACAAAACCTTGTCTCAGATCATTTGCATCCTTAAGCATCTTAAAGGTGGAGTTCCATCTGGTGTCCACATCTAAACAAACAGACCTTGCAGGAAGCTTAACTTGCATTATAGCATTTGCAAACCTCTCTTTTCTAGCTTGACTTGACTTGACATATTTCACACACTCTTTAATTGCATTTATAAATGCAACAACTACTTTCATCCCACATAATACAACTAAATACAATATATGATTGCTACATCTCATTTGAAACAAATCCCCCTCAAGAGCTAGACAATCCTTACTACCAAGTCAAGCCTTTAGATTTTCCATCATAACATTATTGGATCTAGTATTGTCGGCATCCAGAGCAAAAGGCTTATTATCTATATTCCAATCAAGAGCTAATTATTTCACAAAGTCTTCAAGAACTTCTCCAGTATGTGGTGATGCCACTAAAATGTATGCTAGTGTTTTCTTAATCGGTTTCCATTTATCATCTATATGATGCATTGTTACACAACATTAACCATATGTTGTATGTTTACAAGTTTTCATATCTGTTGTTAAACTACATTTAGATGTAACTGAATCAAATTACTCTTGTAATTGCACTTTGACTCATGCATACAGTTTCATGATATCCTCCTTAGTTGTATTCCTACTGTAACACTTGGTAGAAGGATTCAAAGACCTAACAAACTCTATTGATAATCATGCTTGGAAATCATCTTAGCAACAATTATTCTAGTAGCATTGGGATCACATTTCCAATTAGTTAACTTAGTTTGTGTGTTACCTGTTTTGATTACAGTTATCTTTCTTTGTCCAGGATGATTCTCCGGCTTCTGTTTGCAGGTATTCAGATGAGATCTCAATCCACTTGTTCCTTTTGCACTTGGTACATCAATTCTCTTGCTACAATGCTTGCATTCAACTATAATTTGGTGCACCTTATTCCCATCTAATCCAATCTTTGTAGTAACAATTCTTTCAAATTCATTTCACACATATGACCTTGTTGTGAGTAGTTTCTTCTTTGCTTCATCCACAAGTGGATCTTCCTCTTCCTCTAATTCTTCTCTGGGACGAATCACAGATGTCGAGTTAGTTTCAGAACCTTGAACACTTGCTTCTTGTTCTTGTAACTGTGAGGCAACTGAACTTGATGGATTGCTTGAGGTACCAACATGATTGGATGCTCTTTGATTCTGTGACATTATTGGCCTAATTTGAACAAATCAGAAAACATAAATTAAACAATTGAACATAGAAAATACTGATTAGAACAGTTGAACGGAAACCCAGATTTGAACAATTGAATAAATACCCTGATTTGAAAAATTAAACACAAAACCTAAATTGAACAAAACCCTAGTTTTCTAATACATGAATCATCGATTCACTACTGCTAGAGAGTAAGAGAGTAAGAAAAAAATATAAGGAGATGATGATTGTGAGATTTAATGGAAAGAAGAAGATGATGATTCAGAAGAAGAAGAGAATTTAGAATAAGCAACAGAAAGTAGAGGGATTTTGTTGATGGATTATTCGATTCAGAATAATAAATGAATGTGGATAAAGGTGATAACGATATGATATCCTTATATATTGTCGGTATCGATAGTTAACCAAACGAAATGTGCCTCAGCCGATATCGTTTCGTCAAGACAATAATTAATGATAAAAGTACTTTACCGACTTTCGATAACAGTTACATCGTAAAATTACCTATAAGAACTCAGATTATCGGTAACGGCTATCGGATTTTGATATTCCATTGACATCCCTATCTATATGTGATTTTACGTCAGTGTAACTTCGTAACTTTTTGCTAACAACTAAACTATTCATAGTGGGTCCGAACCCAATAATTCATTTTGGTAGGTTCCACAAATTCCATTAAAACGGAACACTGGTTATGCATTTCCTTAAACCGTCAAAGAACAAGAAAAATAAACCATCAAAGAACAAGAAAAATATATAGTTACCTGAATCTTAGATCCAACACTAAAAGAAAACCACAAATTCAACCCTTGCAACTCAAAGTCACAAAATCAAAACAAAAACTAAAAGTAAAACAGAAAAAAAAAAACCACCTGAATCTTAGACTCTTTGTTACTGATGGTTCACAGAACAATGTTGTGATAATTTGTGGTTCATATTTCCACAAACAATTAATATGCATACGGTTTGCAATTTGAAAATAACATCAAATTGAACATAATACTAGGTGAGGTCTGTTTAACATTAAAATTTGGAAGATAAATGGAGTGAATGAAGAGATATAGTACATGCAATATACTCCCTCTGTTTCGAAAAGACTGTCCTCTATTCCATTTTCGTCTGTTTCAAAATTGTGTCCAGCTTCTGTTTATAGTCATATATTTCCAATGAACTCTCTAATATACCCTTAAATTTTTTATATTATGTTTATGGGACCCGATCTAAAATATTAAAGAAATTTGTATGATTAAGGAAACAAATATATCTTTCATTCCTTTTAGGAGAATATATATTTAGATTAAAATTTTTAATTCCTTACAAAGTTTATACTCCATAAATTTGATACCTCTAAATTTTCCTTTTATATTTCGTATTTATAATCCTCATTACGATTTTAAGTAGTTTTATTGCTAGCATTTTTATAAGAATAAAATAGGTAAGTAATGAAGGGTAGTCAAGTAAAATACTATGGTCTCCTTAATATTTTGACAAAGTCAAAGCGGACCGTCTTTTTGAAACGGAGGGAGTATGAATTGTTGTAAGAAAAATAATACCTACAATATATGAATTACCAAAACTATCAGTCTACAAAACTGAGAAATCCCCCACAAAGATATTATTACAATTTAATAGAACTGATAAAACTCAATTACAATAAACCCAAACCAACCTGCGTATGAACTAAGATTGATTTAGCGAGAAGATTTTGAGGAGTTGTAGATGGGGAAATACGATTTGCTGGTTTTTAGGGAATTGAAGAGACGAGCGTGTTGTCGAGACTCCTCAACCGAGCAAACTGTTCAACCTCACACATATGCACTGCAAAAGGGAGTGCTTAGATTCTATAGATCAATCTGTAGGACTCCGACCTAAACCAAGTCAATGGTCGTTCCATAGTCAATTTGGTCACAAAGAGGGAGATGGGTTGATCTGTAGGAGGGAAGCTGGGAATTGTGTGGGATCAATGATGATCAAGGATTGTGGATGTGTTGAAGGTTTCTGCAATTTTCTGTGAACTGATGAGTTTGAATAAGTTCTGGGAGATTGACGAATTCTTGAGAGTAATTGCTCGAGAAATTCTATGTAGACGACTGTTGATGTCAATCATGGATTCATAGACTTATTTATATTGTCAGAATAAACACATTGATCCCTGTAAGTGTGACGGTTTCTTGAGTGAAACAGTGGAAAAGTGGGAAATCGTGGTGAAACCAATTCCAGGTCGTGCGGAGACTTGGTTAACCGTCCACCCACCACTTTGCTAACTCCTTCAACCGTTTGCACAACTTACTCATATTTCTCATCGTGGATGAATCCACGTGCCGTAGGCCGCCAGACCAAAACCCTAATTGATATCCCCCATGTGACGTGATTGATGTCTCAGGGATCGTGGAGTCTGCATGACAGACATGTATTTTATTAGTCTTGTTGGCTGATTAGACAATGAGTCTAAGTTTTGTTGAATCGAGCATGAGTGATCGAATGCTCAGTGGTTCATGGATCAAACATGTCTGTTGAGACGTATAGTTCTTTGAATGATGTTGACATTGCGCGCATTAACAAAGATTTTAAATTCCACGATTGAACAGATGAATTACTGAATATTGATAGTTGGATCAATATTTGAGCAACTGAGCAAGTATTGCTCAATTCGACGATTTACTGATAAATTACTGAATATTGATAGTTGGATCAATATTCGAGCAACTGATTAAGTATTGCTCGATTCGACAAATTATTTATTGGTGACGTGACCCAATAAAATATTAATTAAAATATTGGTAGATTACCGAATATTATATAATTAATCCATATGTTGATTGTTGGATCAACATAAATTTATTAGTGTTTGAACTTGCTCAGAATGATGAATTTGTGGAGCGTTTGTTCGAAACCCTAATTTTTGATCAATTGTTCGTCAATTGATGAATTGCTGAAAATAGGTCATGAGTGAGAGAGGGACCGACCACATGGGATGATGGACGTCCATGTGGTTCCCAAGTGCTCAAGTGAGCGTGCACCAGGGTCCTGAGTTGACCAGTTGGTGAAAGAATGATGATTAAATGGCAGTTTCATCATTTATTGAAATAGTGCTAGATTGAGCATTAGGTGATAAAACCTAATTATGGAAAAGTGAGGGACCGACCAGGAGGTCATAAAACCGGCCCTTGGTGGTCGTGGGACCAGCATATGGTCGTTTGAGAAAATTCCAAGTTGGTTGGAAAGAGTTTGGACCCAATATGAGCAATTAAGCAAATTAGGTCAACATTATGAGAATGTGTGGGACCGGATCCCCGCAAGCCTTAGGTTCGGCCTTGGTCGGTCAAGGAAGCATGCCCGTGTCGCCAAAATGTCCGTGTCTCATTCCTAAGAGTTTCAGTATTTTCTGATGTGCGTTTGAGCAATATTTTGGATTTTCAGAAGAGTTCGATCTTTGACTGAAATTCTTGATTCTGCTCGAATGAGCAAGTAGAACTTTGCTCGTTTGATCAAAAATTTGGAAAATATTAGAATAATGATATCTTAATATTTGGACATGTGACCATTTCACTTTTTGGCTTTTTCATGGTTTGAGCAATATTTGAGAAAATATGAAGAAACCATGATTTTTGCTCAAATTGAGGAGTTTCATGAGATTAGGGAAATAATAATTATGAAAGATTAGGGATTGTAAGGTGTGGGACCGTCCAAGGCCAGGGAATGGCCGGCCGGCTAGGTTGCCCGGTCCCGCGACACCTTTCCCTATTTTATATTATTATTTTTCATGAAACCGTGAAACTATGGAGAAATCATGAGTTTTGTTGAAACAGAGAAGTTTCATGAGATTAGGGAAATAATAATTATGAAAGATTAGGGATTGTAAGTTGTGGGACCAGCCATGACCATCGCATGACCGGCCGGCTAGGTTGCCCGCGACAGCTTTTCCTATTTTATATTATTATTTCTCATGAAGCCATGAAAATATGGAGAAACCGTGAGTTTTGCTCAAATAAGGAAAGTTGCTAGCATGAAGGAGTTTTCATGAGTTCATGAAAATAACAAAATAAGGAAAAATAATAGAAGAGGCATGGGACCGGCCACAGCTAGGGCACGACCGACCAGCCGGTGGGCCCGGCCCATGAGCGCCTCTTTTTATTATTTTAATATTATTATTTTGTCTCTTATGTTTTGTGTAGGATTCCTCGTTTGTCCATATTTTTGAATCTCGTTCGTGCATTCGGGTGCTCGGTCGTGCATCATTGTCGAGTACACTTGCACCATTTTCTTGGGGCTTACTCAGTGATAGTCTAGATCCCCGGTTGTTGAGTATTTATTACTAATTTATGAAATTCAGTGGAGAACGATTCATGAAACTGGGTAATAAAGGTGAGTAGTTATTTATTATCAATTCAGAGGATCAGTCGTGGATTTGACCATCAATTCGGAATAATAAAATGAACATTACCATTCCATGGGATCGTGGATTCGACCATAGAATCGGAGTAATAAAATTATCTATTATCATTCCATGAAATCAGCCGTGGATTTGATCCTGAAATCGGAGTAATGAGATAAGATAATTATCTATTACCATTCCATGAGACCAATCCGTGGATTCGACCATGGAATCAGAGTAATGAGATAAAATAGATTATCTTCTAGGAATTCGGTGGTGAATGTCACGGTAGAATTAATCTATTGCAGAAGGGATATTAGCCTTAAAGCGTCATACCCGTTCTGAAAGGTGCATAGTCAGGAAACAACGAGTAATTCCGAAGTCCTGAAGGCGTTAATGCTCTCAATCTTACGGAGAACCGCCTGGATCTATACACGGTCTCTCTACATAGTCAGGTAACAGTGAGTGTCCCCGACGTCCTGAAGGCGTTATTGCTCTCAATCTTACGGAGAACCGCCCAATCGTTCTTCTATGTAGAGGGGGGTCTCTCTCATGTAGTCAGGGAACAACGAGTATCACCGACGTCCTGAAGGCGTTAATGCTCTCAATCTTACGGAGAACCTCCCAATTATGTTATTCTACATAGAGGGCATGATGAAATGCGAGGCATCGAACGCTCAGCTAGTGGAGGCTTTTCGAGAAACATATTCATCATGGCTCGTAAAATATGAACCGTCACATGCCTGAAATCCGTGTCAGAAACATGCAGTATCATGATTTTACGGTTTTGACCTTCGTTGAAAATCCACCATCAACAGGAGTACTCGATATTTGCACCCAAATTTACTTCTAGGTACTAAACATGATGATTTGATGATGATTATTGAAAATTAGGTTTATGAGAGAATTTGAGATAAATAAAGAAGACAAAGAATTAACGTGGTTCGACAAGTGTAGCCTACATCCACGGAGGAATCCCATAGGGAGAGTATTGTTTTGATATGAGGTTTATAATAATTGTAGTTAGCTAACCTATGATTCCATATCCTCTTAGGGTTTAGGATACATGCATTTATAGAGTTTATGTAACCCTAATTATGATACAAACTTGATGTGCAGACAACTTGGGCAATAAGTCTTCTGGAAACTTCTGGAATCTTCTATACGGGCTAATGGTCTTTATTAGCGGGCTCTCCGTCAATTTTATTGACGGTACAAACATCGCCCCCTCTTAACCTCCAACTTTTTGGGGGTTAAGAAGTTCTCTTTTCCCTCTATAACGATCATCGATGACGTAACTCGCCCCCAAGCATGAGTAGAGATATTACAAAGACACCCCCCAACTATAATTACCTGCAAAATATTTGCTCACGTGCTAGGCGAGACTTTTTTCCACGTGGTGGACTTGTGATGCTCGAGAGATGGTTGAGTCTTGAAAGGAATGCAGTGTGTGCTTGCGGCTGGGGAAAGGCTTTTTGCTCGCAACACAACAAGGCTGTAGCGCTCGCTGCTCGGGCAGGCTAGTTGTTGCTTGTGTTGAGTACGAGTCTTTGGACCAATATCGGGCATTGGGCTCGTGGTTGAGACGAGACTTTATGCTTACCAAGGTGCAAGTCTTTCATACTCGCATGCAAGACGAGATTTTATGCTTGCGATAAAAGCAATACTTATGATCTCACGTGCTAGGTGAGGCTTTAGGTGCTTGCAATGTGATGCAAGGCTAAATATTGTAGGGTCAAAGCAATCTTCATCTCGAACTCGATCATGTCGCTATCCACGAACCTCGAACTCGATCATGTTGCTGCTCCAAGTGCACATCAAAGTTTCTCTGACACTGGAATTTTTGCTTCGATCTTGTAGGGAATTGAAAGACGATTCTAACGAGCCAAAAATCACTCAATTCGGACTTAAAACGAAGAAGTTATTGACGAAACAATATTTGAGCGAAGCATGCGTGCTATTGCATACGTGGCAGTGCTGACTGGATAGGAGGGATGGCGCGACACTGCTGACAGGGACGATGTGCTGACGTGGTGGTGACACGTGGAAATAACCTTGATGAGGTGGCGATTCCGACCAATCATCGTTGCTGACATGTACGCTGAGTTTTCTTCTTGTTAGACCATAAGGGTCTGAACCGAGTTGGACCGAAGGTGAGTGGTTGGAGCAGAACCAAACCGGATTGATTGAACCGGATCTGCTGAACCGGTAGCTGGATCGGAGACTGGACAAATCGTTCGGATCTAATCTTGTGAATCTGACGGATCAGATTGGTCGGATTCGAAGTTGTACGAGAGGCTGGACCTATGTGGTTGTACAAGGGAGAAGCTTCTGAATCGCTGTCTGCAATACTTATATCTGTTACGGTTTTGTAACGTTTTCTGCTACTGTATCGCCACACTTTCTTCAACTGTTTCTTCAACTCTTTCATAATGGTTTCGCTTTGAACCCTAATTTTTTTCTTCTTTTTGCTGATATTTGGATGGAAATTCGTGCACGA
This sequence comes from Papaver somniferum, assembly GCF_003573695.1. Classification (NCBI taxonomy): domain Eukaryota; kingdom Viridiplantae; phylum Streptophyta; class Magnoliopsida; order Ranunculales; family Papaveraceae; genus Papaver; species Papaver somniferum. The sequence continues at coordinate 65,199,642 of NC_039364.1, read as the reverse complement.
TTTCCGAGCTTTTGACGCACCCGTCTCAATGGAAAAACACAGTCGTTTTACACGAATCCCCTTAGTCAGCGCCAATGTTTGCACCCAAAATTACTTCTAGGCACTATACACGATGATTTGGTGATGATTGTTGAAAATTAGGGTTATGAGAGAATTAGAGATAAATAAAGAAGACAAAGATTGAACATGGTTCGCAAGTGTTGCGTACATCCACGGAGGAATCCCATAGGGAGATTATTATATTGTATGGGGTTTACAATAATTGTGGTTAGCTAACCTAGGATTCCATATCCTCTTAGGGTTTAGGATACATGTATTTATAGAGTTTATGTAACCCTAATTAAGATAATAAACTTGATGTGCAAGCAACTTGGGCAATAAGTCTTCTGGAAACTTCTGGAATCTTCTATATGGACTAACGGGCTTGATTAGCAGGCTCTCCGTCAATTTTATGGACGGTACAAACACTCGTCTATGAACTTATTCAGAGAGAAGATTTGGAACTGTTAGAGCACTGCTTGGTCGAACTCGCAAGCATTTCTATCTCAAGCTTGTTTATCAAGTTTAGTTGATCAAAACTATAAGTTTTGATTTCTAGTCTACTTATATCTATGTTTCGGATTAGGATAGAATGTGTAATTGATATTTATACTTCACGGCGTTCATCGATTGAAGACGAAGATCTACTGAGGAGAGCTTGAAGGAACTTCATCAATAAAATGTATGTGGAGACTAAAACTTATCTATCACTCATAAGTCTATTCTATTTTATCTCCTATTGAGACTAAGTCGTATAGCTATATAGACTTTTAAATTATACACATTTGATATTTCGAGCTGAATTTAGCTAACTTATATCTTTCTCGAAATATGTGTTGGAAGCTTTTTGCTTTAGCAACGTTCATCATTATTCTTAACGAGTTTAGTTGGAAACTAAATAATAAGCCAAAAGATGATCATGTGAAAATTGCCTTGAAACATCTTACATGATTTGTGTGAGACAGTCATTTGACGTCGACTCGGAATGTTTCGTATTGATCATTCGATCACTTGAAAATTACTTTATAATCTAATAGTTTGTGCGAGACAGCTATTGTCGTCTTCTAAGGATGTTCCAAAGATTGAAATGGGAGTTTAGAACAATTAACCATTGTCTGGATATAACACAGCACGCATACCAGTATGCAAACTATTGTGGTATGATTCAGGTCCGGAATCCAAGTTTGCATACCAGTATGCGGGCGGTTTTAACTGTTAAAGTCCGGGAACCAAGTTTACATACCAGCATGCGGACGGTTCTACCTAAGTTAGGTCCGGAATGACAGTATGCATACCGGTTTGCGAACTGTCGGACAAGACCAAAGTATGGAACTTAAGTTTGCGTACCTGTTTGCAAACTGAGTTGGTTTAAGTTCTAAAATCGGTTAAGTATGATTTCATATTCATGAACAAATACATTTATAAATTAAGGAATGCAATCTTTGCAAACCGTGGCTAAATGTTCATGAATTGATTCCATTGAATCAGTTCCGATTTTGCTTCAATTGTGTCTTGTATACTTCTATGAGAATATAAACAATTGAACAATTCTATGAGTAACACAATTAGATTCATTTGATCTAGAAGTGTTAGATGAATGTGATTAATACAAAAATGTTCATATGGCTAACTTCGGTTAACTATTGTTGAGCCAACTCAATATACACGTTTAGGTACGGTTACCCATATCTAAAATAAGGTATATTTCATTTGTGTGTAACAAGCCAAGACCATCTAACGGTGGAGAGATATTGCTTTGGTTTTAAGCAAACTTAGCTTGAATCTTAAATCAGGTTTTCATCTAACGGTGAATATTGAATGCTTTGTTACTAAGCTAATCCCCACACCTCATGTGTGATACTAGTTGCGTACTAGAGTCGATTCACCTTTAACCTAGGTTTTTACTAAAACCATAATACGTTAAAGACTTCATTGGGATTCTTGAAGCCAGACCCAACTATTTTCTCTTTCGTTGCGTGTTCTGATCTTACTTGTTCTATCGTATTGAGTACTATCATCTCTAAGAATGGCTCGAGATTTATCTTCGATAGGTAAGATATAAAAAGTAATCACAAAGCTCTTCATCTCATTCTTTGTAATTACACAATAACTTGTTTTACTACCATATAGTTAAGTTATTGTGAGATGATTGATATTTGTAGGTTGTTCTTCGGGAATATAAGACCGGATTATTAATCGGTTCCTGTTCATTTTGATTTATCAAAAGACGAAACAAAAACTTCGTAGGTATTTCTGCGGGATATAGATTTATCTATCAGAATAGACTTTTCTGTGGGAGAATGTTTATAAAGTCTTCGAATTTGGATCGTAACAACTCTTAGTTGTGGGTGAGATCAGATAAGGGAATCAAGTGCGTAGAGTCCTGTTGGGATTCAGGGGCGTAATGAACGCGACTGTACCTTAATCGGTGTGAGACTTGGTTAGGGCTCAAATACATTCCAGTCCAAAGTTAACTTGTAATAGGCTAGTGTCTTTTTAGTGGCTTAATACAATGTGGTGTTCAGATCTGGACTAGATCCCGGGGTTTTTCTGCATTTGCGGTTTCCTCGTTAACAAAACTCCTGGTGTTTGTGTTATTTCTTTTCCGCATTATATTTGTTTATATAATTGAAATATCACAGGTTGTGCGTAGTTCAATCAATTGGTAAATCCAACCGTTAGTTGTTGATTGAAATTGATTGACACTTGAACATTGGTCTTTGGTACTGTTCAAGTTATTTCTCATATCAATAAGGCTCACAGATCTCTATCTGTTCGATTGCAGATTGTATTAAAAAATTGAGATATAACTCTTGGATATATTTCCTTGATTGAGTCTGACTGTCTAGTTGATTCTCTTGGAATTATATTGGAGTTAGTCCATACAGATTGCCGAAAAAAATATTTGGTGTAGTTGTTAGACCCCCGCTTTTTCAATTGGTATCAAAGCAGGCAAGAATATTTAAAACCTCATAAGTCTGTGTTTGTAGCAATCTGACTCTATCGAAAGAAGTGTTATCTCAAACAACGCATCACCGGTTCAGAAATATTCTAACTTGGTTCAAATCTTTGGTTCTCTTGAGAAATCTCTCACGTCCTCTCCATTGTCTGAAACTGTGTATAACTAGGAAACACGCCTAGATGAACAGTTTGATGATCTTTCAGATGAAAGTGATTCATACGATGGACAAGATGTTGATGAGGAAGTCTCGCAATACATCAAGCTTTTTGACCATCTCATAAAGAAAAAGAAGTCAACATCTTGCTTGACTAAGTTTCTGACTCCTCTCTGTCTAGAAAACAAGAAAATAAGAAAACTATTTAAGGGATACGATTGTGGGTATAATCTCTTCTTAAAGATCGTGAAGAAGATGTGCGTTCAAAGAATTCTGAATGTGAAAATCTTCGTCAAAATCTCTTTGTGTTGAACGAGGAACTTGCTGAATCTGAAGCAAGATGTAGCTCTCAACAAAGTTGTTTTAATGACAGATAAAACGTTTTTCTTTCACGAGAAAAACAATTGGATGCTGACCTTTCTGCTGCTCAGAACAAGGTAAATATGCTGGAAGAAAACTTGAAAAAGTTTAACCTTGAAAAGAGGAGGGTACCCAAAATATACCTCAAGCTGAAACTTTCCCTACCTATAAGTCCTTTCTCTGAAAGTGATTGTCTATGGACTGAGTCGAAACAATACAACTAATCGGTTCACACTTCATGTGATCGTCTATGGATACGAGATCGAGAAAATACAACAACGAAGTATGTTTACTTGATAAAAAGGTTCGGACTTAACCAAACACAATAGGATTACTTATCAAGTAAATAGGAATTAACGTTTGTGTATTTTACTTCTACAGTAGGAACTCTATAAATTAATGCTGCCGAGACCACTCGAATTTATTAATTAAGCGAGATATTAATTAGCCGATAAATTAATATATTATTAACTTATAGAAAAATTTACTATCTGATAATCATTTTCTAAATATTGTAGAATATTAAATTCTTCAAAGCACCCTTCAATCTCCAACTTTGCTTCATTGTAAACTTCGATCAAGAGATAACACGAGTTTAGACAATTCAGATCAATAGTTAGACGGTGAAATCACTCAAGACTTGCCAAATTTGATCGATAAGCTGGGTTATCGCAATTCAATGAATGCCAGGAATGTCCTAAATATTCGGAAGAAAATGAAGTTGCTCAACTATTGACTGATGATATTGGAACTGATAAAGATGAGAAAGAAAATGATGAAAGTTCTAAAATAGACCCCCCTTCACGAAATGAGGTTGTTAAAGCGGAAATTACATTATATAGTGAAATTATTATTAATTTATATTTCATACGGGACCTACACAGGAAATCAAAAATGTATTATTTTATAATTTTAGCGAATTATTAATTTGACATGTTGTCCCCGAATCAGAACCGGCTAAAAATATTGCTTAAGAGAGTTTATTAAATAATCGAGTATTAATTAATGGAGTTTCTACTGTAATTATAATAAAAACAATTATAATTGCGGAAATAGAAAAGTAAAAGGCATAACAAGATTTTGTTAACGGGGAAACCGCAAATGCAGAAAAACCCCGGGACCTTGTCCATAATTGAATACTCTCAGGGTTAAGCCGTTATACAAAATCAAACCAACTTCGTATAGTTGAGACCAAGCAACTAAAACTATAGTTCACCTTGTTCCATCTTTATTCCTACGCCTCCAACTTATGAATAAGTCATGTACTTGGAAAAATTCCTTTGGTTCGTATTCCAAACAGTAAAGGAACAACAAATCTGTTTGGTAGTGATAGACACATTTTTGTGTCTGAATTGTCCTCAATGGTGGTATTGTTGGAACTCGATTTTTGTACTAATATTGTGTTTTTATGTATTTTTAGGTATTTTCGGAAATAAACATTTTCGGAAAAAGTTGCTCAAAAAGTGTTATTTGTACCCCCAGAGAAAATTACTAAAGTCACCCTCATTCTGGATAAGGGCACCCCAGGCATCCCAAAAGTTAAAGGCGCCCATGTTTTGGATCGGGGGACTTCATCCTCTACATTTCAAATTCGAGTTTTTGGCGGGATAATGGAGCAGTGAACTGGCAGAGTTTAGAATCAAGAATTTGACGTGATTTCACGAATGATACAGCTGCAGACGCATGAAGAGGCGAGAAAGGAAAGAAAATTGTCCGAGATTATTTTTATTTACTGCCGAGCTATGGAAAGATTTTCCGGAGTAATGAGTGAATATTCTTGTCTATGTGGGGTATATATAGGCTGTTGGGATTTCATGGAAGGGGGATGGAGAGTTTGGGATAGTTTAGAACACTACAGAGACGCAAACAATCGAGGTGCAGGAAACTGCCATTGCTTCTGCTGAAGAAGGAACGAAGAACATAAGACCACCCAAAACTGTCGTATTTGCTACAGTGGAAACGACACATAAGGAGCAGTCTTATAAGCTACAGTAACATTGATAGTTATCATTTATCGTACTCTGTAACAGTTCGGTTTGTAACAAATATAATTGTTACAAACCCGGTTTTATTATTTTTCTCCCATTTCATTATTGTGAACACCTTTTTGAGCAATGAAAAATTCCTTTGAGCGTGTTTTCATCATGCAGAGATAGAACCCATCACTGGGACAACAGAGGAAGCAACTTTTCATGATTGTGGTAAATGAATTAATTCTTTTATTGACTTTTTGCATAGATTTAATTGCTTTATGATTTCTATTAATTACTTGTTATTTTGTCTGATGTCGCATGCTTGGTTTAAATTACTTTTGATGCGTCATGCTTACGACTTACAAATAATGTTTTATGAAATCCATTTTTGGCAAAGAATTAGAGTCACAACTTCTTTTGTTTGAGCTACATTGTCTAGAGTTAATGATTGAACCACAAGAATATGAAAAGTAGTGAAATCCTGTGTCTCATTACCTCTTCATCTTGTCACCATATTTGTATATATTTTCCTTCTCTTCGTTTATTAAAACTTAAAATCAATCCAACAAAGTCCGAGTGAAAGACAACCTTATTTACCACTATCAAAATTCTTAGTTGAGTAAACCTAATTACTTTAAGAGATTAGGGTCGATACATTTGTTTAAGGAAGACCACCACGTTCATTATGGTCAGATGTGTAAGTCAAATTTGATTGACTTAGAGGATCCCCATCAGGTTACTTTTATTGCTTCTAAATTCTTAATTGAGTATTTCCAGACTCTACAACCTGACCTTCAGGATCCTTCCTTTGAGGAAGTCCATCCAATGAAAACCTTTTATCTAGACCCTTTTATAGAGCCTGAACCTGAACCACAACTAGATATTGTTGTCTTAAAGTTAAATAAGGGTATGTTCGGTATCTTCATGGTATGTTACGGTTTTTTCTTCTTTTGGGTAACACTTTTTGATTCAGATGACCCGCAATCATTCCGGCTGCTGCTATATGATTCTTCGTGGTGACTAATCCTTTCTTAGTCTGTCTGAAGACTTTAAACTTAGCACTTCTTGTGAGGTAACCCAATATTCATGCGACACGGTAATATCTTTCCTTATATCTTTTGCTTCAAGTGGTAACAGTTTCTCCTTGTTCATGCTTTTAATTTTATCTTTAGAACATTGAGGACAATGTTAGATTTAAGTTTGGGGGTATGGGAGAAACTTTTTAGTTGCATTAAATAAACTCCAGAGCCTAGAAATTTATGCTTATTAAGGATGGAACTAACCAATCTAAGTGGATGGAAGCATCTTGGTTATAGGAGTTGAGGAACCAATCTGATTAGATGGAAACATCTAAAGAGTCTATTGATAAAAGCACAGAGCTCAGGTGTTAGAAAAAAAAAGAAAACATGGTAGTTTCGCCATATCCTCGTGATGGAAACATCGAAAGAATCCTGATCACTTTTATTTTTTCTTTTTACCATTGTTAGGGTGAAATAGAGTGACTGAGATTAAAAAAAAAAAATTGAGACCAGACCACCAGACCAACCGGAATAAATACAATAAAGTCGACCACTGGTACCCTTGTATATGCCAGCTGAGTTGACCTAGAGTTAGGATTATCGACCACTGGTCCCCTTGTATATTCCAGTGTGTTGATATTAGTCCAGACCAGTATCTCAATCCATTAGGGTAGGTTCACCTTAGTCAACATCATCTACGTTTTTCTCTACATCCATCTTCTTAATCTATCCATGTGATTGGTTGACTCCGATTTATGATGTCCAGAAACTATCTGAGTAGAGCTCTGTCACTTTATATGAATTTTAGTATGCTTGAGTGCAAATTCGTGTACAACAATTGGAATTTCGCATCATGGTACTTCCTCCTGTAGTCAATCAGTATGCCAACCAAGGAGATTCTTTAGTGCCTTCCACGGTTCTGCGTAGATAGCTAGGATCTAGAGTAAAGGTTTTGTGGGTACACCTCTGGTAAACCCTCCCGAGACTATATCTCGGACACTAGGGCCACCTAGTGAGTTAGAATTTTATTTTCTAGATTAGTTTTGCTCGAGGACTAACAAATAATAAGTTTGGGGGTATTTGATAGACACATTTTTGTGTCTGAATTGTCCTCAATGGTGGTATTGTTGGAACTCGATTTTTGTACTAATATTGTGTTTTTATGTATTTTTAGGTATTTTTGGAAATAAACATTTTTGGAAAAAGTTGCTCGAAAAGTGCTATTTGTACCCCCCCCAGAGAAAATTACTAAAGGCACCCTCATTCTGGATAAGGGCACCCCAGGCATCCCAGATGTTAAAGGCGCCCATGTTTTGGATCGGGGGACTTCATCCTCTACATTTCAAATTCGAGTTTTTGGCGGGATAATGGAGCAGTGAACTGGCAGAGTTTAGAATCAAGAATTTGACGTGATTTCATGAGACTCCATGGCTGGGAATTGTTTGGATGATGTGACTGGTCTTAACAGGCCTGGTATGGCTTATTTTGTCGGATAGAATTGGCTAGATTCCCGCGTTGAAGAAATCAGGGGATCTCGGGTTTGGTTAGTCCATTCCGAGTTCTGAGTGTGTGATCAAGTGATTTTCGTGTGACTGATGCGTGTTTGACACTTCTGGATGATGACCGGATGTATTTGGAGTATTTTTACATGAATGATACAGATGCAGACGCATGAAGAGGCGAGAAAGGAAAGAAAATTTTCCGAGATTATTTTGATTTACTGCCGAGCTATGGAAAGATTTTCCGGAGTAATGAGCGAATATTCTTGTCTCTGTGGGGTATATATAGGCTGCTGGGATTACATGGAAGGGGGATGGAGAGTTTGGGATAGTTTAGAACACTACAGAGATGCAAACAATCGAGTTGCAGGAAACTGCCATTGCTGCTGCTGAAGAAGGAACGAAGAACATAAGACCACCCAAAACTGTCGTATTTGCTACAATGGAAACGACACATAGGGAGCAGTCTTATAAGCTACAGTAACAGTGATAGTTATCATTTATCGTACTCTGTAACAGTTCGGTTTGTAACAAATATAATTGTTACAAACCCGGTTTTATTATTTTTCTCCCATTTCATTATTGTGAACACCTTTTTGAGCAATGAAAAATTCCTTTGAGCGTGTTTTCATCATGCGGAGATAGAACTCATCACTGGGACAACGGAGGAAACAACTTTTCATGATTGTGGTAAATGAATTAATTCTTTTATTGAATTTTTGCATAGATTTAATTGCTTTATGATTTCTATTAATTACTTGTTATTTTGTCTGATGTCGCATGCTTGGTTTAAATTACTTTTGATGCGTCATGCTTACGAATTATAAATAATGTTTTATGAAATCTATTTTTGGCAAAGAATTAGAGTCACAACTTCTTTTGTTTGAGCTACATTGTCTAGAGTTAATGATTGAACCACAAGAATATGAAAAGTAGTGAAATCCTGCGTCTCAGTGCCTCTTCATCTTGTCACCATATTTGTATATATTTTCCTTATCTTCGTTTATTAAAACTTAAAATTAATCCAACAAAGTACGAGTGAACGACAACCTTATTTACCACTATCAAAATTCGATCAGGTAGCAACTCTATTCAACCAAGTGATGTGAGTTCGACAAAGGCGCTTCTGTTTATCTCAATAAACTCCTTCGTTAGGTTCTTAGATCTATCTTATTATCAACTACTGAAGTAATTGTTAAGATTTTGCAATCAATACTAATGACAAAGAATTGTATTGATGCCGATCTACACAACTAATCAATCTAATCTACCACAAGGATAAACCGATTATAGTTGGATCCTCTATACCGAAAACAAGAACCCCAAATCAGAAATCTTCAATATCTTCTTTGTCTTCAAATCTTCTTAGATCTTCAATAAACACCTGCACACAACAACTTGAATCTCTTGTGATCAATCAATATAGAACGGAGTCTGTTAACAATGGATTACCACAAGACGTCTTTAGATCTACAAACAGTCTAAAGATCCCTGTCGAAACATCGATCTAGTTTGAGTGAATCTTATATCAGAAGAGAAGATTCTCAAGCATAAACAAACTAGGTGCAATCAAAGTTCAACCACTGTTAGTTAATCAAATCAATCGAAAACAAAAGATAAACCACAGTTATCTAGTTTCCCACCAACGGTACTAATAGAGCTTCTCAATCCCAAACAAGACTTTAAACTAAGCGGTCGTAAGAGATTTCTCCTAATTAGGTTACTCTCCTCTCTGAATATGCGGCTTCACCAGTAACAACACAACCAAGGAAGTTTGCTGTTACGAAGGATTAGTTTGCTAGAAATGCAAACTTCAAGTATTTATAGACAAGGAAGTTTGGACACCAAGGAATTTCCAAAACCGAAAATCTCTCAAGATATGCAATATATTCCAAATTTGGTTTCCATAATTCCTGGAAATGCTTTGTCCAAAATATTGAGCGAAAATCTCCAACTGGTAAATGCACATTACTAATTCTCATTTTCCTAAAATAAAATTAAAAACCTTAAATAAAAGATTCTTAACTTATTTATGTTTCGATTCTGGTATTTTTTTTCCTTTAGGTATTTAGGAATAACTTTGAACAATTAAAGATTAGCGTTACTGCACATGTTCAAAGTATGTCGACATCCTTACTTTGTAAGTCCTCTTTCATACTTACAACCTTGAAACCGATTTGCCACACTTCCAAACAAGTTTAAAATTGGTTCATCTGACTTTCAAGAACTATGTGATTGATCAAGAACACTCAATCACAAATCATGGGTTTCACGGTTCTACCAAAACAAGTTTCGGTTCTACCTCCATGTGAGTATTGTGCATAGTCACACTAGCTTTCCAAAAATTCGGTTGACTAGTGTTTGAGGGTGAAAACAATTTCTGCTGGTTTCGATAATTTCGTGTGTTGTGGGTGAGAAACGAGCTTAAACCCTAAAAAATGTACTGCAAGGGAGTACTTTAGATTCGAGAGATCAATCTGTACAAATCTGGCCTAAACCAAGAAATGTTCGTTCCATACTTGCTTCGGTCACAAAGAAGGGTTGGTTTTGGGGAGGGAAGCGAAGAGAGTGTTGAGACCAGAATAGTTGATTATGGAAGAGTAGTTGTTTGACTTTTATCAGAAAGTGAAAGCTAACAGATGGGAAAGCTAACAAGTGATTTCTGAGTGTTGTATGCTCCCTGACCAAAACTTGTCGTTCGGTGGAAATAGGGAAGACCTATTTATACAAGTCGAAGTGAAACGTACTCTGGTCCCGTAAGAAATAGAAACGGATGAGTAAATGGGAGGAGGTGGTAACCGGTAATGCCTAGAATTGATGTTCCATAATGAAGGAAAGCATTTCACCATTACTCCCTGTATTTACTAACCGCCTCATCCTTATGACACTGTCTTGTAACGGGCGTAGTGTACACCGCATGTTGTAAACCACCAAATCAATACCCTAATGAGCATCCCCCAGTTTGTGACATGTTTTGATGTATCGAGTGTTTTCGTGGAAAACATGTAGCATGTTGCTGCTGTTTGCCAAGTTGAGCTTGGGAGACTTGCCAGCTCGGTGGTGACCCTCGACGGTCGATATTTTGCATCTTGAGAGGAAGGGTAGTCGTTGATTATTGCAACCCTTCATTTGGTAGCCAGCGGCATGAAAGCATGGCCGGCATGGCTTTGACATGGTTAGGCGTGGCCAAGCTAGGATTTTGGCATAGTTTGGGCGCGGCCAAAATTAGGGCTTGGCGTTGGGCCAAAGGTTTCCACGCGTTCGCTGGTGACCTTAAACGACTAAGATCTGCATATTAAATGGCAGGGAAGCCGTTGATTGTTGCAACCCCTCGTTTTGGCAGCCAACGACGTGAAAGAAAGGCTGGCATGGTTGACATGCTTTGGCGCGAAGATGTGGTTGGCACGGCATGCCATTGGCACATGTGGCATGGTTGGCATGCCTTGGCGCGAAGATGCGACGCGACATGTCATTGGCACATGCGGTATGATTGGCATGCCTTGGCGCGGAGATGTGGCTGGCACGGTATGCCATTGGCACATGTGGTATGGTTGGAATGCCTTGGCGCGGAGATACGGCTGGCACGACATGCCATTGGCACATGTGGTATGGTTGGCATGCCTTGTCATGGAGATGCGTCTGGCATGACATGCCATTGGCACATGTGGTATGGTTGGTATGCCTGGGCGTGGTGATGTGGCTGGCACGGCATGCCATTGGAACATGTGGTATGGTTGGCGTGCCTTGGCGCGGAGATGCGGCTGGCACGGCATGCCATTGGCACATGTGGCATGGTTGGCATGCCTTGGCGCGGTGATGTGGCTAGCACGACATGCCATTGGCACATGCGGCATGGTTGGCATGCCTTGGCGCGGAAAGGTTGCACGACATGCCATAGGCACATGTGGTGCGGCTGGCATCGTTGGCATGCCTTAGGTGGCGAACTTGGACTGCCGAGATATGCATCTCAGATGGAAGGGTAGTCGTTGATTATTGCAACCCTTCGTTTTGGCAGCCAGCGTCATGCATGGCTTTGGCATGTGTTAGGCGCGGCCAAATTAGGGTTTGCAGAAACCGTGACATTTGGACTTGGGCTGGAAGTTTCCATGCGTTGGGTGGCGAACTTGGACGGCTGAGATACGCATCTCAAATGGAAGGGTAGTCGTTGATTATTTCAACCCTTTGTTTTGGCAGTCAGCGTCGTGCATGGCTTTGGCATGTGTTAGGCGCGGCCAAATTAGGGTTTGGTGCAAACCGTGATTTTTGGCCTTGGGCCGGAAGTTTCCATGCGTTGGTGGCGAACTTGGACGGCTGGGATATGCATCTCAGATGGAAGGGTAGTCGTTGATTGTTGCAACCCTTCGTTTTGGCAGCCAGCGTCGTGCATGGCTTTGGCATGTGTTAGGCGCGGCCAAATTAGGGTTTGGTGCAAACCGTGATGTTTGGCCTTGGGCCGGAAGTTTCCATGCGTTGGGTGGCGAACTTGGACGGTTGAGATGTGCATCTCAGATGGAAGGGTAGTCGTTGATTGTTGCAACCCTTCGTTTGGCAGCCAACGGCATGGTTTAGGGCTGGCATGGCTTTGGCATGGAGGCGTGGCTGGCATGGTTTGCCATTGGCAGGGCGGTGGGGCTGGCATGGCTTGACCTTGGCACGGTGGTGCGGCTGGCATGGTTGGCATGCCTTGGCGCGGAGATGTGGCTGGCATGGTTTGCCATTGTCACGATGGTGCGGATGGCATGGTTGGCATGCCCTGGCACGGAGATGTGGCTGGCATGGTTTGCCATTGGAACGGTGGTGCGGCTGGCATGGTTGGCATGCCTTGGCGCGGAGACGTGGCTAGAATGGTTTGCCATTGGCACGGTGGTGTGGCTGGCATGGTTGGCATGCCTTGGCGCGGAGACGTGGCTGGCATGGTTTGTGATTGGCACGGTGGTGCGGCTGGCATGGTTGGCATGCCTTGGCATGGTGGCGCGGCTGGCATGGTTGGCATGCCTTGGTGCGGAGACGTAGCTGGCATGGTTTTCCATTGGCACGGTGGCGCGGCTGGTATGGTTGACATGCCTTGGCGCGGAGACGTGGCTGGCATGGTTTGCCATTGGCACGGTGGTGCGGCTGGCATGGTTGGCATGCTTTGGCGCGGAGACGTGGCTGGCATGGTTTGCCATTGGCACAGTGGCGTGAGAATTAGGGTTTGTCATATACGAAAGTGATGTCGGTCAATACTAAGGGTTCTGCCGTGGAACATGACACACGTATATATAAAAAAAGGTACCCTGTTAATTCTTACGTAGGCATGCTGATTGATTCAATAAATACGCTAGTGGTTGCAGTGACGTCATGTCAGATGTATGGTTTTACGATTTTAACCCTAAGTTAAAAACCACCATCAACATTAAGTCTCCTGCTTAGCTCGGAACAGGAGCATTGTTGCGAGGTAAGCATAAGATGGTGATAGGCGAGGACAAAATCGAAATGACTAGTCGTGAAAAGATGGTCAAGAAGACCCGGCTAACCTTTTTCGAGAGGTAAGGAGAGTTCGTGATTCTCGTGTTGGTGGCCTTGCATAGATTCGTCTTGTGGTGTTGCTGGCTAGACGGTGTGATGTATACTGTTGTATTGGCTTGGTCACGCGTCATCTTGTCTGGGCTAGGGAACGTGGAGGTGTTGGCTTAGCGAGTTGTTGGCATTGGTCGGCTTGGACTAGGAGTCCTAGGCATTGTGCGGCTTGGAATGGAGCCGCAGGCATTGTATCGGCCTGGAATGGAGCTGTTAGCATCGGATCGGCTTGGAATGAAGTCGTTAGTGTTGGTCGGCTTGCAATGGAGCCGTTAGCGTAAGCTTGGCGTGGGCACTGGCTTGGGCTCGGACGCTGGCTGTGCATGGATGTTGGCTGGGCGTGGGCGTTGGCTCGGCGTAGACGTCGACTGGGCGTGGACGTTGGCTCGGCGTGGACGTCGACTGGGCGTGGACGTTGGCTCGGCGTGGACGTCGACTGGGCGTGGACGTTGGCTTGGTGCTTGCTCGTCATGGTGTGTACCCTTGACACGATGCTGGCGTGGTATGGCGCGGACTGCTAGGGCACCGTGAGGCAAGGCATGGCACGGACTATTGGGCATCGTGAGACTTGTTCTTGCGGGTCCGATTGACTTTTCCCATTCGTGTCTCAAATAGGGAATCCTTTCCTTATTCAAATTCCAAAAAGTGTCACTCCTATAAAAAGGGTTGATCTCCTTTTTATTTCGCACCCTTGTTCTCACGTATTTGTGCTAGCGGCAGAGTGGTAACAATAAAGCGGGCGAGCGTATTCCAGGTATGTACTCCGGCGTTTCTCTTTCAATTCAATTTTTTTTATTGGTGCAAACCCTAGCCATAGGTGTATCTTTCATGAAACTTGTAGAAATATTGTTCTTCTGTATTGGTATAAACCCTAGTCGTAGGTATGTCTTCCGTAAATTGGTAGAAAGTCTTCATCATAAACAATTCCTCTTCGAATATCACAACATCGGTCACCTCATAAATAGTGTTGGAAGCAATTGTTGCATAAAGTAGGCATGCACGAGTAGGCGACTTCCATTGATTCCATGAAAACTTGGCGTTAGGGTATCCCTTTTTTTTTGTGGCCGTGAGCATAGTTACCGCGGTGAGAGGTGCACTTTCTTGGCCGAGAGCGTATTTCCGCGGCAACGCGCGGTTTCAGTGAGGGGTGTGTCTCTTGGCAGCGTAGAACTTGGTCATGCGCGAGTATCAGTCCCCACTTCTTTGGCTATGCGTGTTATGACTTGCGGCTGAAAATAGAGTGGCTTGTAACCGAAATGAATTCTTCATTGCTGATAAAGTGATCTTCGTGTACCCTCTTTCCGGTAGTAACTTTCTTCATACCTCTTTCTTTTTTTGTAGTTATTTAAAAGTGAAAGCAGCTTAAGAATGTTTTATTAGGATGTCACCTGAGAAGAACCCTGCGCGGCTTCGAAAAACGTTGGCAGCTCCAAGCCAAATACAGATGATGAATTCTTTACAACGTCTGCCACAGCTAGGAAAAATCACCCCAAGTTTGTGCCCTTCCTTCTGACCGGTTCAGAGGGTGAAGGAGACGTCCGGTCGGTTCGACCAGGTTGTGTAATACAGTTTTGCCTCCAAAGGAAAGAGTATCCTGCTTCTTCCATGAACTTCATAATCTGTCAGAGTCCGGTGCGTTCTTTTGACAAATGGATGCAATTCATGATAAGTCAGGACTGCGTAAGAGCCAATTTGACCAAGGCGCAAATCATTGACGCTGTCACAGCTTCTGCGGTGCTTCAAATCAGGAAAGACATCCCAAGCTTAGTTGCTTTTATCTCCCGATGGTGTCCAGATACTCACACGGCTATATGCAGGTATGGTGAAATGATTATCTCTTTAGAGAGTGTGTACGCCTTGTTGAACCTTACCATAACAGGGAATCTTCATATCACCTTGTTTGAAGATGAAGAACAAATGCGCGCCGCTCTTGTTGCGAAGTCGAAAGTCTTTGTCCGGAAGGAAAACGAGACGAGGTGCTTCTACAGCTGGTGGGTGTCTCAATGGTTTCCAACTGGTTCGGAGCCGGATCAAAAGAATAGTACGCTTCATGTCGCGGCGTTCTTGGTCTTTTGGTTATCCAGGGATATTTTTGACGACGGCTCGGGTAAGAAAAAGATAAGGCAGGGCTTATTAAGTTTACCATCAGATTAGCGCAAGGTTGTTGCTCTCCCTATTGGCGGCTTTTTTCTCGGTTATTTGTACACACATTTGGATTATCTGGTTGCAGACATGCGTACTTCAAATGGTTACATGAAAGTGGACTCGTACATTCATGTCTCTTTCCTCCAAGCGTGGTTGTGGGAGCATTTCGAGAAGTTCGCCCCCAAACCGTTGGCTTCACTTCCTGAGTCTTGGGGTGGTTCCAGGATACTTCGCTGGGTGAACAAGCATCCAAAATCCGGCTCGAATTTGGTTGAATTCCTCGACAACTCCTACATAATCAACTTTCGTCCATGGGCCCCGGTGCATGCCTCCATAGTTCAAATGAACACTTTTGCTTCTGTTCCGAACACATCTTGCTTTCTGAAAAGAATACGGGCATTGGGGAGGTTGTTTTCATGCGAAGTTGCACGCCTGGTTATCTATCGTCTTTCTTTCGAGGATCTTGCCAGGCAGTTTCTTACAACATTGACAGGACGGCTCGACATTTGGGATTTGACCAAGGGGTCCCTCTCTCTCATCAGTCGGCTGTTCCAGAAAACTTGTTGCCAGCTGCTCTTGATGTTAGTGCTCTTGCGCCGGGTATAAGTATTCCCTTCTTGCTCTCAGGACGAAATCCGACAACAACTTCCAAGTATAACATATTCTGGCAGGACGAGTTCCTTGCCATTCATGGATTCGTGAATGATGTAGTGAAGAATACCTGTGGTAAGCCTTCTGCTGCAATTTTAGCAAAACATCCATTGTTAAGGGATCCCTCCTCAACCAAACGGAAGTCTCCTAACGCGGACATGGACAGTCCCCAAAAGAAGGAGCGAAGATCGAAAAGTCATGCAGGTGGCTTTCAGTCGGATCCAACGGCTCACGTGACCTTCATTTCTTCCAATGTTCGGGTATGTATTCTTTTTCTTGCCCGCTCAGTCGTATTGCACAATTCTTTCGTTATTGAAGATCTTTCCTTATTTATTAATCAGGGTGTGAACGCCTTTGCCCAGCTTGCACATAGTCAGAAGACGGCGGCTCTCGCAGCAGAGGGTGTCAATGCTGAGCCTTATTACGATGAAGAAGAGCCTGAAAAGGAGGAAAGCTCGGAATCTAGTGAAGATGAAAATAGCTCTTCCAACAGCAGTGCTGAGTCTTCTTCTAGTCGGCTTGAAAGTGAATCAGTGACTCTTCCATGCATTTCTCTTCTTCCCTTCTTTCTCTTCTTTTGGAAAATATCTAATCTGTGATATCGTAGGGGGAAACCGTTTCTGAAGATAGCCCTGAGACGGAGACTTGTGAAGATACAGCTTTGTCTCCAACCGTGGCAGCCGCACCTGGTGACCTTGAAACGGGGGTTGATCGAGATGAAGGTGTTGTTGCGACTCAAACAATGGAGAGTACTCCAGTGGCCGCTGGCGCAATTGTAGTTAGGAATCCTTTTCCGGTTGTTGATTCAGTTGCAGGCGCCGTCTTTACTCCTCCATACCTGGTTCCTTATCCAGATCATGTGTTGATCGGGGGTTTCAGCGTGCCAGCCAAATACGAGACGTTATATACCAAGATATGGGAAAGGTATGGACACATCGCCACAACCAAAAAGGTCACTAGTCGGTTTGCGCTAGTCAAGCGTGTGGAGGAAGCTTTATCTTCGATCGACGACATGTACAAAGTGACTGGCCATACCATTTCTGAGGACGTGGTCTCAAGCTGGAAGTTCCACCGTGATGTGTGCGTAGACCACGGGTTCAACGTTTCCTGGTTTGTTGAAGGTTTCTCTGAGATCGAAAAGTTGCAGACTACGGCGGTTGAAGGCCCTTCCGTGGATGAGGTCGCACAACAGGAGGCGGAGATCAAGAGGTTGTCCAGTGAGCTGAAGCTGAAATAAGCGGCTCTCGAAAGCACGAATGAGGCTTTCTCCAAGAGGAGCAAGCCATTACTAGATGATTTTCCTTGAATGTACTCCTGTCTTCTGAACTTCTTTATTTAGTTTTTTTTTTTGAAAGGAAAAAAATGCCTAGTTTATGGTTTGATTTTGAAGGGCGAACAAAACGTCTGGTTTATGGTTTGATTTTTCTAGTTTTTGAATTGGTAGGTAATTGTTACCCATGAGGGTTTTGGATCATTCTTTTGGAGTGAATCGTTTTAGAATAATGTTTTCTTGGTTATGACTGTAAGTAGCATAAATACCCCAGGAAAGTCATGGAACTGTGAACGTTGTACGACAGTAGAAAGCATGGAAAGAAACATGGGAATAATATGGCTATTGATTTCTGTCATCTGTGTGAAAATTCGAAGTAGTGGAATATACACCTCGTCTGACAAGACTTACTTTCTTTTAGAGATGATGTCCCGGATATAAGTCTGAGTTTAGTGGGCGGCGTTGTCATGACTACGAAAAGTCCCCAGTCGTTATTAAGTCCCAGTTGTTCCAGAGTCATCTGATAACCGAGCCGTTGATCTCTGAGCGGCTAGTCTGCTTCTATCATCTTGCTATCTGGGCTGACAAGTGAAATTGAGCATTGGAAATTGATATCGTAACCGAGAGATTTATCTCCCACCATGGTCACCAATTGTTTGAGGGTGAAAACAGTTTCTGCTGGTTTCGGTAATTTCGTGTGTTGTGGGTGAGAAACGAGCTTAAACCCTAAACAATGTACTGCAAGAGAGTACTTTAGATTCGAGAGATCAATCTGTACAAATCCGGCCTAAACCAAGAAATGGTCGTTCCAGACTTGCTTCGGTCATAAAGTGAAGGAGGAGGGTTGGTTTTGGGGAGGGAAGCGAAGAGAGTGTTGAGACCAGAATAGTTGATTCAGTAAGAGTAGTTGTTTGACTTATATCAGAAAGTGAAAGCTAACAGATGGGAAAGCTAACAAGTGATTTCTGAGTGTTGTATGCTCCCTGACCAAAACTTGTCGTTCGGTGGAAATAGGTAAGACCTATTTATGCAAGTTGAAGTGAAACGTACTCTAGTCCCGTAAGAAATAGAAACAGATGAGTAAATGGGAGGAGGTGGTAACCGGTAACGCCTAGAATTGATGTTCCATAATGAAGGAAAGCGTTTCACCATTACTCCATGTATTTACTAACCGCCTCATCCTTATGACACTGTCTTGTAACGGGCGTAGTGTACACCGCACGCTGTAAACTGCTAAACCAATACCCTAATGAGCATCCCCCAGTTTTTGACATGTGTTGATGTCTCGAGTGTTTTCGTGGAAAACATGTAACATGTTGCTGCTGTTTGGAAAGTTGAGCTTGGGAGACTTGTCAGCTCGGTGGTGACCCTCGACGGTCGAGATTTTGCATCTTGAGAGGAAGGGTAGCCGTTGATTATTACAACCCTTCGTTTGGTAGCCAGCGGCATGAAAGCATGGCCGGCGGGGATTTGACATGGTTAGGCGTGGTCAAGCTAGGATTTTGGCATAGTTTGGGTGCGGCCAAAATTAGGGCTTGGCGTTGGGCCGAAGGTTGCCACGCGTTAGCTAGTGACCTTGGACGAAAACTTCTCTTGATCAACAAAGTTCGAAAACTTCGGTTCAAGGAATACATGGTTATGTAATCTAAACGCTTATTCCAATCATTGAGACATTCTCAGAGGACGCTATGTAGCCGTTATTCACAAACCGATTCACGTCAGAGCAATTCTCAAAGTGATTGAAACTTTTCATGACTTTCGTCACTAGGTGAAGATAAACTTTATCAAAGCGAAACGCTTTATCAACACATGATTTCGAGATAAAAGATAAGCAATGAATGCTCAGATCGAAAAATCAAATGTGTATGATCTAGTCTATATAGCATACGACTTTTGTCTCATAAGAAGTAGGAGATAGAAGAGATAGACTTTTGAGTGATAGATAAGTTCAAGTCTCCACATACCTTTTTGTTGATGAAGTTCCACGGTTCCTTGTATAGATCTTCGTCGTTGTATGATGAATCGCCATGAAGTCATTGAGATCAACTACACTTTTCTATCCTATTCTGAGACTTAGCTATGTAGGATAGAAATCAATACTTATTGTTTTGACCACTAACATTGACAAACATGCTTGAGATAGCAACGCATGCGAGGTTGACCGAGCTATGCTCTAACAATCTCCCCCTTTGTCAATTTTAGTGACAAAACTATTAATACATATGGAATACAAAAAAAATAAACTTTAGTGGCTCCTATTCCATAGTATAATCTTCGACATTCCTTGAAATCTTCGTCCTTCCAAGTACTCCAATGATCCCAAAGGTTGTAAGTTTAGCACCATCGTTGTTGAAGATCCGTAGCTATAACAATGAAAGAAATCGAGGTTCTCGATCATTATTTATACAGTGTCATAGTATTATTATATAACATCAAAGTCCGATTGTATCACTAATTTAACAATAATACTACGATGATATGTATCACTCCCCCTTAGTCAATACTCCATCTCGATCATGGAAACCACTCCCCCTTACACAATGATTCGAAAACCATATGTATTTGTAGTGTGAACTACAATATTTCTCCTCCTTTTTGTCAATAAAATTGGCAAAGGTACAAGAATGGGATCATAATGAAATTTCCACAAAAGACATTTCATGACCAAAAGAAAAATACATACCAACTTAATTTAGATGCAATCTAATAGCCGAAGCTAACAGCATTCATCAAGGAGTTTTAAGATACAAGATAACCCCTATAAAATTCCACAGCCACACTCCCCGCAAGATATTACCATTAAGCACAAGTTCAAAAGAACTCTCCCCCATTTGATGTCATTCCCGAGAGAACAACAAGAGCGACCTTAATTTCGAAAGAAAAGAAGGATTTTTTATTGGACACCAAAAACCATAGGAATGATTTTCTATATCCAACGCTCAACTAAATTAACCACAAGTAAACCCATGATTAATTCAATTAGAATACGCAACTAAATCAAACCACGAAAGTGATTAATTTAATTGAAAGTGCTCAACATAAGTAAACTCACGGAGCTACGACTAAGTCAATCATATGGAGATGACTAACTTAACCGTTCAAATACTCAACATAAGGAAAACCTTACGGAATATATGACTACATTAACCAAAGAACATGATAGTGTAGCCTTTCATATACTCAACACAAGAACTTGTGGAATATATGAAAACTCAACTAGATTAATTACAAGAGAACCTATAATTAATCTAATTGTAATACAAACAACCAAACTAATCACCGAAGTAATTAATTTAATTATTTTGGGCTCAACATAAGAGAACTTATGGAACCCCGACTAAGTTCATCATAGAATATGACAACCTTAACCGTACATGTACTCAACATAAGAAAGAAAACTTATGGAGTACAAACTAAATAACCAAACTAGTTGATTAATTTAGTTCCTAATGCTCGACATATAGTATCGTATGGAACAACCAACAAAGCCAAGGTAAATCGACTTAGTTGTAAGGTGCTCAACATAAGACACACAATGGAGCCTTCATGGTAAAACATAATAAAATGGATCAATGAAAATCAATACCGGATAACATACAAGGATCTATTCTATTTTCCAAAATAATGACATAATAGACTTTATCCTTGTTGAACAAAATATTTTATCCTATTTTCCATCAAATACATGATTGCATAGGCATAACTTTTGTATTTGTCAAAAGTCCATTCGTCCTTTCATCAATATGAATACCAATTTATGAACGACTTTACTTTTGACAACATATGGGACCTTCAAGTTCACGGATGCAAACAATACATATCCCATAAACATGCTTGAGATAGCAACGCATGCGAGATTGACCGAGCAATGCTCTAACATTATCTATCACTCAAAAGTTTATTTTCTTCTATCTCTTAATGACACTAAGTCGTATAACGATGTGGATGGGGAAAAACGATTTGCTGGTTTTTACGGAATTGAAGAGTCGACCGTGTGGAGACTCCTTGAACCGAGCAAAATGTTGAACCTCACACAGATGCACTACAAGAAGGGAGTGCTTTAAGTTCGAGAGATCAATATGTAAGACCCCGGCCTAAACCAAGAACAATGACCGTTCCAGAGTCAATTCGGTCACAAGAGAAGATGGGTTGATCTGTAGGAGGGAAGCTGAGAAACGCGTGAGATCAATGGTGATCTGAGATTGTAGGTGTGTTGTGAATTCAGCGTGAAAATTCTCTGAATGATTGAATTTTTCTCAATTGAGAGTAATTTCTATGAGTTCGTGTAGACGAAAGATTGTCTGTATGAACTTTGATGAGAAATTGCTCGTTTTGGCGAATGTTGTTCGATTGTTCGAAAAAAACTCTGTCTTTTCAATCAGGATTCAGATACATTTTATAATGCCGTAGTTGAAAACACCATGATCCCATGAAGTGTGACAGTTGCTGGAATCAGAGAGTAGAAAATGGGGAAATCGTGTTAAAACCAATTACTCATCGTGCGGAGACTTGGTTAACTTTCCACCCACTACTTTGCTGACTCTTCCAACTGATTGCACGACTTTCTCACATTCTAGTCGTGAGTGAACACACATGTCGTAGACCGCCAGACCAAAACCCTAGTTAGTACCCCCCCCCCCCCCCCATGTGACACGATTGAAATATCATGATTGTGGAGTCAGTTGCTGACTTTATGGGACGATGAGTCCATGTATTGCTGAGTTGAACATGATTAGCAAATGTTTCGAAACTCATGAATTTAATGTGTCTGCTGGGACGAGGTATCATCATAAGCTAACACGAGCAAAACTGTGTTGCTAAATTTTTGAATATTGATAGTTGAACCAATATTCTTTGATTTGAGCAAATATTGCTAGTTCGAGCGAATATTGCTAGTTCGAGCGAATATTGCTAGTTCGAGCAAATATTGCTAGTTTGAACAAATATTGTTCCTTTAATGAATTGTTGGTAGCTGGACCAAATAAAATATTAATTTAAGTTACTGACTGCTGAGTCGAGCAAAATAAATACGAATGTTAATCATGGAATCAACATAAAATTATCAGAGTGTTCGGATCTGCTCAGAATCACGTTTCTGCAAAGTTCTGGATTCAAAACCCTAATTTTACCGAGATGATGATTTACTGCAAATCACATAGGACCGGCTACATGGGATGACGGGTTCACCATATAACGCCAAAATGCTCGAATGAGCAAAAATACCAAAGTCTCTTGAGGACCAGTTGGTGAAAGAATGATTAAATGTTGATTTAATCATTTACTGAAATAATGCTCGTGTGAGCGACAAATCATAAAAGCTGATGTAGAAAATATGAGGGACAGACCAAGAGGTCATGAGACCGGATCTTGGTGGTCGTGGGACCAGTAGATGGTCGTTTGAGTGAACTTCCAATTGTTTGGAAAGAGTTCGAACCTAATATGAGAAACTGAGCAAATTAGGTTAAAATCATTAAAACATGCGGGACCAGCTGTTTGCAAGCCTCAGGGTCACCCTTGGTCGGTCAAGGGGATGTGCTCGTGTCACCATGATGTCCATGCTTCAGTCCGGATAATTTTGATATTTTCTAGTGCACGTTTGAGCAACATTTGGAGAAAATATGAAAAATCCATGGTTTTGTTGAAACTGGGAAAAATACATGAGATGATGAAAATAATAAATAAACAACGAATCACAAGGTGTGGGACCGTCCACGGCTGGGGCATGGCCGACCGGCTGACACACGATCCCACATGTTTTTCCCAGTTTTATGTGATTTTATCTATTTTTCTCTGATTTAAGGGAAATTCCATGAAACTGGAGAGTTTGGCGAAATTAGGGAACTTCCATGAGATGAGAGACATAAATTAAAATATAAAATAGGAAATGGGAGTGTGGGACCGGAAATGGCCGTGGCATGGCCGGCCGGCCAATGCGCGCGGGTGCCAAGGCACTCTTCCCAATTTTATGTAGTTCTGATGATTTTAGATAATTTTCATAAAATCAAAGGGATTTGTTGAAAACCAAGATATCTTGTTGAAATCAGGTAGTTTACATGAAATCAGGAAACAAAACACCAAATAATAATAAGATAATTGGCGTGTGGGACCGGCTAGGGCATGGCCGGCCGGCTAGAGCCCGGTCCCACAAGTTTTCCTAATTTTTAAATATTTTCCATGATTTTAGAGAAAATACATGAAATTAGGTAATTTTAGGGAAAATTCATAAAATCAAGGAATTTTCATAATTTGAGAAGGAATAATAAAATAATGGGACGTGAGGTGTGGGACCGGCCACGGCCAAGGCATGACCGGCCGGCCAGCGGTCCCGCGACACCTTTCCCTAATTTTATTATTTTTGATAAAATCATGTGATGTAGATAAAAATACATGAAATTAGGTAATTTTCATGATTTTAGGGAAAATTCATAAAATCAAGGAATTTTCATAATTTGAGAAGGAATAATAAAATAATGGGATGTGAGGTGTGGGACCGGCCACGGCCAAGACATGGCCGGCTGGTGCTCGGTCTCGCGACACCTTTCCCTAATTTTATTATTTTTTGATAAAATCATGTGATTTAGATAATTTCTTTGAAATAAAGGAAATTTGCTCGAACAAGAGGATTTTCATTAGATCGTGAAGATAGTAAAAATATGATAAAATATAAAATTGGCGCGGGACTAGTCACGACATGACTGGCCGGCTGGTGAGCCTAGTCCCTTGGCGCTTTTGGTTAATATTTTATTATTATTATTTTCCCTTCCTATTTTGCATAGGTTCCTCGTTCGTTCGTATTTTTGAAATGCTCGTTCGTGCATTCAAAATGCTGGTCTGTGCATTATCCGCTAATTACACTTGCACCATTTTTGTCAGGTCTTATTCGATGCTCAGATGCATGTTTCGTTGAATATTTATTACTAACCTGTGGAATTCTGCTGGGAAGAACCACAGATTGAAGTAACGAAATATAACGAGGAATCGTAGAATATTGTTGAATATTCAGGCGATTAATTGACGACTCGTAGAATATTGCTGTATATTCATACGATGGCTCGTAGAATATTGCTGGATATTCAGACGATTTAAGATAATTAATTGCTGGCTCTGTACTAGAAGGGCTTCCTGTCTAGGAGCATTAATTATCTGAGGGTTGAGCAATATGAACTTGCTGGAGTGTCATATTCCTCTTGCATAGTAGGGGAAAATTTGGTTACATCCCGAAGACGTTGTCGCTCTATACTAGCAGACATGCTGTCTAGGAGCCACCCAATCTTTCGATTCTATACAGTATGAGATGTGTCGTGGCCTCAGCTGAGAGACTACATATCTTCATCTTCTCTGAGAGACTTTCTCCATCAGAGGTGGCATGAGCTTTCATGCACAGAGACATGAGTCTCGATACTCATCTGGTTGCCGGATCCGGAGTAATTACTGAAATTGCTCAGTTTTCGTGAGATATGTCGTGGTCTTAACTGAGAGACTATACATCTACACGTACTCTGAGAGACAGCCTTCTCAGTCAGAGATTTATGGCATGAGCTTTCATGCTTTAATGAGAGACATGAGCCTCAATACTCATCCGATTGCCGAATCCGGAGTAATTACCGAAATTGCTCAGTATTCATGAGATGTGTCGTAGTCTCAGCTAAGAGACTACACATTTACACGTACTCTGAGAGACATCCTTCTCAGTCAGAGATTTTATGAGCTTTCACGCTTTAATGAGAGACGTGGGTCTCAATACTCATCCGATTGCCGGATCCGGAGTATACTTTTATAATTTTACCCTTTGTCGAAAATCCACCATCTACATTAAGTCCCCTGCTTAGTGAGGACTAGTCATGTTCCTCAGTCAGCATTGAATGGTGATTTTCCAGGTACAGAAAAAAATAAGTAATTGAACTTAGTCATAAGATAAGACATTACCGGATTTCGACTGAATGAGCAAACCATGGTTTGAGCGGAATTCGAGTGGCATAATAGAGCATCATCCAGTGAGCATAAATTGGTGTAGAACCGCTGATTCGATGGTGGAACCTTGGTCGATTTAGGATTCACGGGTCCGGGACCAAGAAAGGGAATCCGCGGACGTTCGTTCGTTAGTTTAAGAAACAAACAAGATAGACCTGAGTCTAATGATAAAATTTTGTCTATGAGCTTTTACGAAAAACAAAATTTTATTTTTTTTTTTAAATATGTGAGATTTCACAAAGTGGAATAAACTATCGTTTCAAAGGTGAATGCTCGTACGAGAGAAAAGTTTTTTTTTTGATAGACTTGCGTCTGTTAGTAATAAAATTTTGTTTATGAGCTTTCATGAAATTTTTTATCTTCGAGCTTTCAGAAATCTTTGAAAATATACTCTCGCTTCAAAGACAGATGCTCGTGCGAGGGAGCAAAATATATAGACATCTTTTTCAAATTTACGTGAGTTTCACGTTAAATATTTATATATTTTGTAAAACCATGTTTTGATTTTGAACAACTGTTGAAAGTATACAATTATATATGATGAAATAATATCTGTATGTGAGTTTTCACAATTGTAAAATGGACGTCTGTCCAATTTTTGAAAAACCAGTGAATGTTAAAATTCACGTGGGTTGTTCACGGTTTGATGACTATCAAGTCATGATTTTGAATAATGAATTTTGCTCGACTTTGCAGGTTTGAAGGAACGAGCAAATTTTTGAAATTTTGACGTTATAATCACTACAGCTAGTGAAATTGTAAATAGGTAAGAGTTGGATTTTTACCGTTTCAGTGCGTGCTTGTTGTTGGTATATCCATGACTCTGTGTATTTCGCCTCAGATAGTGGTGACTTCTGGTTACAACCACCCTTTTGGATCTTCCGGCGATCACTCCAGAAATATCAAGTCGAACATGAAGAGCAGATGTTCATCCTGGGATGAATCAACCTTTCAGAGACGCTGGAAAGCTGGTACTTTGTATGTCTCTAGATCATCTGTGAGTCGTCCCTTATCAGCATAAGCACCACCGACTTCAGCAAATGAGGATATCGGCTGAAGATGAAGTTCGGCTTTGTGTTGATGGTTTAGCTCCTGATTCAGATGTGGATGAACGAAGAATTTCCCCATAATTCTTCATCAGAAAATTCAGAAGTTAGGTCTTCATTGAAATTGTTGTAGAATCTTCGTTCGATGTTGGATTTTCGCGGTCTACCCATGTATCCTCATGCCCAGGAAATTTCCAAGATTTATCAAAGAAGCCTTTTGGGTTCCGAGCATGTTTAGGATCCGAAATCGACGAAACAATAAACTTCCAGGAGACCTTCAGAAAATTTTCATCTGGCATGTGGTCCAATGTTTTGGCCACAACTCTTCGCTCGTTTCTTCAATTGCTGTGAAATTTGGATATGTTGAAGAGGACATCCATACGAAGAGAATGGTGTACGAACCATCCACAAATTCTTCACCAATTGCTCCCATCTCGTCAGTTTGTACAGGGCAGTGTAAAATCATCTCAGACGAGCTTGTTGTAAAACATTCATGTTGTGTCTTTAGACCATTCGCTTGTGTCTTGAACGGTTGGTGAAGGCTTTTAATGTCATTGATTCCTTTGAGATCAGGACCCTTTGATTGATAAATAAGCATGGTGCTTGCAGCGCCATCTTGCTTCTGTCAGTCGTAAAAACATCACTTCTGAAACCCTGGTCACGAGACCGTAGCTGAGGTTGCTCTCGAGACGGGATGATGTAATGACCATGGTTTCATGTCCCGGTGGTAGCATTTCTTTTATGATGAATGATTAGCACATGAGATTCTGGTGTCACGAGTCTTGGACTGTGAAACTGATCGTCATGATCAGTGGACCGCCAGTCCCCAGTATTTTGTTAAATCTCTCCTTTTCCTTTTCTCTTCTTCCGGCAAGACTTGGATAGAGGACCGGGGTAGAAAAATTGATGTAAAGACCTAGGTGGTCGAAGTTGGAGGTACCTTGATGAAGGACTTAGCGAAAAGACCTGGTGGACACCGATCGACTGTGGAAGTTATGAATCCCGTCTAAGAATTGCTGCCTGCATGTTGTATGCTCTGGAAGCTGTAGGAACCTCATACGACGTCGGCATTTGATGCTTGACCCCAACTTTTGAAGCTAAGATACTAGTTATCTAATGAGACAAGAATCACTCAATTTGGAGTTGTAGAGGTCATCCAACGAAGCATGTACCTTTGTAATTTGTAATCCCGTACAAATTTCTCAGATTTCGTAGACCTGAAGGTAAAGGCCATATCTTTCAGCTCGTATGTCCGACTAATGCGCCCTTTTGGTATGTTGTATAAGATACATAGAAGAAAATCTTTTGTTGAGGAAGCATTGTCCCATTCCTCACTCATTGGTACTTTTTTGCAAACCCATGGCCTGGAGTGTGTTGTATCTCATTTGTAGAGGTGATGAGAACATCTTGTAGAAGACTTTGGATTATGCCCACCGGTCGTGCCGGCTTTGGGAAGAATTTCATGTGAGCATGTTATCGGTCTGCACATTATGATATGAATCATTGGTTCTTAGAGAATTATGCTTCATGTGTAACACTTCAGAGAATGATTAGTTGATGAATCCCTGAGGATGTTGCTCCTGAGACCGTTGTTGGTGCTGAAACCATGAATGATTACGCTCCAGAGGACCTTGTCGATGCTGATATCATGGATGGTGTTCCTCTAGAGATTATTGTTAATGCTGATACCATGGTTGAAGTTTCTCCAAAGACCGAAAAGGCTAGTATCTGTGCTCCTCCATCCAGTGAGCCTTTTAC
The DNA here is from genome assembly GCF_003573695.1 of Papaver somniferum. Classification (NCBI taxonomy): domain Eukaryota; kingdom Viridiplantae; phylum Streptophyta; class Magnoliopsida; order Ranunculales; family Papaveraceae; genus Papaver; species Papaver somniferum. The sequence continues at coordinate 65,171,236 of NC_039364.1, read as the reverse complement.
TGAGCGTCCCTAAGATGAATGTGTACTGAAAGTTCAATTTGAATGCTCCTGAAAACATAACTTCATCATGAACTGGCTTTGTCAGTAAGTCGACGTTGTTGCAGTAGATAGAAGCAGAAATTTTCATACTGGATGTGATTGGTGAAGAAAGGAAGTTCCTCAACCGTGCAGGGGCTTGTGATGTAGAGAAATCATGTTGATGAAGTTTCGTGGAATCACCTCAGGTTGCCCAGTGTATGTTGAAGGAGTTAGCGCCATCCACGTATGAATGATGTTGCATCTTCTTCGGAAGTCTTATCCTGGGATAATGAAGACTTATCGATTGTAGTTTAGTTACACTTTGATCGTGCTGGTGTTGGATCAGTGTGTCATCGTCGAGATATTGGTGCTGAAGCCATATGCGAAGGTGTAATATTTGATTGGGATTATAATTTGAAGACTTCTTAGGTGCTTGAGCGTTGAAGCGCATATTACTTAAGCATTGAATGTCTTAGATTTGATCATCTCGACCCTGGAGTATCTTCTGTTGATTCAGCATGCCTTTCGTTGCAGTAGTGGGACTCGACACTTATGCAGACATCAGAGCTTTCTGATTTTGTGGAACACATGGACTTGCAGGAGAAACGCCCAAAGTGTTATTTGCCATGTTTGGACGTCAGTAATGAATGTTTCAGTGCTTGATTCGGAGAAACGTCAGATCCAACCACTTGGTAAAATACTAATGCGGTGAAGCTACCATTCATAACGTCTTGTAGAGTTGCTAGCATAATTAAGTCCCCATGCTAGGATAGCATGTGGGGAAATAAATGTCATAGACATGGAATGAGACTTGCCTGAGTGCGGAACCTCTTGATGAATGTCTATGCATCTTTTGCAGGTTCTTGGTTCAACCTCGTCAAAGTTTGAAATTCCTCAAAGTACTCTGATGATGGAATGTCCGTCAAATCTTCTGGATCAGAACTTTCTTCGTTGGAGAGATGTGTAACCAAAGGCGCTTTGCAAGTACCCATCTTTTCATCGCGGATCCACGCTCGTCTGAAGGGCATGTCATATCCTGGATCTTCCTGATTATGTGAAACTTGGTTGAACTTATGTTCACTTTGAGAATGATGTAGCCATAAGTATTTCTGAGCGCTCCTTCAAGGTCTCTGATTGAGATGGAGCATGAGTATCTTCTTGTTGAGTGATGCATGTGAATCCAATGGTTTTTAGTGGAATGTTTTTGATGGCGGTGTCAGCATCGATCAACGTTCTTCCAAATTCGTTTATTCTGAGATTGACTGTGATCAGCAGTCCCCAGTCGTATATCTCCTGATCTGTATCTGGAGGCTCAAGAAGTATTTTCGGAATGGACTTCTTGACACAATGTGGTTCAGTAATGTGAACATGTCTCTCCTTTGTGCCTTCGACAGATAAAGCAATTCACGTTCGACCAAGGATTGAACTGCCTCTTTGATAGGTTGTTCAGAGAGTGTAAAGGTTCTGACTGGGAGAGGATTCTTGTGTACTCCTTCAATCCCCAGTTGAAGCTATTGTGGATCAACCTTTTCTTTTTAAAATGTGCTTCAAAACTCCGCAGTCGCTTGTCGGATGATTGAAGAACCTGTGGAAGTCACATCTTCAATGGAAAAAAAGAAAGTCAGGTGCTTCTTGATCAGGAACTCTTGTGCGTTGGTCAGAGGCTTGTGCATCTTGCTTATCCTTCCTTTGTGATTTTGAATGAGCTGAGGCATGCTTGCGCTGCGGTTTGGCTTTCCGTTTGCTCCCTTCTGCAACAGTGTTTGTGGAAGGCTGGAGGTTTTACTGCTTCTTGATCAGACGTCTGCTAGCTCGAGTGTCTCACTGTTCTTCAGCCTTTGTATCTTTTGTTCTTTCCAACAGAGCAGGCGCAGTGGTTGCTGATCTCTTCGCAGCTTCATGAAACTCTTGAGAAAGTCTGGAATCGAAGATTCTCCAGTAGAGCTCCGTAAACCGGGAGCATGTCGTTGATGCACAAAATCTACCAGCTGCATTCCTCTCCATTAGTGTTGCGTTGGCCAGGAGCCTGTGTCTCTGGTTTGTCCTTCTTTTGCGTATTTGGAGGAGCTGCAGCATGCTTGTTCGGGGATTTAGCCTTGCGCTTGCTCCCTTCTGCAACAACGTTTGTAGAGGACTGCAGGTTGTATTGCTTGTTGATCAGGCGTCTGCTTCCTCTAGTGTCGCGTGATTCCTCAGTCTTTGTGGACTTTGCTCTTTCTAACAGGGCAGGTGCAGTGGTTGCTGATCTCTTCGCGGCTTCGTGAAGCTCTGAGAAAGTCTGGAATCGAAGATTCTCCAGTAGATTTCTGTAAACCGGGAGCATGCCGTTGATACACAAATCTACCAGCTGCTGCTCTGTGACATTTAAGTCATGACAATCCAGGGCCTGGACTCTGAATCTTTTCATGTAATCATTGGGATTTTCACTGACCCTCTGGAACATTCTTCCAAGATCAGAGAGAGTGACTTGCTCTGACACGAAAAAGTACTTCATGTAGAAGGCGTTGATCGTTTCTCCCTAATTTTTGATAGTCCCCGGTGCGATGTTATTGTACCAGGTTTATGCTCTGCCTTTCAAGGATTTTGAAAACTCCTTGAGGCGAAAAACATGGTTATGTTCATGCTCTCCCAAGGCTTCGAGGAAACGAGATACATGTTCTCGAGCATTGCCAGTTCCGTCATACAGAGTAAAAGTTGGAGAAATGTAACCTTTTGGAAGGAGAATCCTCTGCGTAGCGGCAGGATAAGGAGGTTGGTGACGATGGACATGTGATGTCTTGTCTTTTCCACGGTTCTCCAGAAGGCGCTCCACGTCTTCCCGAGTAATGAAATTTGACGGTTCCTTTGATGACGAATCTGCAACTTTGCCAGTTTCATCATCATACACCGTATGGATTAGGATTACTTCAGGATCAGCAGCATCTGAGGATTTCTCCTTCTCTTTTCCCTTTTCTTGAGTCTTCTCTGTCATCTTATCAGTAAGAGTTTTGAGATAATTACACAACTCCTTATTTGTAGTAGCCATGTCAGTCTGATTCTTTGCGAGAGTCTCCAGCACTTTGATAAGATCAGCAATGGTAGGTGGTGGATTTCCTCTGACTTCTTCAGGGTGTCGACCGAACAGGGGATGACCTTCAGCTTGAGGAGGAGTAATGTCACCACCATCAGTGTTGGAAGACGGAATCGTTTCCGGGATATTCTGATTGTCATTGTTGTTGTTGCTAGTACTAGCGTCGTTTGTGTTGGAACCTGTAACTAACCCAGACCTAAGACCAGCCATCTTGTGAAATCGTGAGATTTCAACCGAGAGATTAATCTCCCACTGTGGTCTCCAATCTGTGGACGGGGAAAAACGATTTGCTGGTTTTTATGGAATTCAAGAGTCGACCGTGTGGAGACTCCTTGAACCGAGCGAAATGTTGAACCTCACACAGATGCACTGCAAGAAGGGAGTGCTTTAATTTCGAGAGATCAATCTGTAAGACCCCGGCCTAAACCAAGAACAATGGTCGTTCCAGAGTCAATTCGGTCACAAGAGAGGATGGGTTGATCTGTAGGAGGGAAGCTGAGAAATGCGTGAGATCAATGGTGATCTGAGATTGTAGGTGTGTTGTGAATTCAGCGTGAAAATGCTCTGAATGATTGAATTTTTTCAATTGAGAGTAATTTCTGTGAGTTCGTGTAGACGAAAGATTGTCTGTATGAACTTTGATGAGAAATTGCTCGTTTTGGCGAATGTTGTTCGATTGTTCGAAAAACCTATGTCTTTTCAATCAGGATTCAGAGACATTTTATAATGTCGTGGTTGAAAACACCATGATCCCATGAAGTGTGACAGTTGCTGGAATCAGAGAGTGGGAAATGGGGAAATCGTGTTAAAACCAAGTACTCATCGTGCGGAGACTTGGTTAACTTTCCACCCACTACTTTGCTGACTCTTCCAACTGATTGCACGACTTTATCACATTCTCATCATGGGTGAACACATGATGTAGTTTTTTAAGTGGTAAATAAGATTCGTTCAACTCGGACTTGTGTAGACTCGATTCTAGACTTAAATACTAATTCTAATAAATATATACAAATATATGGTAGCAGTATCGGGAGAAACAAGGACTTAGGATTCCACCAAACTCACAACATAAGGTTCAAATATTAATTCTTTTAACAATTATAGATCAATAAAGACATGGACTCTTATTTTTGCCAAGGTAGATTCTCAAAACTTTAGTTGTAAATCCTAAGCATGGGACATCAAAACATCTAAGCAAGCATGACCCATCAAACGAGATGACAACTAATTAATCAAAATCATAATTCAATTTTAATTAGTGCAAAAATCATATAAGAATTAAATATAATTACCCAAGTATGATATTAGGCTTCCTCCGTCATCCCAGTGTTGGGGTTTAGCTCTTTATGGTGAAAACACGCTAATATCTCGTGGCTCAAAAGGTTTTTTATTGAAGGTGTGTGAGAAAAGAATGAAAGTAGCTTAATCGTGACAGTTACAATTGTTACAGATCGAGTGTTACAAGTAATTGTTGCAAACTGAACATAATTGTTACTAATGGACTGTTACAGGATTTGAAATTTAAGACCCTATGAACGACTGTCCTGCACAGCTGTATGTTCTTCAGCTTCGTTTTCTTCCTGCTGCTGCTGCAACTCCTCCCGCAGCTTGAGTTTCGGCTCTGCAGCGACACAGAAACTTCCCCAAACTCCCTCCTCTCTTCTTTGAGCCTGCCAGCACCTATTTATATACACGAGACCCCAAATTCTCTCGAATAAATCCGAGAATATCTCGGTTTTCTTTCACCGAAAGTCACCGGGATTTTCTTTCTCTCTTTATCTCTTCTACACGTCTCTTGAAGTAATACCAACTGCCAGATGATAGAATCAAATCACTAGAATATATTCTCTCCGCTTCTTCACGTATGTTTCCAAATATACACCATGAAATTTCCGTGACTTTCCCTTTCCCTGATTCACCGACATATGCATGGAAACTTGTTTTTCCGCGTATCTAAATCCTATACTATCCCTGTTTTATCGAAATAGGTTAATCCCAATCAAAATAGTGAAGAAAATCCGAACAAAACTCTTCAAACGCCAAATCAGAGTATCCCGTGATACGTTTCCTCTGTTTTTCTCCACACTATCATGCAGCCTATTCTAGTCGATCAAAGCAAACGTACCAACCCTGTTTAGTCTAACAAAGTCCAGCCCAATGAAAAGTTGCGATTAAATCTCTCTTTATCATGCCCAGAAATCGAACAAAATCGAGAAAAGTTCACTCTCCCTGTTTAACCCAGAACTTGATTATCCAGCCAAATCTAATCGATTCCAACAACCATACCGGCCCTGTTTAACCATCAGAAGACCATGCCGCCAAAATCAGCTCTTGAATCTCTCCAAAACTAGTCTGATATTCGAATCCAAACTCTGGCAGTTGCTTTCCCGCCAAAACAGACTTTAAACGGGGAAGAAGGTAGTGTCCCCTTAATCCAGCTACGGTGTCCCTTTAGCAGATGCCTGGAAATGGGTCACCCCTTAGTAATTAGGTTACCCCTTATCCAAAGTGGGAGTCCGTATAGTAATTTTCTCCCACGAGCGCAAAAACCACTTTTTTAGCCAATTTCGCCGCAAAAGCTTATTTCTCCAAAAATACCTACAGGGACATAAAAAGCCATAATAAATATAAAATCGAGCACTAATAATATATACAATTGAGATTATATAAGACATAAAAATGTTCCTATCAAATACCCCCAAACTTATTATTTGCTAGTCCTCGAGCAAATCAAATAGAAAATAAAATCCTAACTCACTGTCGCAGGCATCGTCGATTGCATTTAGCGTATGCAATAAGCCTTTAAACCCCTAGGTGGCCCTAGTGGCCGAGTTATAGTCTCGGGAGGGCTTACAAGAGATATACCCACAAACCTTTACTCCAGACCCTAACTATCTACGCAGAACCTTGGAAGGCACTTAAGAATCTCCTTGGTTGGCATACTTATTGACTATAAGAGGAAGTACCCTGATGCGAAATTCCAATTGTTGTACACGAGTTTGCACTCAAGCATACTAAAATTCATATAAAGTGACAGAGCTCTACTCAGATAGTCGCACTATGGACATCAATATCCGGAGTCAAAACTAATCACATGGATAGATCAAGAAGATGGATATAGAGAAAAACATAGATGGTTTTGATGTTTACTAAGTGAACGGCGTTTCCCATATCTGTCTGAAGGCCTCCGCCAAGATGAACCTATCCTAATGGATTGAGATACTAGTCTGACTAATATCAACACACTGGCATATACAAGGGAACCAGTGGTCGATAACCTAACTCTAGGTCAACACAACTGGCATATACAAGGGTACCAGTGGTCGACTTTATTGAATTTATTCCTTTTGGTCAAATGGTCTGGTCTTTTTTTTTTTTTTTCAACTTTTTTTTTTATGGTATCTCAATCATTCTAATTCACCCTAGCATTGGTAACAACTTGAATCGTGAGCCCCACCAAATCACTTAGAAACATATTTAAAAATAAAAATAAAAACAGAAGTGAAAAGGACTCAACGAGATATGGCGAAACTACCATGTTATTTCTAACACCTGAGCTTTGTGCTCTTATGAATAGACTCTTTAGATGTTTCCATCTAATCAGATTGGTTCCTCAACTCCTACAACCAAAATGCTTCCATCCACTTAGATTGGTTAGTGCAATCCTTAATAGGCATAAATTTCTAGGCTCTGGAGTTTATTTATTGCAACTAAAAAGTTTCTCCCATACCCCGAAACTTAAATCTAACATTGCCCTCAATGTTCTAAAGATAAAATTAAAAGCATGAACAAGGAGAAACTGTTACCATTTGAAGCAAAAGAGATAAGGAAAGATATTACCGTGTTGCATGAGATTGGGTTACCTCCCAAAAAGTGCGAAGTTTAACGTCTTCAGCCAGACATAAGAAAGGATTAATCACCTCGTATCATAAAGTAATAGTCGAAATATCTGTGGGTCATCAAAACCAAATAGAGCTATCACAAGTAAAAGGAATTTGCAACATGCCAAGAAAATTAACAAATAAAGCGCACCCTTGTCTAGTTTCCTGTTTAAGACAACTACATCTAGTTGTGGTTCAGGTTCAGGCTCTATGAAAGGGTCTAGATAAAATATTTTCATGCACTGGAATTCCTCAAAGCTAAGGTCCGGTTCAGGTATTAGAGTCTGGAAAGACTCAAGTAAAAACTTAGAAGCACGTAATAATAACCTGAATAATTGTGGATCCTTAAAGTCAATCAGTTTTGACTCACACAGCTGACCACAATGAGAGTGGTGGTTTTCCTTAAACAAATCTGTCGACCCTAATCTCCTAAAGTAATTAGGTTTAGTCTCAAAACTTAATAATTGACACATATGAAACTTATATGTTCTCACAATTGGTCGAAAAATATTTGGTGGGGAAACAAAGTCAATCTGGATATCATAGCCTGGGTAAACCACATCAACCAGAGGATGGGTTTCTAACAACTGAACTTCCTTATGGACATCACTAGGTTCAGGAAAACGTGTATGAAGATAATCTTGTAAAATGGTTGAGGCACATGTGTCAAGTCCCAAGTGAGGGACATTTCTAATAGTTAAAGCACATGGAGAATGATAATCACCCCCAAACTTAGAGTTTTCAGTGTCTCTAGAAAGACTAGTCACAACTTCTCTAATTTCAAGGTCATAAGATTCCTGAAAATGGTCAATTGATTCTTCTAAATCAGGTTCATCCTCACTCATCTCTACCATTTCACTTTCTTTTTCTAAGACTAATGTTTCTAAATCGCTAGACTCTAAAACAATATTCTCAGAAGAAACTCGTTCCTGTAAACCATTATTAGCTTCGTAATCAAAAGGAAATACTACATCGTCTAAAACGGGAGTATCTCTAGTCAAATCCTCATCCTTTTGAATAGGTGAATAATTATTAAAATTATTTGGATTTGAACTAGAAACATTATCATTATCAAGCTCAATTGGAGTAACAAATTCCTGATCACTATGCCTACTTATTTCAAATTCTTCATCAACACTATCCTCATCATAATCATCATTATAATAACATTAAAATGGTTGAACCTCATCTAAACAAGTAGTGTTACCAATTTTATCCTCGTCATCTTGATTATGTGAATAACTATCTTCATTTTCAAAGGTACTATTGGAAACACTATATTGGAAATTAAGAGCAGTTATGTTATGGGCCTCTAACAAAATATTTTGAGTCGACTCACATGACTTCCTGATTGAATCTAGGAAAGAAAGTTCACTCGTTGCATTGCTTTCGTCCATAACTAAGTTATTCATTTCTGCTAACTTACGTGTCGACTCAGCTAACTTACGTGTTGACTCTAGTAAAGAGGAATTTTGCTCGTATGACCGGTTGGTGTGTGGATAGTAATTGGGCTCACCATGGTATGGACCATAACCTTCAAAAGGATGATGTTCCCAACCATTATTCACACTATGGTCAAAGTAGTAACGTCCATTTTGAAACTCAGTCTGATATTCGTTGTATTGGCTATTGTAATACCAGTTCGGCATTCTATTGCAGGGGTGTGAGTTGTCACACAAAATAAAACCCACTGACAGGGGATTCGTGGGTGGATAGAATCTTACCTCCCGTATCAGACGGGCGATGAACCGTTGAAGTCGACTTAGGCCACCGACTCCGATGTCAGTGTACGAACCCGAGGGGCCGAGACAGTATCGTAACTGTCGTCCTTCCCTGCAAACAGTTGATATTTAATTTTTACCCTTCCTTAGGGTTTAAAAATAATGTCCAACAATGTCCAAAAAGTCCAAAATAAAAATGTCCAAAAAGGAAAAGAAAAATTACAAAAATAACACCCTATTTACAGTTTCTAAAAATAAAACAAAATAATTATATACAAAATCTTCTTCTTCACTCCTTTCGGATTCCTCTTTTCTTTCCTTCTTTGGCGATGCTTTCCTTTTATAACACTTTTTCTTCCCTTGTAGCTTCGCTCCAAATCTGAAAAGAATCGAAAAATACCAAAACGCGTAAAAAAAGAACAAAAAATAATAAAAAGAAAAGAAACCTAAAAAAAATCTAAATACAAGTCCGCGTCGGCGGCGCCAAAAATTGATGTAGTTTTTTAAGTGGTAAATAAGATTCGTTCAACTCGGACTTGTGTAGACTCGATTTTAGACTTAAATACTAATTCTAATAAATATATACAAAAATATGGTAGCAGTATCGGGAGAAACTGGGACTTAGGATTCCACCAAACTCACAACATAAGGTTCAAATATTAATTCTTTTAACAATTATAGATCAATAAAGACATGGACTCTTATTTTTGCCAAGGTAGATTCTCAAAACTTTAGTTGTAAATCCTAAGCATGGGACATCAAAACATCTAAGCAAGCATGACCCATCAAACGAGATGACAACTAATTAATCAAAATCATAATTCAATTTTAATTAGTGCAAAAGTCATATAAGAATTAAATATAATTACCCAAGTATGATATTAGGCTTCCTCCGTCATCCCAGTGTTGGGGTTTATCTCTTCATGGTGAAAACACGCTCAAAATAATATCTCGTGGCTCAAAAGGTGTTTTTATTGAAGGTGTGTGAGAAAAGAATGAAAGTAGCTTAATCGTAACAGTTATAATTGTTACAGATCGAGTGTTACAAGGAATTGCTGCAAACTGAACATAATTGTTACTAATGGACTGTTACAGGATTGGAAATTTAAGACCCTATGAACGACTGTCCTGCATAGCTGTATGTTCTTCAGCTTCGTTTTCTTCCTGCTACTGCTGCAACTCCTCCTGCAGCTTGAGTTTCGGCTCTGAAGCGACACAGAAACTTCCCCAAACTCCCTCCTCTCTTCTTTGAGCCTGCCAGCACCTATTTATATACACGAGACCCCAATTCTCTCGAATAAATCCGAGAATATCTCGGTTTTCTTTCACCGTAAGTCACCGGGATTTTATTTCTCTCTTTATCTCTTCTACACGTCTCTTGAAGTAATACCAACTATCAGATGATAGAATCAAATCACTAGAATATATTCTCTCCGCTTCTTCAGGTATGTTTCCAAATATACACCATGAAATTTCCGTGACTTTCCCTTGCCCTGATTCACCGAGATATGCATGGAAACTTATTTTTCTGCGTATCTAAATCCTATACCATCCCTGTTTTATCGAAATAGGTTAATCCCAATCAAAATAGTGAAGAAAATCCGAACAAAACTCTTCAAACGCCAAATCAGAGTATCCCGTGATACGTTTCCTCTGTTTTTCTCCACACTATCATGCAACCTATTCTAGTCGTTCAAAGCAAACGTACCAACCCTGTTTAGTCCAATAAAGTCCAGCCCAATGAAAAGTTGCGATTAAATCTCTCTTTATCATGCCCAAAAATCGAACAAAACCGAGAAAAGTTCACTCTCCATGTTTAACCCAGAACTTGATTATCCAGCCAAATCTAATCGATTCCAACAACCATACCGGCCATGTTTAACCATCAGAAGACCATGCCGCCAAAATCGGCTCTTGAATCTCTCCAAAACTAGTCCGAAATTCGAATCCAAACTCTGGCAGTTGCTTTCCCGCCAAAACAGACTTTAAACGGGGAAGAAGGTAGTGTCCCCTTAATCCAGCTACGGTGTCCCTTTAGAAGATGCATGGAAATGGATCACCCCTTAGTAATTAGGTTACCCCTTATCCAACGTGAGAGTCCGTATAGTAATTTTCTCCCACGAGCGCAAAAACCACTTTTTTAGCCAATTTCGCCGCAAAAGCTTATTTCTCCAAAATCGAGCACTAATAATATATACAATTGAGATTATATAAGACACAAAAATGTGACTATCAACACACGTGCCGTAGACCGCCATACCAAAACCCTAGTTAGTATCCCCCCATGTGACATGATTGAAATCTCGTGATTGTGGAGTCAGTTGCTGACTTTATGGGACGATGAGTCCATGTATTGCTGAGTTGAACATGATTAGCAAATGTTTCGAAACTCATGAATTTAATGTGTCTGCTGAGACGAGGTATCATCATAACCTAAGACGATCAAAACTGTGTTGCTAAATTGTTGAATATTGATAGTTGAACCAATATTCTTTGATTTGAGCAAATATTGCTAGTCTGAGCGAATATTGCTGATTGAGTAAATATTTCCGGTTCGAGCGAATATTGCTAGTTCGAGCAAATATTGCTAGTTTGAACAAATATTGTTCTTTTGATGAATTGTTGGTAGCTGGACCAAATAAAATATCAATTTAAGTTACTGACTGCTGAGTCGAGCAAAATAAATACGAATGTTAATCATGGAATCAACATAAAATTATCAGAGTGTTCGAATCTGCTCAGAATCACGTTTCTGCAAAGTTCTGGATTCAAAACCCTAAGTTTACCGAGATGATGATTTACTGCAAATCACATAGGACCGGCTACATGGGATGACGGGTTCACCATATAACGCCAAAATGCTCGAATGAGCAAAAATACCAAAGTCTCTTGAGGACCAGTTGGTGAAAGAATGATTAAATGTTGATTTAATCATTTACTGAAATAATGCTCGTGTGAGCGACAAATCATAAAAGCTGATGTAGAAAATATGAGGGACAGACCAAGAGGTCATGAGACCGGCTCTTGGTGGTCGTGGGACCAGTAGATGGTCGTTTGAGTGAACTTCCAATTGTTTGGAAAGAGTTCGAACCTAATATGAGAAACTGAGCAAATTAGGTTAAAATCATTAAAACATGCGGGACCAGCTGTTTGCAAGCCTCAGGGTCACCCTTGGTCGGTCAAGGGGATGTGCTCGTGTCACCATGATGTCCATGCTTCAATCCGGAGAATTTTGATATTTTCTAGTGCACGTTTGAGCAACATTTGGAGAAAATATGAAAAATCCATGGTTTTGCTGAAACTGGGAAAAATACATGAGATGATGAAAATAATAAATAAACAACGAATCACAAGGTGTGGGACCGGCCACGGCTGGGGCATGGCCGGCCGGCTGACACGTGGTCCCACATGCTTTTTCCAGTTTTTTGTGATTTTGTCTATTTTTCTCTGATTTAAGGGAAATTCCATGAAACTGGAGAGTTTGACGAAATTAGGGAACTTCCATGAGATGAGAAACATAAATTAAAATATAAAATAGGGAATGGGAGTGTGGGACCGGCAATGGCCGTGGCATGGCCGACCGGCCAATGGGCGCGGGTCCCAAGGCTCTCTTCCCAATTTTATGTAATTTTGATGATTTTAGATAATTTTTATAAAATCAAAGGGATTTGTTGAAAACCAAGATATTTTGTTGAAATCAAGGAGTTTACATGAAATCAGGAAACAAAACACCAAATAATAATAAAATAATGGGCATGTGGGACCGGCTAGGGCATGGCCGGCCGGCTAGAGCCCGGTCCCACAAGTTTTCCTAATTTTTTAATATTTTCCATGATTTTAGAGAAAATACATGAAATTAGGTAATTTTAGGGAAAATTCATAAAATCAAGGAATTTTCATAATTTGAGAAGGAATAATAAAATAATGGGACGTGAGGTGTGGGACCGGCCACGGCCAAGGCATGACCGGCCGGCCGGCGGTCCCGCGACACCTTTCCCTAATTTTATTATTTTTGATAAAATCATGTGATTTAGATAAAAATACATGAAATTAGGTAAGTTTCATGATTTTAGGGAAAATTCATAAAATCAAGGAATTTTCATAATTTGAGAAGGAATAATAAAATAATGGGACGTGAGTTGTGGGACCGGCCACGACCAAGACATGGCCTGCTGGTGCTCGGTCCCGCGACACCTTTCCCTAATTTTATTATTTTTGATAAAATCATGTGTTTTAGATAATTTCTTTGAAATAAAGGGAATTTGCTCGAACAAGAGGATTTTCATGAGATCGTGAAGATAGTAAAAATATGATAAAATATAAAATTGGGTGCGGGACTAGTCACGGCATGACTGGCCGGCTGGTGATCCTAGTCCCCGAGCCTAGTCCCCTAGCGCTTTTGCTTAATATTTTATTATTATTATTTTCCCTTCTTATTTTGCATAGGTTCCTCGTTCTTTCGTATTTTTGAAATGCTCGTTCGTGCATTCAAAATGCTGGTTTGTGCATTATCCGCTAATTACACTTGCACCATTTTATTACTAACCTGTGGAATTCTGCTGGGAAGAACCACAGATTGAAGTAACGAAATATAACGAGGAATCGTAGAATATTGTTGAATATTCAGGCGATTAATTGACGACTCGTAGAATATTGCTGGATATCCAGACGATGGCTCGTAGAATATTGCTGGATATTCAGACGATTTAAGATAATTAATTGCTGGCTCTGTACTAGAAGGGCTTCCTGTCTAGGAGCATTAATTATCTGAGAGTTGAGCAATATGAACTTGCTGGAGTGTCATATTCCTCTTGCATAGTCGGGGAAAATCTGGTTACATCCCGAAGACGTTGTCGCTCTATACTAGCAGACATGCTGTCTAGGAGCCACCCAATCTTTCGATTCTATACAGTATGAGATGTGTCGTGGCCTCAGCTGAGAGACTGCATATCTTCATCTTCTCTGAGAGACTTTCTCCATCAGAGGTGGCATGAGATTTCATGCACAGAGACATGAGTCTCGATACTCATCCGATTGCCGGATCCGAAGTAATTACTGAAATTGCTCAGTTTTCGTGAGATATGTCGTGGTCTCAGCTGAGAGACTACACATCTACACGTACTCTGAGAGATAGCCTTCTCAGTCAGAGATTTATGACATGAGCTTTCATGCTTTAATGAGAGACATGAGCCTCAATACTCATCCGGTTGCCGAATCCGGAGTAATTACTGAAATTGCTCAGTATTCATGAGATGTGTCGTGGTCTCAGCTGAGAGACTACACATCCACACGTACTCTGAGAGACAGCCTTCTCAGTCAGAGATTTTATGAGCTTTCACGCTTTAATGAGAGACGTGGGTCTCAGTACTCATCTGATTGCCGGATCCGGAGTATACTTTTAAAATTTTACCCTTTGTCGAAAATATTATCATGTGAGATGATCATCTTACATGATTTGTGTGAGACAATCATTTGATGTCGACTCGGAAAATTTTGCATTGATCATTCGATTACTTGAAAATTACTTATAAGCTAATAGTTTGTGTGAGACAGCTATTGTCGTCTTCTAAGGATGTTTCAGAGATTGAAATGGGAGTTTAGAATAAAAACCTTTGTTTGGATACGACACAATATGCGTACCCAATATGCAAACTGTTTCGGTATGATTCAGGTCCGGGAACCTTTTTTGCATATCTAGTATGCGTACAGTTTTAACTGTTAAAGTCTGGGAACCAAGTTTGCATACCAGTATGTGTTAGAGCAATGCTCGGTCAAACTCGCATGCATTTCTATCTCAAGCATGTTTGTCAATGTTAGTGATCAAAACTATAAGTCTTGATTTCTAGTCTCTTATAGCTAAGTCTCGGACTTGGATAATAAGTGTAGTTGAGCTCAAGGACTTCATGGCGATTCATCATACAAGAAGAAGATCTACTCAAGGAATCGGTGGAACTTCTCGACAAAAAGGTATGTGGAGACTTGAACTTATCTGTCACTCAAAAGTCTATCTATTCTATCTCCTACTCTTTGAGACAAAAGTCGTATGTTATATATAGAGACTAGATCGTACACATTTGGTATTTCGAGCCGAGTATACCTCGCCTATCTATATCTCGAAATATGTGTTGGTAAGCTTTTCGCTTCGACCAAGTTTATCTTTACCTGGTGACGAAAGTCATGAATGTTTCAATCACTTTGAAAATTTCTTTGACGAGAAATAGTGTAACAACTATATAAAGTCATGAATGTTTCAAACCAGAGAACTACGACCCTCGGCAAATAAGACTGTCCTGTGACAGTAACAAATAAGACTGTCACTGTAACAAATAAGACTGTCACTGTAACAAATAAGACTGTCGGGCGACAGTCGCTGAAACTGTAGCAAAATAAGACTGCTCTGTGTGGGTCTTATGTTCTTCGTGTTCTTGGTGGAGCAGCAGAAAAAGCAGAAACCGAGTTTGGGAAAACTCGAATTTCTTTTTCTCTGGCTCTCCTCAGTCCCCCAGACTCTCGACACCCTCTCTAGGACTCCCAGGGAATCTATTTAAAGAAAAAACACGCGTTGAATCTCCTCCGTTAATCCCAAATAATCTTCTTTTACTCGGAATATTTTCTTTCTTTTTTTATCAATGATTTTGATTTTTACGCATCTGCAGCTGGATTAAATTCCTTATAAATATTTTTCACGTTCCAAAGTGTTGATTAAGGCTTCCAAACACGTGCAATACACGTTTAGATTCACCACAACTCGTGTAAGCTCATGTTTTTCCTCCAACTCCCTGTTTGGATTAAACCAAGTTATCCAGACAAATTTGATCAAAACAAACACCCATACTAGCTTTGTTAGGACATATCACAACTACCCATTAAGTTTCAGCCCTTTAGTCTACCCAGAACTCCTTCAAGAATCAATCGAAAGTTACACAGTTGAGAATAAAATTTTCCCGCCAAAACTAATTTTTGAAATGTTGAAGATGGTGTCCCCCTAACCAAACTGGGGGTGCGAATAGCAGGTGCCCAACTGAGGTGCCCCTTATCCAAATTGAGGGTGCCTTTAGTACTTTTCTCCGGGAGTCCAGATAGCACTTTTTGAGCAACTTTTTCCACACAAGTGTATTTCTCCCAAAACACCTACAAACACACAAAGCATCAAAATTAGTACAAAAATCGAGCACTAACAATAGAGACATTGAGTACAATTTAGACACAAAAATGTGTCTATCAGTAACAATGATTGCAATTCCCCATTTGTATATATCTTGGAATGGGGCAAGAAAATGGTTTGAATTGTGTACAGTTTTGTTAATTGTGTTTAAACATCAATTTTAGCTTTCTATTGCATCCGTTGTCGTTCAAATGTGTGTTGTTACGGAATGCATAACCTTTAATGTGCAAATGGCTAAAGAAATCCCATCTTTCTTATATGGGTCTTGGTTCGTGAACAGGTCCAAGCCCATTTGTGGACTTATAAAGAAGAAGTTCGCGCACCCTAGTCTTCTTCATCACCCTTCCGCGTACGTGAACTTCTAGGGTTTTATGTGTTTCCCCCATTGTAGCTTCATTGGAAAAATTGAAAGAAAGGGTGTTCAAGATTCAATCCAAGTAAGTAATTTTCTCTTGATCCTTTCATATTTCAAATCCCACGATGAATTCTAGAAGCACTAAAAGGAATTCAAAAAACCCCAAAATCTCTAGCTTGAATTCTTTCTGTGACCAAAACTCTCTTAGAATTAGGTTTGTGGATGATTCTTGTGTTAGAGTGTTTGATAAGATTGCTTCAAAAGGTTTCATCCTAGAAAAGAAATTGGATTTTTCTAGTGGGCATGAAGAGGATTTGGTATGCTTTAAAAAATTCAAGCTTGGAAATATCTTTGATGGTCTTGGTCAAGGATTTGATTCTCTTACAAGGATTTTCTATTCCAATATTCATGATGTTGATTACAACAAGATGGAATTCAAATCCATGATTGGTAGAGAAAGGTTTCTTGTTGATAGAGATTACTTTCAAGGATTACCAAAATTCCGTTGGGGAACGTACGGCTTCCTAGACCAAGTGATGAACGTCCATCTTGTGATGATATCTCGGTTGGGATTTGTGGCAAGAAGGTCGTTTGGAGTCAAGTAAAGTTCCCTACTAATGATCTTAGTATTGCTTTGATGGCGTTTGGAAAACTTGGTATCCCCAATCTTTGTCCCTCCACAATTGAAAATTCTTGGTGGAGTCACGAGTTTGCGGAATTGGTCTATTTCCTTGATTCGGGTATTTCAAGTCTCGATATTTGTGGCTTCATTATCTCTCAAATGATTTCGATGAATTCACCCGCCAAGATGTTGGGTTACCCTTGCTTGATTAGTCAAATTTGTCGTGATCGTGGGTGTGATTCAATTGGAAGCTCTCTTGGGGTCCCCAAACCGGTTCGTCCGTGTACCTTTAGGCGCATAAGGTAAAATGCGTGCAAGCGACAAAGAATCGCTTCTCTTGATTTTAGTGATCCTACTACCATGAGCCTTCTTCTAAAGATTCATAAAGGTGTGTGTAAGGTTGATTCAAGAGTGAAGTGTGTTCAAGAACAATTGTCTTTGGTTGCAACGAAGTTTCCCGAGCTTGAGGAAGAATTGAACACAATTAAAGCATCTTGGAATGTCTCCGATGAGGAAGAAGATGCGTAACATGTGTTCTTGATTATTGCCTAGTATGTCTTCTTTTTGGCTTAGTTGGAAGAATAACTAGTGCTTTGAATAGCGATGATTGTGACTACACATAGCTATTATTTTCATCTTCTTGTTTTTAGGTTTTTGGTTTAAAATTCTAAAACTATTTGGAGGATGATGGTTTGCAATATTTTTGATTCTGTTATATTGCAACTTGTTATGGGATATTTGTGTTTACGTTCGTGAACTTTGTTGTCCCATATTTTTTTGTCAAAAGTAAAGTCGTTCACGATCGGTATTAATATATAGGTTTAAGAATGAATAGACTTTTTAACAAATACAAAAGTTAAGCCTTTATTGTCAACCCTTGACAGAAGATAGGTTAAAATCTTTTGTATCCAAGGATTATTGCTATTGTATATGGTTGTGCAAAAGAATGAATCCTTGTGTATTCCACGGTATAGATCTTCATTGATCCATCCTTTTTGTATTACCGTGAGGTTCCGTGATGTGTCTTATGTTGAGCACGATACAACTAAGTTGATTATTCTTGATTAGCTTGGTTGGTTGTTCCGTAAGATACTTTATGTTGAGCATTTGTGAACTAAATTAATCATCTTGTTTGGTTATTTAGTTATTGCTCCGTAAGTTCTCTCATGTCGAGCAAAACAAATTACAATTAAATTGATTACATTTGTGATTAGTTTGATTGTGTATTCCAATTAGATTAATTATGGGATCTCTTGTAATTAGTCTAGTTGAGTTTTCATATATTCCATGAGTTTTTCTTGTGTTGAGTATATGAACGGCTATCTTAATCATTTTCTAATGGTTATGTTAGTCGTTGCTCCGTAAGTATACTTATGTTGAGCACAATGAATTAAACTGATCACTTTTGTGTTTAATTTGATTATGTATTCCGATTAAATTAATCATGGGTTTACTTATGATTAATTTGATTGAGTTTTGGATATAAAAATCATTCTCATGGTTTTGGTGTCCAATAAAATCCTTCGTTTCTCTTGAAATTAAGGTCGCTCGTTGTTGTTCCCTTGGGAATGACATCAAATGGGGGAGAATTCTTTCGAACTTGTGCTTAATGCTCATATCTTGAGGGGTGTGCGGCTGTGGAATTTTAGAGGGATTTTCTTGTATCTTTAAACTCCTTGATCAATGTTGTTAGCTTCGGCTATATGATTGCATCTAAATAAGATGATGTGTGTTTCTTGAAAAAGCGGGGGTACAACAACACCATCCAATATTTTTCTTAGCAATCTGTATGGACTAACTCCGAAACACTTTCTAGATAATCAACTAGACAGTCAGACTCAATCTAGGTAAAAGTATCTCAAGGAGTTAATATCTCTCTCTTGTTTTGATTCTCAAGCTAATAGAAATCAGCGAGTCTACAAACACAAGGAATAACTTGGACGGTACCAAAGACCAATGTCCAAGGATCAATCAATATCAATCAACAACCAAAGGTCGGATTTCCAATTGATTGATTCAAACGCAAAACCTGTATTATTTCAATTATATAAACAAATATAATGCGGAAATAGAAATAACACAGACACCAGAATTTTGTTAGCGAGGAAACCGCAAATTCAGAAAAACCCCGGGACTAGTCCAGATTGAATATATACTGTATTAAGCCGCTACAGACGCTAGCCTACTCCAAGCTAACTTCGGACTGGACTATAGTTGAACCCCAATCAGTCTCCCACTAATTCAAGGTACAGTTGTACTCCTACGCCTCTGATCCCAGCAGGTACTGCGCACTTGATTCCCTTAGCTGATCTCACCCACAACCAAGAGTTGCTGCAACCCAAAATCGCAGACTTGATAATAAACAAATCTGTCTCACACAGAAAATTCTATCAAAGGATAAATCTGTCTCCCACAGAAAAACCCTAGGTTTTTGTTCCGTCTTAAGATATGAAATCAAGGTGAACATGAACCAATTGATAATCCGGTCTTATATTCCCGAAGAACAGCCTAGATTAATCAATCACCTCTTAACAGTCTTACTTGAATACACAAGAGGACGTCGAGGAATCACAAACAGTGAGACGAAGATGTTTGTGATTTCTTTACCTTGCCTATCGGAGAACTCTCACGATCTCAAGCCAATCAAATATTGTATTCGTACGATAGAAGATGCAAGATCAGATCACACAACTACGATAAAAGTAGTATCGGTCTGGCTTCACAATCCCAATGAAGTCTTTAAGTCGTTAACCTGGTTTTAGAGAAGAAAACCAAAGGTTAGAGGAGACTCGCGAGCGCACTAGTATCACACAGACGTGTTGGGATTGGTTTTGCCCAATGCTAGATGTCTCCTATATATAGTCTTCAAATCAGGGTTTTGCCTTAGTTACAAAGTAATCAATATTCACCGTTAGATGAAAACCTGATTTAGATTCAAGCTAATATTTCTCAACCGTTAGATCGAAAACTTAGCTTGTCACACACACTTGAGATATACGTTTACTGGGTTTGTGAAAACCGTGCCCAAACGTGTACGTGTATGTTGGTTCAACATAGTAACCCAAACGGTCAACCATGTGAGCATTTCATATTAACCTTGTTCTTCTTCACCATAACTACTTCAATTGACTCAAATGAACTAGTTAGAGAGTTGTTCAATTGCTATGAGATCTTATGTAACTACACAAGACACAATTGAAACAAAGATGATTCGATTCGATTGAATCGGCTCATGAACTTTATAGCCACGATTTGCATATTGCATTCCTTAGTAATTTAAGTTTCATGTTCAGAGCACATCTTTAGATCATAAACCACTCAAGTACGCAAACAATTTCGTGGACTTAAGACAACCGACACAGTTTTCCAAACTCAGCAGAAAATCTCGGCAAGGAGACTTCCGCCAGTTCGCGGACTGAGTTCGCGGACTAAACACGCAAACGAGTTTTTGGAAAATCCCAGCAGAAATTCTCGGCAAGAGAACTTCCGTCAGTTCGCGGACTGAGTTCGCGGACTTGGAAAAGCCAATTCCTCCGGTTTCTCTCAATCAACAAAGTTCACAAAATTCGGATTAAGGAATAAGACTTATGCACATATGTGTTTCCATACAATGCTTATATCCATCATTGGTTATATAGACCTAAACTCTCATTCCAACCATTGAAACATTCTTAGAGAACGTTATATAGTTGTTAGACTATTTCTCGTCAAAGAGATTTTCAAAGTGATTGAAACATTATGACTTTCGTCATTAGGTGAAGATAAACCCGATCAAAGCGAAACGCTTTACCAACACATAATTTCGAGATATAGATATGAGAGATATACTCGGCTCGAAATATCAAATGTGTATGATCCAGTCTATATAGCATACGACTTTTGTCTCATAAGAAGTATGAGATAGAAGAGATAGACTTTTGAGTGATAGATAAGTTCAAGTCTCCACATACCTTTTTGTTAATGAAGTTCCACGGTTCCTTGAGTAGATCTTCGTCGTTGTATGATGAATCTCCATGAAGTCCTTGAGCTCAACTACACTTTTTTTTCCTAGTCCGAGACTTAGCCATGTAGACTAGAAATCAAGACTCATAGTTTTGATCACTAACATTGACAAACATACTTGAGATAGCAATGCATGCGAGGTCGACCGAGCAATGCTCTAACATTTCTTTCTCTCAGTCATGAAATGTCTCTTACGGAAATTTCATTATGATCTCGTTCTTGTACCTTTGCCAATTTCATTGACAAAAATGGGGAGAATTAATATGTAGTTCACACTACAAATACATATGGTTTTCGGATCATTGTATAAGGGGGAGTGGTTTTCATGTGAGATGGAGTATTGACTAAGGGGGAGTGATAATATCACCATAGTATTATTGTTGAATTTGTGATATAATTGGACTTTGACACTGTATAAAATACTATGACACTGTATAACAATGATCGAGACCGATGCTTTCTCATTGTTATAGCTACGGATCTTCAACAACGGTGATGCTAAACTTACAACCTTTAGGATCATTGGAATACTTGGAAGTGACGAAGATTTCGAGGAATGTTGAAGATTAGACATGTGGAATAGGAGCTACTAAAGTTTCATTATCTTTTTTGTATTCCATATGTATTGATAGTTTTGTCACTAAAATTGACAAAGTGGGAGATTGTTAGGGCACTGCTCGGTCAAACTCGCATGTGTTGCTATCTCAAGCATGTTTGTCAATGTTAGTGATCAAAACTATAAGTCTTGATTTCTAGTCTTTTATAGCTAAGTCTCGGACTAGAATAGTAAGTGTAGTTGAGCTCAAGGACTTCATGGCGATTCATCATACAAGAAAAAGATCTACTCAAGGAACCGGTGGAACTTCTCGACAAAAAGGTATGTGGAGACTTGAACTTATCTGTCACTCAAAAGTCTATCTTTTCTATCTCCTACTCTTCGAGACGAAAGTCGTATGCGATATATATAGACTAGATCATACACATTTGGTATTTCGAGCCGAGTATACCTCTCCTATCTATAGCTCGAAATATGTGTTGGTAAGCTTTTCGCTTCGACCAAGTTTATCTTTACCTAGTGACGAAAGTCATGAATGTTTCAATCACTTTAAAAATTGCTTTGACGAGAAATAGTGTAACAACTATATAACGTCCTCTAAGAATGTTTCAATGATTGGAATGAGAGTTTGGATTACATAACCAATGGATTCCTTGAACCGAAGTTTTCGAACTTTGTTGATCAAGAGAACCGGAAGTATGTCAAGTTCTAAGTCCGCGAACTCCCGAAGTTCTCAAACCCGAGAATTTCTGCTGGAGTTGACAACTACTTGCGTGAGCCAAGTCCGCGAACCGGCGTAGTTCTCGAACCCGAGAATTTCTGCTGGAGTTTGTAAACTCTATTCGGTGTCTTAAGTCCGCGAACCTAGTCTGCGAACTTGAGAAGGTTATATATTTAAAGATGATTTCTGAACTTAATCTTAAAAGACTAAGGAATGCATTTGCAAACCGTGGCTATTAAAGTTCATGAACCGATTCGAGTGAATCAAATCATCTTTGCTTCAATTGTGTCTTGTGTAGTTACATAGGATTTCCTTGCAATTGAACAACTCTCTTAACTAGTTCATTTGAGTCAATTGAACTAGTTATGGTGAAGAAGAACATGGTTGGTATGAAACGGTCATATGGTTAACCTCTTTGGGTAGACTATTGTTGAACCAACAATGTACATGTTTGGGTGCAGTTAACAAACTTAGAAGCGTACAGTCATTTTTGTATGACAATCTAAGTTTTCGATCTAACAGTTGAGAAATATTAGCTTGAATCTAAATCAGGTTTTCATCTAACGGTGAATATTGGTTGTTTTGTAGCTAAGGCAAAACCTTGATTTGAAAGGCTATATAAATGAGACATTTATCATTGAGAAAACTAATCCCCACACGTCCGTGTGATACTAGTTTCTCTGCTAGAGTCGATTCTCCTTTAACCTTTGGTTTTCTTCTTCTAAAACCAGGTTAACGACTTAAAGACTTCATTGGGATTATGAAGCCAGACCGATAATACTTTTATCGTAGTTGTGTGATCTGATCTTGCATCTTCTATCGTAACAGTACAATCATATTGATGGCTTGAATCCCAAACACCTTCGTATCATCGTTTGTGATTCCACGACATCTTGTTTCGCTACCATATGATTAAGATTGTTGTGAGGTGATCGATTAATCTAGGTAGTTCTTCGGGAATATAAGACCGGATTATCAATTGGTTCCTGTTCACCTTGATTATTATCAAAAGACAGAACAAAAACTTTTAGGATTTTTCTGTGGGAGACAGATTGATCCTTTTATAGACTTGTATGTGTGAGACAAATTTGTTTATTGTTAAGGCCTACGATTTTGGGTCGTAGCAACTCTTAGTTGTGGGTGAGATCAGCTAAGGGAATCAAGTGCGCAGTATCCTGCTGGGATCAGAGGCGTAGGAGTACAACTGTACCTTGAATTAGTGGGAGACTGATTGGGGTTCAACTATAGTCCAGTCTGAAGTTAGCTTGTAGTAGGCTAGTGTCTGTAGCGGCTTAATACAGTGTGTATCAATCTGGACTAGGTCCCGGGGTTTTTCTGCATTTGCGGTTTCCTCGTCAACAAAACTTCTGGTGTCTGTGTTATTTCTTTTCTGCATTATATTTTTTATATAATTGAAATAATACAGGTTGTGCGTTTGAATCAATCAATTGGAAATTCGACTTTTGGTTGTTGATTGATATTGATTGATCCTTGGACATTGGTCTTTGGTACCGTCCAAGTTATTCCTTGTGTTTGATTATAGACTCGCTGATTTTTATTAGCTTGAGTGAATCAAAACAAGAGAGAGATATTAACTCCTTGAGATACTTTTACCTAGATTGAGTCTGATTGTCTAGTTGATTCTCTAGAAAGTATTTCGGAGTTAGTCCATACAGATTACTAAGCGAAATATTGGGTGGTGTTGTTAGACCCCCGCTTTTTCAGTATGCGAATGGTTCTACCTGAGTTAAGGTCCGAGACAGCAGTATGCATACCCGTTTGCAAACTGCTGGACAAGACTGGTTATTTCTTGGTTTTTTACAGGATCAAACTTGATTTTCGGAGCAGGTATTACCAGAAAAAACTTGAATAATGTACTTACGGTCACTGCTTGGACCATTTGGAAGGACATATGTTCTAAAATATTTCAGAATATCAATCCAAATAGGCATTATCTTTAGATAACATTCATAAGCTTACTAGTACTTGTACTCTTTCTCCTACTAATGTAAATAGATCTTTGCATATACAGAGATGGATTCCTCCTGATAATGACTATTTCAAAATTAACTTTGATGCATATTTTGTGGAACATAATTTACAAGGTGGAATTGAACAAATTGTGAGGAATTTTGTAGGTATCTGCATTGGATTCAAGGAGACTATTTTGATAGATGAATGACTCCGGGGATTGAAGTGGAAGAGCTGGGGTGCAAAGCAATGCTTGCAACAGTTAACTATGCAATTGAAAGAAGGTTTAGGAAAGTAGTTTTTGAGTCAGACAGTCAAGTTTTAATAAAATCCATCAATGAAAAAACATTTTATGTTCATTGGATGAATCAGTCCCTAGTTTTGGACATTAAGTTTTTGTTAAGTAAGTTATCTCGGTGGATTTGTGTCTCAGTTAAGAGAAGTGCAAATGGAGTAGTAGCTGATAAATTGGCAAAAAAAGCCAGAATTTTAAAGTCTAAGTTTGAGTTTCAGTCTGATTTTCCCTTGGAATTCTAGGAATGGGTAGATCAACATAACAATGTAACCTCTTAATTTATTAATGAAGCTATTTTTGAATAAAATAAAATAAAAAAACTGCGGGACAAGACCAAAGTCCGAAAGCTATAGTTTGCGTACCTGTTTGCAAACTTAGTGGTTAAAGTTCTAGAATCAGTTAAGTATATTTTTCATACTCATGAACAAATACATTTATGAATTAAGGAATGCAATCTTTGCAAACCGTGGCTTAATGTTCATGAATTGATTCTTACGAATAAATCTGATTTTGATTCAATTGGTTCATATATATTTCTATGAAATAGTGAACTATTGAACAACTCTATTTGAAACACAATTAGATTCATTTGATTATCTTTCATGATTGATTGATCATCATAGTTGATCTAAAAATGTTAGATGAATGTGGTTAAGACAAAAATGTTCATATGGATAACTTCGGTTAAGTATTATTGATCCAACTCAATATACACGTTTATGTACGGTTACCCATATCTAAATAAAGGTATATTTCATTTGTGTGTACCAAGATAAGACCATCTAACAATGGATATATATTGCTTTGGTTTTATCATTACTTAGATTGGATCTTAAATCAGGTTTTTATCTAACGGCGAATATTGAATGCTTTGTTACTAAGCTATCTTAGCTTAGATTTAAAGCAAACCCTGATTTGAAAGACTATATAAGGGAGAACTCTAGCAACTGGAAAACCTAATCTCGGCACTTTCCTGTTTCCCAGTTGCGAATAGAGTCGATTCTCCTTTAACCTAGGTTTTTCCAAAACCATTATAGGTTAACGACTTGAAGACATCATTTGGGATTCCTGAAGCCAAACCCAACTATTTTCTATGTAGGTGCGTGATCTGATCTTACTTGTTCTATCGTATTGAGTTTTATCTTCTCTAATATTTGCTCGAGATTTATCTCCGATAAGTAATATATAGAAAGTAATCACAAAGCTCTTCGTCTCATTATTTGTGATTCCGCAATAACTTCTTCTATTGCCATATATTTAGGTTATTGTGAGGTGATTAATATTTCTAGGTTGCTCTTCGGGAGTATAAGACCGGATTATCAATTGGTTCCTGTTCACCTTGATTTATCAAAAGACCGAACAAAACTTCATAGGTACTTCCGTGGGAGACAAATTTATCTATCATAATAGACTTGGTTGTGGGAGACATATTTGTTTATAAGTCTTCGACTTTGGGTCGTAGCAACTCTTAGTTGTGGGTGAGATCATATAAGGGAATCAAGTGCGCAGAATCCGGTGTGGTTCAAGAAGTGTAAGGAACGCGACTGTACCTTAATCGGTGTGAGACTTGGTTAGGGATCAACTACATTCTAGTCCGATGTTAACTTGTAGCAGGCTAGTGTCTGTAGCGGCTTAATGCAGTGTGGTGTTCAAATATGGACTAGGTCCCGGGGTTTTTCTGCATTTGTGGTTTCCTCGTTAACTAAACTTCTGGAGTCTGTGTAAATTTTTTTCCGCATTATATTTGTTTATATAATTGAAATATCACAGGTTGTGCACAGATCAATCAATTGGTAAATCCGACCTTGATTGTTGATAGTAATTGATTGGCACTTGGGTATTGGTCCTTGGTACCGTCCAAGTTATTTCTCATATCAAACGGGGTTACAGATTTCTATTTGTTCGATTGAAGATTGTATTGAGAAATTGAGATATAACTCTTTGATATGTTTATTGGTTGAGCTCGCTTTATAAGCTGGTGCTCTCGAAATTATATTGGAGGTAGTCCATAAAGATTTCCAAACGAATTATTGGGTGTGGTTGTTATACCCCCGCTTTTTCAAGAGGGGAAGAAAATTAGTTAGCCATGTACTTTATATTAAAAGAAAATATGCAAGCAAAGCAGTTAGATATGAGAATCAAAGATAGAAAAAGAAACCTTGAATATGATTAAGATAACATGATATGAATTAAAATAAATAAATTAAATGAAATTAAGAAAAAACATGAAAATTAAAAGCAAAAAGATTTTACTGAGTTGACTCAGATGTTCGTCCGATCCTCAGAGCCCAAAACAATTCAACTTCTGTTAAAGTTAGTTCAGTCTCAATCTCAATAGGTAGAAAGCTAACTAGGAAGTTCTTGGGCGACAAGTTTGTGTGATCTATAAAAGGACCCGTAGGTTTAGAGTTATATATATCTTCTTCTTAGAGAGTTTACAAACATCTGTTTGTGAGAGAAGAAAAGAGCAGCTAGGGTTCTTATTTTAGAGAACTTTGAGTGACTAGTTTTTGTGAGGCAAACACTATTATAAGAGTTTTTCCAAAGAATTAGTGAAATCTTTTGTTTGTCCAATTGTTTTTTGTTTCTTCTTAGTTCTCTATACCATGATTTAATCGTTAGAACATCTAACTCGAGACGAACAAGCAGTAATGTTTCTATGTTAAGGGAAAGTTCTCTACTAAATTCTACAGTAGTGCCATAGCCATAGATAGTAATGGTATATTTCAGGGATGTCATAACAAGATGTTAAGCTTCAGTTCTGTCGTTGAAGCTGAAGTGTTAGAATACGGGCATTCAACTCAAAACCAACTGGAAATGAGTGGAGAGGCCCTAAGGGATTATAAACTGCAGGATTTTAGATGCCCAGATAATGTGGGACTAATAATCTCAACACGCCCCCTCACGTGTAGCCTCGTTGGGTCTGACACGTGGACAATTAAATTGGGTGACGTGGAGTAAAGGCGCGATCAAAGAGACTCGTCACAAATAGCCTGCTCTGATACCATGTTAGAATACGGGCATCCAACTCAAAACCAATTGGCAATGAGTGGATAGGCCCTAAGGATTATAAACCACAGGATCTTAAATTTCCCAGACAATGTGGGACTAATAATCTCAACATGACGATTATGGAGCTCTATTTGTTGTGAAACTGACCATTAGTAAAGGTTTCAGGTATATCGTGCTTGAGGGAAATTCTCTAATCATCGTCAACACACTCAAGTAACACAATACAAGTTTAATTGGCGCATTCTGAACACTATTAGTAGAATCAGAGATGATCTGTATAGATTCAGGTTTGTGGACTTTCACTACATCAAAAAAGACGCCAACAATGTGGCGCATACTCTAGAAGCTTATGTTGTATCTACCCACACTTCGAATGTTTGGATTAATTATCCTCCTCTTTGTATTTCTCATCTCATTGCGAGTGAGAATTCTCTTTCTTCTTAGTTTTATTTTGTTTTCCTGCTTGCAAAAACAGAAAAAGAAAAAAAATAATTATGAACATCTCCTTTAAAAATATTTATTATCAAAAGCTCAATTTGCAGAAAGTGGAGGTATATAATATCAGTTTTATATATTTTTTAATAACAACAATATTCGTACTTATATTTAAAAACTATACTCCCCTCGACCCATCAAAGATGACCTAGTTCAAATTTTCACAGTTCTTAAAGAAAAGAGAAATGAAGAATACTTTTAAGTTTGTTTTTTTTCAATTATATGTCCTTATGGATAGTAAATAGTAAAATTTGGAAATAACATATTATTTTATATCATTGGAAAGCATTTTAAAACACCTACGTAATGAATACAAACATGACTATCAAATTATACATATTTCTTATACTAAGGTTTAATAATAACAATAATTTCTTAAAAGAATAATTTTACATATATAGCCTTGTTTATTAATAAGGGTTTTTGGAGGGACAAAAATTAAAAATAGAAATACCATCTTTGATGAGACAAGGGAATATATAAGATACGATGACGAGGAACTCTGCTCTATAAAAAAAATTATTGGCAATGGTATTATCGAATTTGAGGACATAAAACACATCTCCAATATAAAATAAATGTCCATCTAAACTTGTTTTTAAAATAAGAGAGACACTATGAAAAATACTGAAAATATCAAAAGAATAAAATAAGTTATATGTTAGAAAACGATTTACCAAAGTTGAAATATATACATAAATTTAAAAAATTATCTAACAAAATGTCTTAACTAGTCATTCCCTCGGACTCCATTATCAAAGATCTTCTGAATATACATATGCTTTCTTATTCTATTGGGTTACATTTGGAACATCATTATCCTTGTTTTACAGGTTATTTTAAACATGTTTGGATACTATAAGTAGAAGTGCTTCCATGAAATGAGAAGTAAAATGTTTTGCTTTACAATTTTTTTACCTGGCGCTTTTTGGGGCGACTAATTTTATTCCCATTCGGTAAAGGTGGTTATGCGATGTCTTAAAAATATAAATCTTCTATATTGTCCTTCACCTTTATACCAAATCTAAACCTATATCCTTTATTTTCATAATCATAATATTCCTCTTCTTATTCTCTATTCTACCATTGAATTTTTTTATCGTTCTAATTTTGATCGAAACCGATCAAATAAATTTTAGGATTAATTGTTTAAAATTAAAACTCAAAATTCACTAACCTTAAAGTTGAAACTTAGAACATAAAAAAATCGATTTAAGCAAACAAAATGGATCGATGATAATAGTTGTGATCCAAATTTAGGAGTTGATTGCTTGAAATCAAAAAATTGATCGGAAATTTTTGTAGGATTCATAGTTGCAGAAACATAATCAGTAGGTATAAAGTTGAGTTTATCCACCAATTATGGTTGATGTTCTTAAGAAATGAAGAATAACAACCATAATCGGTAGGTAAAATATATTATTATCTACCGATTGTGAAAGTAACGAAATCCGAAATTTTATTAGGTTTTGGAAAAAATATTTTTGGGGATACTGTCATAATCGGTAGATATAGAACATCACGAAACTACCGATTGTGAAGTGTTACTGATTAAGAAGAGCCAAAGACCAATTTTAACTCGTTCAAATCAAGGATTTCTTATGATCATCTTGTAGACAATTCAAATATAAAGTGAACGCAAAAATAATGAGTTCATTCCGAATTTGGACAAAGAAGTTGTTGGCAAAACAGTCGAAATAAAAAACGAAACACACTACAGACAATCGATAGATAATAAGGAACTCGAACCTACCGATTATAGGCAGTTTCAGAAATTAAAAAAAATCTGTTTTAGAGGCATTACAATCTCTAGATATGATGGGTATCAATCCTACCGATTATGGGCATTTTTGGGTACAAAAAACTTGAGTTTTTGGGACATTTCAACCGAGAGAAAGATGAGGAACGAGATTACCGATTATGGCTAGTGAAAAGAGACGTATTGGATGCATTTTGGCCTACTAATAGGAGGAAACTTGGTCACGGTGGATTTCCTAACCCCGGCAAAGAGGAGACTTGAAGGCCAAGCGTTGAAGACTATAGGTAGATAATGAGCATCACAAAACTACCGATTATGAAAATAGAGAAATTCAAAAGTATATTAGTTTTGAAAAATTAGATTTGGGGATACTATCACAATCGGTGGATATGAACATCACGAAACTACCGATTGTGAAAATAGAGTAATTCGAAATTTTATTAGTTTTGAAAAAATTGAATTTGGGGCTACTATCACAATCGGTAGAAAATGAACATCATGAAACTACCAATTGTACAATCGGTAGTTAGAGAACATCACGAAACCGCTGATTGTGAAAATTCGAAATTTTATTAGTTTTGAAAAAATTGAATTTGAGGCTACTATAACAATTGGTAGACAATGAACACCACGAAACTACAGATTGCACAATCGGTAGATAGCGAAGATCACGAAACTATCTATTGTGTTTTTCTTTTGGAACAAGAGGGTATAGTCAGAAGATAACGTACTCCATAATTTATCGATTCTTACACGTTAATGACACTGAGTATATTCAGTCATCATCTCTAATCGTTATTGCACCTTCAATATGATATTCTTCATGATGATTCTCATCCATTACGAAATATATATGGATATACTTCTTAGTGAAGCTATTTTGTTTTATTAGTCGCCTCAAATTCTTTTTGGGTCGTTCCTAAAAATGTTGGATTTTTTTACTTCTAGAAATTAATTTAAAGTAAAAACTTCTCACTTTTTTATTTTTAGTAGTCAAGACTCCAAATATGACTTCCGAGAATGTACCAACCAGCTGCAGATATACAGTAAAAGAAAAAGAAGGAATGGAACATGCTTATTGATTTTTTTAGGTTTTCTCCATTTCCTATCCTCATTTTCTCTATTTCCCATCCCCTTCACAATTGTTAAAATTAATTTACTTTTCAATTCCAATTTTTCCTGTGTACCACCCATAAAAGTCAACTTGGCTACCATTGTCACTTTTATTTGTATTGTACTTCATAAATCATTGAATCCGTCTTTTTCATCAAAGAAAACCAAAAACGATCAAGTTTGAAACCCTAAATTAGATTTCAATAGTACCAATTGCACTTGGATTACTCGTGTATCTACCAGAATGACGCTAATCAAATCACACCGTTAATAGTACTATATATGCAGTAGGGATTTCTTAGAATCAACGTAAAAGATGTAGCACATGCTTCCAAATTTTAACTAACAGAAAAAACAGTGTATGATTCAAGAATCAATCGGTGTAAATCGTATATATGCTCCAACTAATTTAATTCATATGATGCCCTAATCTCCCTCGTCCATTATTTTTAATATCTAGTATACATCACCAAACTTTTTCCTTCTCTGTTTTCTTTGAAGGTGATGATAATTATGGAGATGGCGTACAAGAGACAATGGTCGGTGGTGGAGGTGACCGTGGAGATGGGAACGTGATTATGATTTATAACCTAGGTTTTTTCTGTTTAGTTGTTAGATGATTTTACCATTGGGTATAAATAAAAAGTCAAGAGACGGTATTTAGGATATATGAAATTCAAAATGGATGGCATTTAAGATAACTGGTGATATGAATTATGGGAGATGAGAAATAGAAAAAGAGGATGGAAAATAGGAAAAAACTTCTTTTTCTTTACAAAATTAATTAAAAATCTGGGAAAATCCCTTTCAAAAGAAAAACACAAGTCCGTGTCTTTTCCCACCGACCACCGTCATAGCTGCCGCCACCTTCCTTTGTGTCAGCCCAACACCCCCACTAAGTTTTCTCTCTTTTATTTTCTTTCCTTGAAAGGAAGGACCCAAAATAAAAAGAAATAATGATTCCCTCCTTTTAATTTGCATCTGCATTGAATTTCATTTTAATTTGCATTTCATTTGTAATAAGATTTTAGGGAATTTCTCTTTATAAGTTTTAACTTAAACCCCCCTCCCCCATTCTCTTCTCTCTCTCAAAAAAACAAACAACCTTTTCACTCTATATTCTCTTGCGTTTCTTCTTCTCTTTCAGTAGAGAAGAGAAAACCCAGAGCCAGAGGAGAAACCGTTCTCTTCTCACAAATTCAGTCTCTCCCTCTATAACTCTAAAAGGTAAGCTTTCTTAGTCTTCCCACTTTATATTTCTTGGTTTTCTCTTACGATTCTCTAATTTGTTACTTTATTCGTTTGATCATGTAGTACTTTGATTTTTAATAACTGATGGATCTATTTGACGATGATCAACTTGGTAAAGTATCTAGTGAACCAGATCTATCTGTAGTCTTTTGTTTTGATCGTTAGATCAACTCTACGTACTGATGCTGACTGTGATTTATTGTGGTACTAGGTTTTTGTTTATTACCGTTTATGTGTATGTTGTAGATAGATGGATATAATTGCATGTACTGTTTATATGTTAGTGAATTATGATGTATTGAACTAGATCTACTTTTTCTGTAACTAGTTAAAACGTTATACTGGTGTATTTATTGTCTAGGATTCATTTAGAGAGTTTTTGTTGTGTTTGAGCTAAACTTGAAATTTTTAGTTTGCTTGAAGTTTCTATTTAGGTTCTTGTTACAGATTGCTTTTGATCATGTATTTGACAATAATGCATGGTATTTGGATTAGCATATAACTTGTTATTGGGTTGGTTGTTGGATATGGTTTAGAGTTCGTTTGTGATTATTTTCTCAATCAGTTCATGACAACTGATTGAGGATATGCTTAATTTTGGTAGTTCAATTATCCATTCATAATTTTCTTCATTGTCAAATTTGAACATTTGATTGCTTGTTTGTTGTTCTTATAATTCACTTGTGTTGGATTCAGCATATGTTTCTTTCTGTAGTTTGACTATGTTTAACACTACAGGCACGCATTAAGCAATGGCAGACGGTGAGGATATTCAGCCCCTTGTATGCGACAATGGAACAGGAATGGTGAAGGTGAGGAAAACTGTTCTTAAACAATTTGTGTTCTACACCTCTCTTCATGAGGTTAATGTTTTATTGACATCTCTTGTGCTCATTTCCTTCTCTATTTGACAGGCTGGATTTGCTGGAGATGATGCTCCAAGGGCCGTATTCCCTAGTATCGTTGGTCGACCTAGACATACCGGTGTTATGGTTGGAATGGGACAGAAAGATGCATATGTTGGTGACGAGGCTCAGTCTAAAAGAGGTATTCTTACGTTAAAATACCCAATTGAGCATGGTATTGTAAGCAACTGGGATGATATGGAGAAGATCTGGCATCACACCTTTTACAACGAGCTTCGGGTGGCTCCCGAAGAACATCCAGTTCTCCTTACTGAAGCCCCTCTCAATCCTAAAGCCAACAGAGAGAAGATGACACAGATTATGTTTGAAACTTTCAATGTCCCTGCCATGTACGTTGCCATTCAAGCTGTGCTTTCTCTTTATGCCAGTGGTCGTACCACAGGTTTGTATTCTTAAATTTGTACTCCTGATTATTTTTATTGAAAGCTTTGGTTTCTCAAACATAACATGTTTGTAATTTGATTTCTGAGCGATTTTCCTTCCTCAGGTATTGTGCTAGATTCTGGTGATGGTGTCAGTCACACAGTCCCCATCTATGAAGGTTATGCCCTCCCACATGCGATCCTCCGTCTGGACCTTGCTGGACGGGATCTGACTGATTCACTCATGAAGATCTTGACTGAAAGAGGGTACATGTTCACGACTACTGCTGAACGGGAAATTGTCCGCGACATTAAGGAAAAACTTGCCTATGTAGCTCTTGACTACGAACAGGAGCTGGAGACAGCAAAAAGCAGCTCATCGATTGAGAAGAATTATGAGCTTCCTGATGGTCAGGTAATTACCATTGGAGCAGAGAGATTCCGTTGTCCAGAGGTTCTTTTCCAACCTTCAATTATCGGAATGGAGGCACCTGGAATTCACGAGACCACATATAACTCGATCATGAAGTGTGATGTTGATATCAGAAAGGACTTGTACGGGAACATCGTGCTCAGTGGTGGGTCTACTATGTTTCCTGGAATTGCCGATCGTATGAGCAAGGAGATAACGGCTCTTGCCCCAAGTAGCATGAAAATCAAAGTCGTGGCACCGCCAGAGAGGAAGTACAGTGTCTGGATTGGAGGCTCCATCTTGGCTTCTCTCAGCACCTTCCAGCAGGTAAACGTTGCACTTTTAACTGAACATAAGAGTGCCTTATACTCGTGGAACCACCTGAATTTAGTTATCTGCCCCCCACCCATGGATTCTGCCATGGCCACCATACCTAACATGCGCCAAAGCATCACAGCTTATGGACTTAGTAGCACTCTTTGTGATTGCCTGAATTCATCATTGATAGGAGCGGTGTGAGAGCTGTTAGGTAGTAGGGTTTTAGTCCCAATGTCACTACCAAAACCCTACCCTAACTTGATATATATGAGAACTTAGTTGCAAAATCTGGATCTTCATTCGGGGCTAATTTTTTTTCAAGTCATGTTATATGTCATTATAATGTCATCTTCATATTTTGGTTGCAGATGTGGATCTCAAAAGGAGAATATGATGAGTCCGGTCCATCAATTGTCCACCGTAAGTGCTTCTAGATTTGCAGGGAGTTTTGGTTTTGTTTGTTGTGAGTTTACAAGGGTCAGACTCCATGGTTTGATTTTATGTTCGAGTTGTTTCCTTTTTTTTCCTAGCCCCGTGTATGAATATATTGTCAAAAGAGATACTTATAGGTTTTATGTGTACTTAAGATAAGAGCACTGTAGGTAAGATATGTGGTTCGATTTCATTGTTATTGTTTGGGATGTAACAGTGAATTTTATATTGGCTTTCTTATACTTGTAGTCTAGTGGTATAATCTGCATTCACTGTTCCATCTTAGTGTCTTGAAATTTCCTTTGGCCCCCCATTGTGTAGCAAGAGCAACAGCTACAGTAACCTATCAGTTAAGCAGGCCATATGGATACTCGGTTTCCGCCCAGTGTATGGATTATTATTTGTTTGACCTTTTTATTCGAACCATAATATTGGTCATACCAAAAACTTTATAGGCATACAAAGTCATTTTCCTAACCAGGGTGTATTGATAAGGGGTGTCTAATGGGTATGAATGACTTATATACCCTTAAACACTTCGAAAATATTGATATATAGGCTTTAGGATCGGCTGACTCGTGTTGATGAGTTATCAGACGAACTTCCCGCTGTAGACTGAATTCTTTCGATCTTGTTTTGATCATAATTTCTTCGTCCAATGTCGGAATGACCTCATTCTTTTTGCGTTATCTTCGTATTTTCATTCTCTTGAAGATGAAGATAAAATCTACTTGATTTTAATGGGTTAAAATCTACGATTTTCATTATATAAGCTGAACCATTAACGTTTTTTATTCCTGAACTCTCAGGAATAGGTTCGGTTTACATCTATGAGCCGAACCAACCCATTGATGAACAGTTCGTCTTACATCTATGAGCCGAACCTCACATAATTTTTCTTCCAGATCACACAGGACTAGGTTCGGCTCATTATGATATTTTTAAACAAGCCGGCTCATAACAATAACACTTTCAGCTTGCCGAACTGTTCATTAGTTGTCAATATCCAGGTTTCAGATCAAGGTTCGGCGCATAATTTAGGTGAGTTGTGAGTCGAATCTAGGTTCGGCGCATAATTTAGTTGCGTTGTGAGCCGAACCTAGGTTCGGCGCATAATGTTGTTGTTTTTTAAGCCGAACGGTTCTTCAAATTTTCAGCCTGAAAGTGTATATGAACAGTTCGGCTGATACGATTTTCATTATATAAGCCGAACCATTAACATTTTTTATTCCAGAACTCTCAGGAATAGGTTCGGCTTTCTAGGAAAATTTTATACAAGCCGAACTGTTCATGAAGGGATCGGTTCGGCTCATAAATGTAAGTCGAACCTTTTCATCCTCCATTGAATCATTCTCGTAATCTAGGAAATCAACCATTTGGGAATCATTGTTGTAGTTGATGTGTATTTTCCTAGGTTTTTTAGATGATATATGACACTCCTCATCCTCCATTGAATCAAGAATTAGAATTTTCTCACTTTCTCCTTCTCTTTCTCTCCTTCTTAACCAAACCAAAACTTTGATTTTTTTTTTCCCCAAATTTTTCATCTAAACAACTCTTATAATTCTGAAAATTATTTTAATCACTAAACAAAATATTTAATCACTAATCAAGATTAGTAACACTAATACGTAAAGGGCAGATTTGTCATTAAAAAATTTTGGGTTAAGGGGTTATCTGATTTTGCTATTTCACAACCTTTTTTGTCTTCATTCAGTATGCCTTGGAAGATTTTGGTATGCCCAAAATTATAGTTCTTTTATTCTCATGCTAGGTACTCGAACTGTTACAGTCCTATTTTTCTAGGCTGTTAGATTTTAATGGGCTTCTTTTTATTTTTGGAAGACTACCGGTTATTCTTTTCATCTCAAATACAAGAACCCACATTTGGGGATACCTCCAGAAAAACCTAAAATTTAAATCTAAAGAAGTATCCCCATTCTCTCTTCTCCATCGGTACCGATTCTTCCTCTCATGGTCCTCTTTTTTTTTTTTTTCTTTCTTTCATTCATCACTTATTCAATTTGAAATGCAGCTACAGGGTCTTAGCCGGCAGTTGCGTCGGTATAGTAATTTAGGTTGAATATAACGTCGATCATTGCGTGTATGATGAATGCAATGCCGGCAGTTTCGTCGGTATAGTAATTTAGGTTGAATACAACATCGATTCCACTGCAAGACCTTGAATTTTTTGCATGTCTATTTGAATGTTATGTAGACAGAAATACCGATTTTCTGATGTAGAATTGTAGTGCCGGCATAGTCGAACCAAATTTTAGCTATACCGATTTCAAATTTTAAGACAGTCAGCATTTTGGTATTTCATCGATTATGCTGATTGTTTCCTGAAACTGGGAAATGCCTACTTCCTGAAACTGCGAAATGCCTACTGTCGGCATAGCTGGATGATGAATATTATATCGATCTTTACAGTCGGCATAGCATTCTTCATTCAACAATACCTATTGTGGGTCTATTTCACTTATATACCGTGCGAATCAAATAAAAAATTCACATTTAACTGCATTTGGACCTGTAATTGATAGTTTATTCCTCACTGTAATCTCCCGTTTCCCTTAAACCTCTCAAAATCCTCCTTTTTCCTCTTTCTATTCTATAACTAACCCTTAAAACAATAAAATCAAAATAACTCAAAATCTTAAATTTAATCTTAACACACTAATCTATTAACTAATTAATCTTAACAAACTAATTAATCAAAAGTAACTTAGCCATTGCCAAAATTATTTGGGTAAGGAGTTCTTTAAATTAATCCATAGTATATATTTTTTGTTTTTTTTTGTGTATCTCCAAGTGTGGGTTCAAATACAGTATGCCCCCAATTAATTGTATTCTTTTTTTTTCAAAGAATTTACCATTTGTTTTGGATTTTTTTTCCGACCCATAAATCTAAATGTACACCCGTCCCCCCATACCCCATATTGTTTTTCTTGCAAATTCGAATTCTCAGCCTATCAATCCACAACGCCATCCAGCACACGAATAGATTAAAGTGTTGGGGTCTTGGTTTTTTAATTTTCATGTAGGAGGTGTCACAAGTTTTAACATTTCATGTGTGGGAGATGTTGTCGATGTTAATATTTCATGTAGAGGGTGTTGTAAGTGTTAAAATTTGTTCTTCGTTTAATATATGGGCGTTTGTAGGTGTTGACATTTCACGTAGGGATGGTGTAAGTGTTAACATTTCATGTACGGGGTTTGTATGTGTTAACAACATTTATTGAGACATATTCTGGGGTTTTTGTTTTTCATATATAACATTTCACGCAGGAGGAGTTGCAAGTGTTAGCAACATTTAGTGAGACATGTACGCGGTGTTTGTACTTGAATATCTTTCATATATAGGTTGTTGTAGTTGTTGACATTTCATGTAAAGGGTGTTGTAAGTAATAACACTTTGCATTATAGGGGGTGTTTCTATTGTTCGTCTTCTTCATGTTCTAGGTGTTCATCATTCTTTTTTCAGCAGATTTTTTTCCTCTCCGAAAATTCAATATAGAACCAAAAAATATCCATTGAATCGTCAAATGGTGCCCAAACTTGTTCTTAACATAAAATCACAAAAAGAACACCTAATTGCAACCATTTATAAATCACTCAAGTTTAAGATGATTTTTTCTAAAGTCACCCACTAGTGAGCGGCAATTTAATCCAACCGGATCATTTTGATCTACAATCAAAGAAGAAACAACCCAGTGTTCAGTTTCACCTCCGAGTCAAATAGATTAATGCATCGCTTCAAATCAAATTTCAATGGTGCACAAAAAACATGGGTTGCACGAGGATATTGAATAGTGAATTGGAGTTTGACATAGCCTTTATGCGTTGACTAAGTTAGTGCACCGTAGATTTAGATTTTAGGGGGTGGAAAAACGAATATCCTTTTTCTTTATATTAAAAAGAACTCTTTTACTCAAATTCTTTTAATTTTAATTCGATACAGTGAGGTACTTCATTCAAAAGAAGATATCGATCTTATAGATGCTTACATGCATATTGCTATTGATGAAGTTGTTGGTTTTGGACAAGGATTTGCTATGTTTTGGAAAAGTATTCATGAAATCTTTGTTCAACTTAACAAAAATTAAAATCACCGGGACTAGCGTTTTAAAAAAATAAATAAATTTTGTATAATTAAACATGACGTAAGTGATTATGCGAGAATTCTTAATGTTATATATCGACTATGTAAAAGCGACTCTTCACACAAATACTTACAATTAAGTTTTTTCAATGGATGATGATAGTATTAACTTGTTTTTTACTATAATATTTCAAACTCGAAAAGTCAGAGAGCAACTTTAAAAGGATACTGGTGGACCCTTTAAGTTTGATGCTAATTATGAGTTTTCACAGACAGTATTTCGTGGATTTGATTATTATTAATTTATTGTCGAAAAAAATATTGCGTTAATGAATAACCGAAATGATTTTTCACCAGCCCAAGAGGTGGATGGAATCTAAGTACTACCTAATTGACAAGATTGTTGGAACTACAAGGAAATTGCGAGGTCCATAGGGAATAAAACTGCTAAACAAGAACTAACTAAGGTATCAAAATGATCGTGATGCAATGACGGGGCCCATATGAAATAAAACTTCTACACAAGAACTAATTAAGGCATCAAAATTATGATGCAATGATTATCCGGGAAGAGAAAGGTCGACGTGGAAGTATTCTAGCCAGACAGATGAATCAAGTATTGATAAAGAAAAATGTATAACTATTTGAGTATCTAACAGAAAAATAATTAAGAAAGAAGCAATAAGAGCCTAACAAGATTCCCAATTCTTTGATATTTTGTCACATAATCAACAAAACAAATCATCAAACGCAAAAACAAAAACAACAAGATCATGATGTAGTGGATATAAATCTTAGTATCCACAACACAACCGAGCGTAAATACTATGAACAAAGGCAAAGATTTTTTGAAGAGGTTAAATATATCTGGCGTTGATGATTCCAAGGATGATAAAATAATTCAAATGTAATCGTTTTCCATTGAAAACGTAATTTAGTTTTAATTATTAACTTAGTATAGTTTTTAATTTCTAACTTCATCGTTACTTCAGTGAACTTCTAATGCGATTGTTGTTTTGATGTAATGAAAACTCCTTTGTTACACTCTAACACCTGCTCTAATGGCTTTGTTTTCCGGAAAAAAAAAAACTATACTTACAAATTTTAAAGCATAACATTATATCTTGAGCTATAAAGCCACACAAATCTAGATCTTCACCTGCAAATTCAATCAACTACCAAACCATTAATATGTATTCTCATAATATAAACAAAGGGGGAAAATATTGTGCACATAAACAAAAGAGGTTTATACATTTTGTTACACGATAATTAATGTGATTTTGATCGTTGTTGTAAAGTGGTAGTAAAGTATCGTTCGAAGATTCGATTTCAAACCTAAATATGTAAAGATGATAACAATATTGCGAGAAACTGAAACTCAGCATTCCACCATTAATCAAATTCAATTGGTTCATATAATGATTCTTAATAATTATAGTTCTTTTATGGACTCTATTTCTTTGCCAAAAGTAGATATCTAAAATATTAATTGTAAATTATAAGCATGGCGCATCAAAAACTCTCACGTCTAAGCATACCCCATCAAACAAGATCACAACTAATTAAGAGAAATTATAAATCAATTAAAATAAGTGCAAAAAGCCATAAAGAATCAAATATAATTACTAATCAATTGTGAAATATGACTTCTTCCATTGTCCCGGTGACAGGGTTTAGCTCATCATGTCAAACACTCTATCAAAATATGAATACATAGCTCAAAAAGTGTTTAAAGGATTATTAAAATATAAGAAAAAGAATGAAACATATCAACTGCAACGTTTATAAGCGTTGCAGATTGAACTGTTACAGAAAACAATAAAACAGATTTGTCATAGATGAATAAGACTGTCAAACCATTAATTGGCCACGGTTTCTGCGACTGTCTGTATCCGTCTACCGTGTCTTCGTCTTCCTTTTTTTTGCTGCTGCAGAAAATTATCTACAGCTCAGGTTGCTTCTCTGCTTCACCCCCAAAACCTCCTTTGTGACTTTACAACCTTATTTATATCCAACAACATCCAAAATACCTCCAAGAATACTCACAAAATCTTTTTTTCCCCACCTAAAGTCACGGGATTTCTTTCTTCTCACATTACTTTCTTTACGCGTCTCTGTGAGTTGGCAAAACTCTTCCCAAACTTAGATAGAGTCTAACTTAGGAGAGATTATCTCATTTTTATTCTTCGCGTAAGATACTCAACTTAAACCCCGGGAAACACTACTTCCCTGATTTTCGAGATTAAGAGTAAAAAACCTTTTTTTTTACATCCCCTGTTTTATCGAAACATGATACTCGCAATCCAAACCACGGATAATCACATCAAGTTTACTTCTAGAAGACTTCGTTGTTGTTAACAATTTTCCCGCCAAAAATTTCGATTAAAATAAAGAAGAAGGGGCGCCCATATCCATCTGCTGGGTCCCTTTAGGCACTGGGGTATAAATAGTCATTTTGGGATGCCCTTAATAATTCTTCATGGTGCCTTTATCAACTCTTCCAGGTGCCTTTAACGCATATCTGGGGGTGCCTTTAACCCTTCTCCGAAGTGCCTTTAGTAATTTTCTCTGGAGGTTCAAATACCATGTTTCGAGCCAATTTTTCTACAAAAGTTTATTTCTCTAAAAACACCTACAATAACATAAAATAACACAATAAACACCAAATCGAGCACTAACAATTATAGAAAATTGAGAAAAATCAGACACAAAAATGTATGTATCAATAATCATAGTTTGATGCAATACCCTTGAATATATTCTAGTGTTCCACAACTAGGTTGTCATGGCATAAAAATATTAATTGAATCACAAAAATAAAAGAAAAGTTATTTGTAATTTCAATATCCTGACTGTGGTGAAGAAGCATTGTGGCTAGATGATGTTGAGAACGTTAAAGAAGGTGAAAAGGAAGTAGAGATGTGCTAAAAAATTCAAACTTAAATCAAAATTAAAGAAGTTAAAAGAGACACAATTTTGAATGAGTAGATCATCTAGTGTGACATTGTACGCACAAAATTATTGAATGCACAAATCCTAATTGTAACTCCTATACAAATCCATACTTCTACAGTTAAAGCATTTAGAAAACATTTCTGGGAATGTCCAATGCGTGAAGTGTGGTAATTTTAGTGTAGTATTGGCTAAAAAATGTGTTATTGAAACATAATAATCGAATGAGCGAATGTAATTTCAATATATTTTCATTTTTGTTGAAGTATTCATAACTAGTCTCATCTTCAACAGGACGACATAATCCTTTTATACGTATCAATTTTCATGAACATGTTCACTTGCATTTTTATCACCATCTTGAGATTCACCAGGAACTTGCACATAATAATCATAACCATTACCATCTTGAGCTTCATCTAGAACTTGTTGACCTTCATGTAATGGTTCTTCACCATCTTCCTCCCAATCTTCATCAGATCTAACAAAGCTGGACACCTCCGCGGGTTGGGCCAACAATTTTATGTGCTCAATAAGATCAACTGGTAGTTAGTGGTACAAATCATGGTTTATCAGACT
Source organism: Papaver somniferum (assembly GCF_003573695.1). NCBI lineage: Eukaryota > Viridiplantae > Streptophyta > Magnoliopsida > Ranunculales > Papaveraceae > Papaver > Papaver somniferum. The sequence continues at coordinate 65,129,137 of NC_039364.1, read as the reverse complement.
TGACATATGAACGGTATATCCAGTAGGCTCTTGAAACAGACCTAGACCAAATGCAGCAAGTGGAAAAATCTCTTTGGATATGAGTATGTTGTTGTTGCGAGAGCACTGCTCTTTCTACCGAAACATATAGCACCATTACCTACCCTGTTTAAGATTAAATGTTGAAAATTCATGATTAAAATAAAAATTGTATGTAACAACCCTATTTTCCATATAACCCCGACCGATGATTAAATAGAAAGTACGTCCTCAATTTCCTGCAAAGGGGTACATAACCCGCAGAAAACTAGGAACAAAGTTCCATTACAATTGAATATGCAGAAGGGAATTTTATTTCTTAACAAACAAAACGATGTTGAGTAGCTATGGTGTTCTTGACTTCAACGATATAACCCATTCTTAAATAACGTCGAACTAACAAAAAAAAATACTAATGAAATCTACCCAAAAGAAAGTATCCCACTGCCTCACAACTAAATAACGAAAAAATAAAAGAAGAAGTGTAGATCTCCACCTCAGTAAGATATCTTCTGAATATCCACTGATATTGGAATCAATCAAACTCCTTCACGATCCCTAAAAACACCTGAAAAATGTAATCCACGAGAATTAAACTCCAAACAAGTTAACTCAATCGCCGAGTCGCAGAGACATATAAAAATGGTATACAAAATATATCGCAAGCCGGTATGTCACAACGAAAATACAATTTAACTACAAGTAGAATAAAGATCACCCTGCAAATATGTAAGTCTCCCGTTCTAAACTTATCTGCAGTCTATGAAAACAAAACTCATTTCAAGTAAAAATCCTACACCTCAATGCGATACCGAAACCTATCCGCAATCATGCTAACTGAGTTCGGTATACATCCGCAACGTCTACCATACAAATTATACTTGTGTATACTGTTGTACTAAGTAGTACGCATCCAAGCCACATTCCTTTTTAGAAATTTTATTAGCTTACTGAATTCCAGAGGCTTACATAAAGCTGTTTATCCCAGGGTCTCACTACAGGGTCATGATTACCATTTCCGAACCCATCTTCATCTCATGCTAGCAAAACTCGTTAGGATTACCTTTTTACATCCTGACATACAAGACATGCATTATTCATCCATTAAACAACCATTCACTAATTTTGTTATCATTGGAGATGCCATAATCTTCTCTAGCAATCAAGATAATACTCCCAAACTCCAGTCAAATGTTTCACTGGGCATTAATATCAAGACCTATGTACAGTGTGATGAGTGCCAAATATTGTATATATTTATCCCTTTTTGTTGGCATTTTAACTCATCTTTTGTGCATTAATTCTACATTTTATCCCATATTCTGTATTTTCATTGTTTTCAAGAATAAATATTTTTATTAATTAATTTTGCATTTTTAGGTAATAAATAAAGTTCGAATGAGTCGCGGAGCGAAAAGAGCAGAAAAGTAGTGAAAAGCCGGGAGAAATTACGCAAGGAAGCCGCGAAGAATGGTGCGCACAACCTCATTTTCTACACACAAAAGCGCCTCCGTTCTCAGCCATCAGATCAGTTCTCAGAAGCATCCGACGGTCGCTCCTTCATAGAGCATCAAAATCTGAAGTCTCTGCCAAGCACCACAGCGCTGAAATTCCAAGCCTTCAGATCAGATGGTAGTTGAATCCAACGGTCGCTCCCTTGCTGTTCATCAACGTTTGATATCTCCGCCTTACACTACAGCACCTAACTCCATCTTGAGCCGTCAGTTTCGTTGTATTTTTGCATCCAACGGTAGCTCACGATCTGTCTCAATTTCTCCGTTAGATCCGTTTCAGAAGTTATCATCCTACGACTTTCATCACCGAACATCAAGGTTCGATGATCCCGCTCAACACTCAAACACCTAAGTCTATATCCCACAAACCAAACAACCCCTAGCCAGAACCTAATCGAGCTCACCCCGTCTGCAACCACCATACCCTGCCTCACCACCATCACCACCACCTTCTTCCCTGTCGTCACCAACCCTCCTGCAACAGCCACCAAACCACCACCATACCACTCTGTACAACATCACCCCATCTCCCTAGAACCTAATTGTTCCACCTAACCCCCAACTGTATCTCACTGACCTAGATTAGGGTTTGTTGGAACAACTAGGTTTAGGGCATGAGAAGCACGAAGAGGAGCAGGAGGCGAAGTACAAGCATGGGTCGAAGTGAGGGAGCGATTATCAGAGAAATTAGGTAAAAAAATTGTGTAACCCTAATTTTACTGTTTTAGGGGATTTTTTGGGGAAGAACATATGGAACCCTAATTCATATTTTTGGGTATAAATAGAAGGGGTGTTGTATGTGTAGTGGGTGTTCTTGGTTAGCCGAGATACCCCCTACTTGGGTTAATTTCAGTTTAATTTCAATGTCCTGTTAATTTCAGTTTAATTCCAATTTTAGTTTCAGTTCAATGTTCTAGTTCAACTTCAATTCCAGTTGTTAATTAGTTTCAATATGTTCTAACTTCATATGCTAGGGGCTAGATGATACTCTTGAATTGTATGCTAGGTTAATCCATGATCATGTTAATTGTTCTTGTAGTGCTTAAATGTCATAGGACTGATAATATCTACTTGAGTGAATGCATCTGTGATCAGTTGTGCTGTAAGAAGACAACTGATTCTAGGGGTGAAAGAATGATGGTAGCTAAGAATTCAGTCCATTTGAAGGACTGTGTTTAACTGTCTTAGGGTGATAGATAGCTTCTTGAACAACAAGCCTGTGATCAGCTGTGCTGTAAGAAGACAGCTGATGCTAGGGGCAAGTGAGTAAAGATTAGCCAAGAAAATCATCCATTATGATCTTCCCTGAATTGAAACAAGAACAATGATTTGAGTAGGTACTGCCTTAGCTTAGGATCAAGTAGTGGATTCAAAGACCCTAGTACCTTCACTCTTCACTTCACTGCCTTTGGCTCATTGCCATTGTAACTGTCACTATCTCACTGCCTGTCACTAGCTCAGACTAGCTAGAAAACTTCAATAGCTCCCTCCAAGTCCCTGTGGACAAACCTTTTCTTCCCATCACTAACTACAATTGATCCTGTGCACTTGCAGGTCAGTTTGTAGGTTGTTTTCAAAACCCACCAAGTTTTTGGCGCCGCTGCCGGGGACTCGGTTAGCGGCGCTGTTGTTTTTTTTTTTTTTTTTTTTTTGCTCTGCATTTGTTTGCTGTTGCAGGTCTTGTTGCTGGCTAGCCTTTGCTAACCTTGTTGTTGCATCCTTAGTGCATCCTGTTGCATCTTCAATGCATTTACTGATCAACTGCATTCTTGCATTCTTTCATTTACTGCACCATCTAGCCTTTATGGATGCATCATCACCTTTAGCTTGCATCTAGTTTTGTCCTGCATATTCAGTTATCAACTCATCTTGCATCTCATGCTGTAGATTTTAGTGAAGCCATTGTCCTGTAACTTTCTTATTTGTCATCCGAAGCTTGTGCCATCTGCATTGCATCTTACAACATCTTGGCATACTTGTCATCTTATATTCTTGCATATCTTCTTGCACTGCATCCATTTGCATAAGCATCACTGTGTAACTGCATCTTAGTCTCACTTGCTTCTGTGCACTTAGTGTAAGCATAGTCCCTGTTCTTGCACTTCCTGTTAGGCATTGTCTTACCTCTTTAGTGCATTGTCTTGCTTCTTTCTCTTGTTATTGCTCTTGCTTTTGCCTAGCTGCTGGGTTGTAAGAACTTAACCCTTGTTGCTGCTGCCCTGCCTGCAAGCCCTGAACTGAACCACCTGCTGTTGCTGTTGCTGCTGCTGGTGCTTAGCCAACTGGGCTGCCAACTGAAGCTGCCAACTGGGCTGCCAACTGAAGCTGCCAACTGGGCTGCCAACTGAAGCTGCCAACTGGGCTGCCAACTGAAGTTGTCAACTGGGCTCGCCTATTTCTGTTGCTGGGCTGTGCAATAAAGAAACAAAAGCCCAACTGGGCTGTAAGCTGCAGAAGGAGTGGAAATTGAACCAAGCCCAACTGGGCCTTGAGTGTTGAAGCCAAAGCTTAGGATGATCCAAAGCCCAACTGGGCTTTTGCAACCTAACTGAGCAGCTGGGCTGTGCTTAAGCAAGTAAGCCTAAACCCATTAAGAGAACCCAACCTGTGGGCTTCCATTTTTAATTTGTGGGCTTGTAATAATTTTTGTTTTTCTTTATTTTTTTATTTGGGCTTGTAATAATTTTTTCTTTTTCTTCTTTTTCTTCTTTATGGGTTTGTTTAATATTGTTGTTTTATTTCTTTTATGGGTTGTGCTAATTTATGATAGGATAATTTAAAAAAAAAAAAAAAAAAAAAATTTACTTGCTCCCAAATTCAAAAACCAAATATTATTTTGCTCCCACATTAAAAACCAAAATTTTTTTCCCATTAAAACCAAATGTCTCCCGCCAAAACCAAATTTTTCCCAACAAAACCAAATTTTTCCAAAAAGTCCAATCCCTTAAAAACCAAATTTTGAGCTTTGTAAACTCTTTACTTAGCCTTTGAGCCCAATCATGTCTAGATCTTTTTCTACAGTTGGGGAATAAACGAATCCCTTAGAGAACATTGCGCGTGGACATACTTCACGTTATGAACCTCCCATAGACCATGATGTCAATAGTCATAGGAATTTATTATGGACATTTTCAAAGTCCCGAGCCTCAATACATGAACCCTAATGACTATTCGCACATGCATCGTTTGCCACAACGTGAAAATGAACATTTTGCTAGTGCCTCACTCACACAATCATCTCTTGTGGATCAATTAGAAGCTCGATCGCAGCTTTAGAAATGCAATCACATGAGGAATCTGTCACATCTAATTTTCTTAGGCAACCTAAAATCTATGCATGTCCCGCATGTGGTAGTTTAGACCACCCTGTTGAGAATTGTCATATTTTGCATAATTTTAGGCAATCTAGAGAAAATCCAAGGTATGAAATGCCCATAAATTGTGAGAATGGTAGTCATTGGGACCATAATCAATCCTTTGAGGGTTGCGATCAATCTTTTATAAACCCTAATGACCATGCACACATGTACCAATCACCACAATTTGAACATAAGAATTTTGTACTCCCATGAATTTAGACTCCACCACAGAAGCTTTCAGACTCAGTGAGCAAAACTTCGATAGATCTACATCACGAATTCAGGCATATTTAGATCAGATTTTGCTTCACCTACAAAAGGAGGAAATTCATGAGGAAATGTATGTTGTCCCTAATGAAGTGTCTAGTCCCATTCATGTAAATGATGTTGAATATGAACCTAATTTAGAGGAACATGAATCGACTAACGACACCACCACTTTTAATGAGGACCAATATGCATGCTACCATGATGATGATTATGATGATTATGATTGTGTTAGAAGAACATGAAAATATTGTGGAACCTGTTAGTTCAATAACATATGGCTTCTCGCCCTCGACCTTCATGAATGTTGTTTTTTCTAATACTCATTGTAATTCATATGATTTTGATATTGACATGGGATTCGTACAATTATTCTGTGAAGATGAACATGACATAGGAATAGTTGAATCTTCTGTAGACACTAATGTTATTATGCATGAAAATAAGTGATGTGTCTGATTCTCTACCTAGGTCACATTGTGATATTTCTCCTGATTTGCCGATGCATGAGAATGAATTTGTTGATGATGTTGATGATTCTGAGTGTGAACTTTCTAAACTGATTGATGATTGTGAGCATGATGTGACATGTAGATGATTTAGGAGATTTTGATTTGATTAATAATGACGCACCTATTCTCCTACATGAGTCACAATCTGTTGGCCTTCCACCCAACCTAGATTTGGTTTGTAACAAATTTAAACCAACTTTTCTGAAAATTCCTAATCTAGGATTGGAACTGTGTGCCTCCCAAGTCCTCTTGGACTATTTTGCTTCTAAGTATAATACATTTGAGGAACCACAGTTGGAAATTGCATGTTTGCCCGTCCCTAGCACAGTTCACTTTGAGCTAGACCTTTGCATGATGAACCCCCAAACTGCGCGATTTTGTTTTCAAAATTATATCTTCTGTAAAATCCAGGTTTGGGGGTAGCTCATTTTGTTTCACAGCTTCACTTGCATGCCTACCATATTATTATTGTGTGAAGCTGTTGAAACCTTACACTTTGTCTTTTGGGTTGATCCTCAACTCTTTAGATTGTTGTGTATGGTGAATTTTTGTATATAATCCAGTAGATAAAATTTCTTAAAAACCTTTTTGTTCCTTTTGTATATATTTTGCTAATCCAATATGATCTCGGCTGAAATATGTTGGATTTTTTCCTTGAATAACGGAGTTTTAATTTGCTTTCGCCGAAATCGGGTATTCTCTCTCCTTTTACTCTACTCAGCATGTCCCTTCCATATGTTGTTTTAAATTCTTTCCATATTTTGAAACATTGAGGACAATGTTTAGTTTAGGTTTGGGGGTATAGAGTAGATGCCACGATAATATGCTATAATTGAAAACAAAACTCCTTCTTCTTTTTGAAAAAATTGAAAAATTCCAAAAAAATTAAAATCAAAATTCAAAAAAAAATTAAAAAAAAAAAATCATAAAAATGGAGCTCATTTACCTTGAAATGTTGACTCTTGTGCAAAATGTATTTTTATTAGGAGTCTTAGTCTAGATATTTAGGCACCCTGATTCTAGCACAATTCACATAGTGATAAGAAATTTGCACGCGCACGATCTACCAATACATGTATGGCCTCGATCTTCAAGGTGTTTGATAGGAAGTTACGATTGCCAATCACTTTAGAATACTGAACGAAACTTGACTAGCTTGTTCTTTGGTTGGTTGGGATAGAAGGTGGAGGTTACATTAAGAAAGACAACCATCGAATTTAACTGGGTGCATCAAAAAGGGCTACCTCTTTGCAAAGTGTCATGTAATTTTTGTTTCCTTTTGTATATCAAAAGTGTTTCCTTGTTCAAAAAAAAAAAAAAAAAAAAAAAAAAAGAGAAAAAAAAATATCAGAAAAATACAAAAAAATCAAGTATTTATCAATTCCATCATCTCTTGTTCCAAAAATAAAAGAGAATAGTCAATGTAAATAAGAGTCATGTAAATAGTCATTTTGTTGTTTCATTGTAATAAGCAAGGAGGGTGTATGCCATTGATGTACAACGCGAGTAATTGTGAAATACCTCCAACTCATTCACAATTCTCGTAAAGTCCGGACAGCTAGCTAGATTTCGACCTCAGTTCTTAGCCTGAGAAACTATCTCTTGGTGATTAGTAGTCATAACTTCAGATCTTTCTTTACACATGTGTAGATACACTTTACACTCTTATCACATGTCTTTTTTTGTTATCAGTGCTAGGATTGTGCCTTCGATAGCTAGATTGACATCTCCATTTTGCTGTGAGCTTAAACTGTTTTGCACATGTCACATTTGATGGAATCTGAGCTTATATTTTGACCTAGAACTTTGTAGGTACGTTCTAAGCAAACCTTCACGAGACTTCAACTCGTCCACTAGGGACACTTAGTGGTTTAAAAGGCTTAGTGCATACGCTAAATGCATTCGAGAGACCAGCGACAGTGGTATAGTTAGGATTTCCTTAGTTTTGTTTTACTTGAGGACAAGTAAAATTCAGGTTTGGGGGTATTTGATGAGTGCCAAATATTGTATATTTATCCTTTTTGTTGGCATTTAACTCATCTTTTGTGCATTAATTCTACATTTTATCCCATATTCTGTATTTTCATTGTTTTCAAGAATAAATATTTTTTAATTAATTTTGCATTTTTAGGTAATAAATAAAGTTCGATGAGTCGCGGAGCGAAAAGAGCAGAAAAGTAGTGAAAAGCCGGGAGAAATTACGCAAGGAAGCCGCGAAGAATGGTGCGCACAACCTCATTTTCTACACACAAAAGCGCCTCCGTTCTCAGCCATCAGATCAGTTCTCAGAAGCATCCGACGGTCGCTCCTTCATAGAGCATCAAAATCTGAAGTCTCTGCCAAGCACCACAGCGCTGAAATTCCAAGCCTTCAGATCAGATGGTAGTTGAATCCAACGGTCTCTCCCTTGCTGTTCATCAACGTTTGATATCTCCGCCTTACACTACAGCACCTAACTCCATCTTGAGCCGTCAGTTTCGTTGTATTTTTGCATCCAACGGTCGCTCACGATCTGTCTCAATTTCTCCGTTAGATCCGTTTCAGAAGTTATCATCCTACGACTTTCATCACCGAACATCAAGGTTCGATGATCCCGCTCAACACTCAAACACCTAAGTCTATATCCCACAAACCAAACAACCCCTAGCCAGAACCTAATCGAGCTCACCCCGTCTGCAACCACCATACCCTGCCTCACCACCATCACCACCACCTTCTTCCCTGTCGTCACCAACCCTCCTGCAACAGCCACCAAACCACCACCATACCACTCTGTACAACATCACCCCATCTCCCTAGAACCTAATTGTTCCACCTAACCCCCAACTGTATCTCACTGACCTAGATTAGGGTTTGTTGGAACAACTAGGTTTAGGGCATGAGAAGCACGAAGAGGAGCAGGAGGCGAAGTACAAGCATGGGTCGAAGTGAGGGAGCGATTATCAGAGAAATTAGGTAAAAAAATTGTGTAACCCTAATTTTACTGTTTTAGGGGATTTTTTGGGGAAGAACATATGGAACCCTAATTCATATTTTTGGGTATAAATAGAAGGGGTGTTGTATGTGTAGTGGGTGTTCTTGGTTAGCCGAGATACCCCCTACTTGGGTTAATTTCAGTTTAATTTCAATGTCCTGTTAATTTCAGTTTAATTCCAATTTTAGTTTCAGTTCAATGTTCTAGTTCAACTTCAATTCCAGTTGTTAATTAGTTTCAATATGTTCTAACTTCATATGCTAGGGGCTAGATGATACTCTTGAATTGTATGTTAGGTTAATCCATGATCATGTTAATTGTTCTTGTAGTGCTTAAATGTCATAGGACTGATAATATCTACTTGAGTGAATGCATCTGTGATCAGTTGTGCTGTAAGAAGACAACTGATTCTAGGGGTGAAAGAATGATGGTAGCTAAGAATTCAGTCCATTTGAAGGACTGTGTTTAACTGTCTTAGGGTGATAGATAGCTTCTTGAACAACAAGCCTGTGATCAGCTGTGCTGTAAGAAGACAGCTGATGCTAGGGGCAAGTGAGTAAAGATTAGCCAAGAAAATCATCCATTATGATCTTCCCTGAATTGAAACAAGAACAATGATTTGAGTAGGTACTGCCTTAGCTTAGGATCAAGTAGTGGATTCAAAGACCCTAGTACCTTCACTCTTCACTTCACTGCCTTTGGCTCATTGCCATTGTAACTGTCACTATCTCACTGCCTGTCACTAGCTCAGACTAGCTAGAAAACTTCAATAGCTCCCTCCAAGTCCCTGTGGACAAACCTTTTCTTCCCATCACTAACTACAATTGATCCTGTGCACTTGCAGGTCAGTTTGTAGGTTGTTTTCAAAACCCACCACAGTGCATCATTACCCTTTCAACGTTATTATTATGACGTACTTAAAATCATCACCCTACTCAAAACTAAAATCTTCACCACAACCAGTACTATCAATGCGCTTACATTTGGGTCCAGTATTTAGCTAGAGGTATAAAAGATTCAAATTAACCACACAACCACTAATCTCCACTTTGGCTCAACACTCAAACAATCAACTAACAGTACTAGCTAATTAGTGTTCACCATTACATCGTTTAATTTAGGAACTTGATGTTAACCTTATGATTTATAGGGTTCAGTATATAGCTAGTAATATCCACAAAGGGCACCGTGATGTACTCACACCACTAACACTGCTACCATTAACCCCATGACCAACACATCCTAACAAACAAGTAACTTACACAAGAAAACAATTCCCCATTGACTATTCGTACATCTAGATCAGAAACTTGTAACCAGATTCTAGTGAAAAACCCAATTAGTACCCATAGTCACACACGTTAGGGAATCAAATTTTACACCTATATTAAGTACACAACACCCTAACCTCTTAGCAAGCAACATGATTGGCATCTAACAAAATCTAAATTTAACTATTTTCCATGCTCATACCTAACTCATCTGTAACCACGATAACATTAGAATTTTAATTAAATCACAAGCAACTGCCTAATCTAAAAATCAAGCATGAGTATATATAGTTTACGAAATATTCAATTGCCACTTATACATTAATCCGAACCTAAGAGACTGAATTAAACTTGCCTCAATATTGCAGTAACAGACCCTTCCACTTTTGCCGATTAGCTTTCAGTGAACAAGTCCTAAGAAATCCAAACAACAAAACTCTCTTAAAAACAAAAGGAACTTGATTATATCTACCACAAATATTAAAACGTACCATATTTATACTTTACTCCTCGCTTATTACTTGGTACCTCTATTCACTCTAAATCTATCAATCTCACATACAAGTACGACGTCTGTATTTCTTATGTTTCAATTCTTGATATTTCCTTTGATAAATATTATACTTCCCAAATGATCAGGAAGTGGGGGGAAGAGGTCAAAGACCTAAACTACATAATCACTTAGGATAATACTAAATAAAATTCTAGGTTCACTAAGGGCCTCCCTTGCATCTAAAACTAATTATATATATATATATAATTACGTTGCTAAAAATTTGAGTATTACAATCTACCCCACTAGAAATGGGATTTCGTACCCGGAATCAAAATTACCTTGTTATTGAAAATATGCGTATGATAACGACGAATAACATCCTCATGTTCCCAAGAAGCCTCTCGTTCGTCTATTGGATTCCATCGCAGCTTGACAAATGAAATTGCTCGAGATCGTAGTTGCCTAAATTGTCGTTCTAAACTACAAATACCCTTATCTTCATAGGTGGCACCCGGTTGCACAACCCACTCACTAAGGTCTGCTTGCTGAGCTCGCTCCTCATCTCTTAAGTGTCTACGTAACATTGAAACATGAAATACGTTGTGTACTCCAGCCAATTGCGGTGGTAACTCTAACTGGAATGCCACGTTTCCAATCTTCTTAGTTATAGGAAAAGGTCCAATGAACCTGCGAGCCAGTTTACTCTTATTCCCAAACCTCATTACTCCTTTCATAGGAGACACCTTGAGTAATACCTCATCTCTGACTTGAAGTGGTAATGGTCGACGCTTCCTATCTGCATAACTTTTCTGTCTACTTTGAGCTTTACGAAGACAATCCTTAACCACTAGGATCTTCTTCGTAGTGAGCTGAACAAAATTAGGACCCAAAAATCTCTTCCATAAAGATCTTCAAAAGGAGCCATACCAATGCTCAACTGATAACTATTATTGTAGGCAAATTCTGCCCACAGTAAGTATTCATCCCAGTTTCCTTGGAAATCTAGCACACACGCCCGAAGCATATTCTCCAATATTTGATTAACTCTATCTGTCTGACCATCAGTCTGAGGATGAAATGAAGTACTCAAATCCAACTCTGAACCCATAGCTTTTTGAAATCCTCCCCAAAATTTGAAAGTGAATTAAGCACCCTTATCAGAAACAATCGAGACTGGCACTCCATGCAATACCACAATCTTCTCTACATAGACCTTGCATAATATATCTACAGTATAAGTAGTATGCACTGGTAATAAGTGTGCCAACTTAGTCAACTGATCCACTATTACCCAAATAGAGTCATGTCCTCTCTTTGATCTAGGTAGTCCAACTATAAAATCCATGAATATATTATCCCATTTCCATTCCGGTATTGGAAGTGGTTGTAGTTCACCGGCTGGCTTTTGATGTTCAATCTTAACTTGCTGACAAGTTCGGCATTTAGAAACGTGTTCTGTAATCTCTCGCTTCATACTTTTCCACCAAAACTGTCTACGCAAATCCTTATACATTTTTGTAGCTCCGGGATGGATAGTGTAGCGACTGCGATGAGCTCCATAAAATACCTCACCTCTAAACCGAGCGTCCATGGTACACATAACCGACCTCGAAGCCGAACACCACCATCCATACCTACATCAAAATCTTCACTTAAGTCTCCAGATCTAAGTAGTTTCGAACACCAATCATCCTTGGATTGAGCCTGAACAATACGAATAATAAGTGCAGGTTGTACCATAAGATTTCCCAAAAATGCTTGAGAAGTAGAAGGATTCTTGACGTCTAAGATAAACTCATCGACTGTCTCTAACATCTTCCACTCTTCCTCCATCATGAAAGATAACAAACCCCTTGGTTTTCTGCTTAAGGCATCAGCTACAACATTCGCCGTACTAGGGTGATATTGTAAGCCGAAGGTGTAATCATTGATGAGCTCCATCCATCGACGTTGTCTCATATTCAAATCCTTCTGGGAAAATAGATACTTGAGACTCTTGTGATTAGTGAAAAACTCAAATCTCTCGCCATATAAGTAATATCGGCACAACTTCAGAACACAACTTATCACTGCCAACTCCAAGTCATGGGTTGGATAATTCTTCTCATGGACACGCAATTTCCTAGAAGCATAAGCAATAACCTTACCTTCTTGCATCAAAACACATCCCAATCCGAGAAATGAGGCATCTTTCTAAACCACTAACTCCTTTCCTTCTTCAGGTAAGGTCAAAACTGGTGCCGAGGTAAGCTTAGTCTAAAGCTCCTGAAAAGCGTCTTCACACCCCAAACAAAAAATACTCCCTTCTTAGTTAGCTTAGTAAGTGGTCCCAAAATTCGAGAAAAATTCTTAATGAAACGATGGTAATTAAGAAAACTTCGAATTCTGAAACCGTTGTAGGTTGTTTCCAACTCAACACTGCCTCAATCTTGGAAGGGTCTACAGAAACTCCGGATTCAGATATCACATGCCCCAAAAACTTAACTGATTGTTTCCAAAACTCACATTTCAAGAACTTTGCAAACAATTGATGCTCTCTCAAAGTATGCAACACTAAGCGTAAGTATTCCACGTGTTGATCCCGAGTATTAGAGTACACAAAAATATCATCGATAAATACAATAACAAACCGATCAAGAAAATCTCTAAATACTCGATTCATCAAATCCATAAAAACCGCTGGTGCATTCGTAAGCCCAAAAGGCATCACCAGAAACTCATAAGAACCATAACGAGCCAGGAATGCAGTCTTAGAAATATCTTGCTCTCTAACAAGAAGCTGATGATGGCTTGATCGCAAATCGATCTTCGAAAACCATTAGCCCCTTTCAACTGGTCAAATATATCATTAATCCTAGGTAAATGATATTTGTTTCTTATCGTGACCTTGTTCAGTTCACGGTAGTCAACACACAATCGTAAAGAACCATCTTTCTTTTTCACAAATAAAACATGAGCACCCCATGGTGATGTTTATGGGTAAAAACTGTTTCTGCTGGTTTTGGTAAATTTGGGTGTGTGGATGAGAAACAAATCTAAACCTAAAACAAATGCACTGCAAGGGAGTGCTTTAGGTTCGAGAGATCAATCTGTACAATCCCAGCCTAAACCAAGAAATGGCCGTTCCAGTCTTTCTTTGGTCACAAAGTGAAGGAGAAGGGTTGGTCTTAGGGAGGGAATCGAAGAAGGCGTTGAGACCAAAATGGTTAATTCTGAATGACTTGTATCAGAATTTGGAACTGGCTTGCGGAATGTAAGCTATCAGTTCTTTGGTATTTTTCTGGATACTGTGTTGTTGTTCTAACCAAAACTTGTCGTTTGGTCGAAAATAGGTAAAACCTATTTGTACAAGTCATATTGAACGCACCCTGATCTCGTAGAAAGTAGGAGTGATTGAGTGATGGAGAAGTGGGTTATGCGTAACTATCAGAAACCATGTTCCCACTGTGGAGGAAACTGGTTAGTTTACACCCACTACTTCTTGCCGCCACTAACTGCCCTGCTTTCTGACACTTTCTTATAATGGACGTGTTGCACGCCGCACGCTGTAAACCGCCAGACCAATACCCTGATGGGCATCCCCCAGTTTGTGACATGTTTGATGTCTCAAGTGTTTTCAAGGAAAATATGTAGCAGATTGCTATGTGCGGCAAGTCAAAGTCAGGAGACTTGCCACAGGAGAATAACACGTGATACTATTTAGCTTGTCTTAGTTGGTCGCCCAAAACTTGCCACAGGCCTGTCAATTCTGTGGCGAATTTGGACGGTTGAGATCGTAACTCATGAGAAAGGGTGGCCATTGATTATGACCACATTCTGTTGGCGCCTGATGGTAGCACAATGGCGTCATTGGCACATGCCAATGGTGTAGTGGAATATAGCGGCATGCAAGTGGCATAGTGGCGCCTAGCGTAGCCATGGAAGTTTTTTGGCATATTGGTGTTAGACTCAAATATGGCTCTGACAACATTGGCCCTGTTGCTATATCAAACTTAAGGCCTTAGGAGATTTACTTGAATTAGTTGGCGTGGAAACTTTAGCTAAATTAGGGTTTGGCTCAAAACCCTAATTAGCGCGCGTGGCATGGCCGCGGCATGGTGGCGCTTATTCAATCGGTGCCATGGCCACATTAAAGGAATTATGGCAGGCCATAATATGGGAATAACCACGGGCGCAAGGATGGTCACGGGTGATTATAGAATGGCGCCGTTTTTAGGGTTTGGCGAGTCCCACATGGCTCGTGGCATGTTGTAGGGCCAAAGTAGCGTAATTGGGACACGACTGGAAATTAGGGTTTCGACTAATGCCACTAAGGCAGAGCCGTGTTTAAAGTTCCCTACTTGGCATTTGGCCACGAACAAGAAGTGGGTTAGCACGTTGGCGCGCTATTTATGGTACGTTGCCACGTTCGACATGCTTATGTGGCAAAGTGGCACGTTTGGCATGCCAATTAGCGTTTTGGCATGGCATGGGATGTTCGGCATGTCACTAGTATGTCGGAGCGGAATGGCATGTTTGGCATGCACGTTTGGCATGTTTGGCATGCCAATTAGCATATTGGCGCGACTTTGGAAAGCCAATTTGGCATTGTGACCATCTGGCGCAACTTTGCCTCTTTTGATACTGTGGCAGGTTTAGAGCGACCTGATTGGCCGATTAAAAAGAGGGGTTGGCCAAGCATGGGTGTGGCCACACTTCTAGTGTGCGTGTGGCGGATAAGCGACCTGATTGGTCGATGGGAAATAGGACCGGCAAGTATGGGCACAGCCGCAACTCATGTGCGTGTGGCGGGTTTAACGCGACCTGATTGGTCGACGGGAAATAGGGGTCGGTTCGAGCAGCATGGGGTGTGGCCACTTGCAAGTGGCGCCGGCTGGCCTATGACATGGCCACACCTCCCTTTCTTGCTGCTCCTATTCCACGACTCCTTTTATTCCTTGTTTTCTGATTGCGGGTAGGATTTTGCACCTACTAATCCATGGCGGATTAATTTCCTAGTTCTCCTAGGCTTAGTTTCGACAGGCGAGGTCTAATACACTGCGCATGGCGCAAAACCCTAATTTTGTAAATTAGTTAGGGTAATATCTGAATCTTATGAATCATCACAAAATTTATTGAATTCTATGTGTTGACACAAAGTTCTTTAAGTTTATTGCCAGAGAGCAGCATGCTTTCCGATTGGATACATTTATGCAAGGACCTTAACCTTGATACTTGGAAATTTGTGCTACCCTGCTGTGAGTGAACACAAATTGTCATGCCATACCAATATTAAGGGTTCTGCCAGGGAACATAGCATAGAAAGCATTCAAAGAAACTTATATTAACTGAATAATACATGCAAGGTGCCAAAATTTACAGAATATCTGGATTGTTGCTACATGCACCATTCTGGGTAAATTTCATGTGAATATTTGTTGCTCAATAAATGCGCCAGTGAAGAGGTTTAACACTCATCACTTTTACATGGCTCTGTTTCTTTGCAGAGTGACGGCACATTAAATGCAGGGTTTTACAAATTTAGCCCTGAATTAAAAACCACCATCAACAGGTGAAGAACTACGTCGAATAAATCCATGACTTAAAAGCTGGTCAATCTGAGACTTTAATTCTTGCATTTCCTTTGGAGCCATTCTATAAGGAGCACAAGAAATATGTGTCGTACCTGGTTGGAGTTCAATGCAGAACTCTACTTGCATACTTGGAGGTAACCCAGGAACCTCTTGGAATAAATTCTCAAAATCACACACCACAGGTATACTTGCAATCAACAAAGACTTATTATCTACTACTTCACCCTCAATATGGCTAAGGAAAGCTTCTACAAACATACTTCGAGATGTAGTATGCACCACTAGCTTAGATTGACCCGGCTTTGCAAAAGTGATTGACCTTTCAGCACAATCCAATTGCACAAAATTAGAAGATAACCAATTCATTCCTAATATTACATCGTAAGGAACCATCTCTAACACATAAAGATCTTCCAAATGCTCAACATCTCCAATCATAATAGGAAAAGCATCAACCTTTTTTCTCAACTCTACCATACTACTAGTATGGCTAGCAACACATAGAGGAAAATCACACACTACCACAGAAAGATTTATCATGCCAACTAACTTAGCAGAAACAAAAGAATGAGTAGCTCCGGTATCAAATAAAATACTAACATGTTAACTTAAAATGAAGAAAGTACCTCCCAAAGTAGCATTCTCCGTCTCTCGAGGTTGCACGACAAAGAGTTGACCCTGACCACGAGGCTGCACATTACGATTCGAAACCCCAATGTTCGGTTGGTCACGTCTGTCTGCTGTTTGAACCTTCTATTTGGTATATTATGATGCCTTATGTCCCATTTCACGACAGTTATAAAAAAACCCATAGAAATTAATTGGTTTGGAAGCAAGGGCCTCGCTCTCAACTGGCACTACAATCCGTTCATTAACACCAGTTTTCTGACCTCGGTTCCCTTGATTCCAATACCCCTTCCTTTTCTTCCTTGGATGATCACCTTGTTGAGTGACATTCTAGGTCTGTTGGTTCTTACCACTTCCATTTTGACTCGACGAAGACTTTGATGCACGATCAACCTTACTATCATTCTTCAGGTATTCATCATCCCTCTTATGAGCCAATAAGTCTTGCTCAAGCTCTCTTGCACACTCAACAACCCTAACATATGTGTCAATCATATGATTACCAATAATATGCCTCTGATACATAGCATTCAAACCATAAACAAACCTACGTATATTTTTCTCTTCAGTATCTACCAAGTGAGGTACGAACATCGACAATCTTGAGTATTAAATCTCGTACTCTGTAACAGATAAAGTACCCTGCTTAAATATTAGAAACTCTTTATCCTTAGCATTTTGAATACTCTGAGGGAAATATTTGTCATCAAACATACGAACGAAGTCTGTCCATGTCATGGTGGCATGATCTAATCCACGTGAAGCCGAAGTCCACCAAGTATGAGCATCTCCAGTGAGCTGAAAGGTAGCCAATCTCTGCTTAAAGACTTCTGTGCAAGAAGGTCCTATGGCCCTAAAAATCTTGACCATCGCATCCTTTCATTCATGGGATATCATTGGGTTATCAGACTTTCCAGAAAACTCTTTCGAGTTCAACTTCTTGAACTGAAACTACACCTTTTCATGCCTATCTTCCTCAGTTTTAGCAGGCGGTCTTGGTTCTGATGATTGTTGACTTGTCCAACATTTTGATTCATAGCAGTAGTGGCTGCTTGGGCTATTAACTGGGTCAGCTGTGCAATATTCACATCCACAGTCTGATTTCCTAATTGTGGTCCATCTTCATCAATAGGACCACCATTTCCGGTATCACCTCTCCCAGTACATGTACATCTCCTAGAACCATTCCTTGACATTCATATAAGTCAATGATAATCTTAGAAAAGAATAAAAATATACTAATAACATTCATAAAGCATATCCAAGTGTTTGTGGGTGAAAACCCGTTTCTGCTGATTTTGGTAATTTTGGTTGTGTGGATGAGAAACGAATCTAAACCCTAAACAATGCACTGCACGGGAGTACTTTTGATTCGAGAGATCAATCTGTACAATCCTGGCCTAAACCAAGAAATGGCCGTTCCAGGCTTGCTTTGGTCACAAAGTGAAGGAGAAGGGTTGGTCTTAGGGAGGGAAGCGAAGAGAGTGTTGTGACTTGAATAGTTGATTCTGAAGGTGTGGTTGTTTATGACTTGTATCTGAAAGTAGAACCGGCTAGCAGAATGGAAAGCTACCAGGTGATTTCTAGATACTGTGTTTTTGCCGACCAAAACTTGTCTTTTGGTGAAAATAGGTGAATCCTATTTATACAAGTCATATTGAAACGTACCCTGGTCTCGTAGGAAGTGGAAATGATTGAGTGGTGGAAGAATAGAGTAACGTGTAACCGTCGGTCATTATGATTCCATGATGAATGAAGTGAATTCGTTTACACCGTTACTTTTACCACCACTAATTGTCCTGCTTCATGACACTTTCTTGTAACGGGCGCATTGCATGTTGTACGTTGTAAACCGCCAGATCAATACCCTGATGAGCATCCCCCAGTTTGTGACATGTTTGATGTCTCAAGTGTTTTCGTGGAAAACATGTAGCACTTTGCTACGTGTGGCAATTTAAAGTCAAGGGACTTATCGCAGGAAAATAGCATGTAATACTATTAGCCTCGTTTTGGCTAGTCGCCTAAAACTTGCCACAAGTTTGTCAGTTCGGTGGCGAACTTCGATGGCTGAGATCGCATATCATGAAGGAGGGTAGATGTTGATTATGGCTACCTTGTGTTGGCGCCTGACAATGGCGCGATGGCGTTTTGGTGTATATTAGTGGCAATGTGACATGTCTGGCATGGCTCGTGCATGCCATTGGCACGGTGGTGCAAGTGGCGCCTGGCGTAGCCATGGCCACTAGCTTTAGGAAGCTGGTCGCCTGAAACTTTCCACAAGTCTGTCAGTTCGGTGGCGAACTTGGATGGTTGAGATTGTAATTCAGGAGAGAGGGTGGCCGTTGATTATGACCACATTCGATTGGCACCTGTTAATGGTATAATGGCATAGCCAAGCCTATGACGTTGTGGCCAAGGCTAGGATTTGGCGTCGTGGCCAAGGCTAGGATTTGGCGTCGTGGCCAAAGTTAGGGATTGGCGGCGTGGCCAAGGCTAGGATTTGGCGCCGTGGCCAAAGTTAGGGCTTGGCGGCGTGTCCAAGGCTAGGATTTGGCGCCGTGGCCAAAGTTAGTGCTTGGCGGCGTGGCCAAGGCTAGGATTTGGCGCCGTGGCCAAAGTTAGGGATTGGCGGCGTGGCCAAGGCTAGGATTTGGCGCCGTGGCCAAAATTAGGGCTTGGCGGCGTGGCCAGGGCTAGGATTTGGCGTCGTGGCCAAAGTTAGGGCTTGGCGGTGTGGCCAAGGCTAGGATTTGGCTTCGTGGCCAAAGTTAGGGCTTGGCGGCGTGGCCAAGGCTAGGATTTGGCGTTGTGGACAAGGCTAAAGTGGCTCGTGGCGTATTACTGCGGCAGAGTGGCATGTTGGCATGCCGATTAATATGTTGTTGTGGTAGGGCGTGCTTGGCTTGCAAGTTAGTATGGTGGCGCGGCAGGGCGCGTTTGGCCTTTAATGTATGGTGGCGAGTTTAGAGCGACTTGATTGGTCAAGAAAAGGGGCCGGACAAACATAAGGCGCATCCACATCTCTAGTGCTTGTGGCGCATTTTAAAGTGACCTGATTGGTCGGTAGGAAGGAGAGGGGTCGGACAAGCATGGGCGTGGATACACTTCTGGTGTGAGTGTGGCGGCTTTAGAGCGACCTGATTGGTCGATGGGAAATGGGGCCGGCTTAGGATGGGGCGTGGCCAATGGAAAGTGGCGCCAGCTGGCCTAAGGCATGGCCACGCCTCCCGTTGCTGTCGCGGCTCTCTGTTTTCTGATTCTAGGCGAAGTTTTGCACCTACTAATCCATGGCGGATTAATTTCCTAGTTTGCCTAGGATTACTTTCGACAAGCAAGGTCTGGTATACTGCGCAAGACGCAAAAGTAATTGATTGAATTATATGTGTTGACACAAAGTTCTTTAAGTTCATTGCCAAAGAGAAGCATGCTTTCTGATCGAATACCTATGCAAATACCTTATCCTTGATATTTGGAAATTCGTGCTACTCTGCTGCGAGTGAACACAAATTGTCATGCCATATCAACATTAAAGATTCAGCCGGGGAACATAGCATAGAAAGCATTCGAAAAAACTTATATTAAGCGAATATAGGCAAGGCGCCGAAATTGACAGAACATCTGGGATGGTTGCTACATGCGCCAGTCTGGATAAATTTCATGAAAATATATTGAATGGCTCAATAAATATGCCAGTGGAGAGGTTAACACTCATGGCTCCGTTTCCTTACAGAGTGACGTCACATAAGATGCAAGGTTTTACAATTTTAACGCTAAGCTAAAAACCACCATCAACACCAAGCCATGGATATACATAACGAAGCGTCCGAGGCTCACTCCCCCCAAGTCCTAGAGTTACTCTAACCTAATCTCTGATACCAACTGTAACAACCCTACTTTCCATATAACCCCAACTGATGATTAAATGGAAAGTACGTCGTCAATTTCCTGCAAAGGGGTACATAACCCCCAAAAAACGAGGAACACAGTTCCATTACAATCGAATATGCATAAGAGAAATTTTTTTCTTAACAAACATTATGATGTCGAGTAATTATGGTGTTCTTGACTTCAACGATATAACCTATCCTTAAATAACGTCGAACTAACAAAAGACAATAGTAACGAAGTCTACCCAAAAGAAAGTATCCCCACTGCCTCACAACTAAATAACGAAAAAATAAAAGAAGAAGTGTAGATCTCCACCCTCAGTTAGATATCTTCTGAATATCCACCGATACTGAAATCAATCAAACTCCTTCACGATCCCTAACAACACCTGAAAAATGTAATCCACGGAAGTTAAACTTTAAGCAAGTTAACTCAATCGCCGAGTCGCAGAGACATATAAAAATGGTATACAAAATATATCACAAGCCGGTATGTCACAGCGAAAATACAATTTACCTACAAGTAGAATAAAGATTACCTTGCAAATATCTAAGTCTCTCATTCTAAACTTATTTGCAGTCTATACAAAGAAAACTCATGTCAAGTAAAAATCCTACACCTCAATGCGACACCGGAACCTATCCGCAATCACATTAACTGAGTTCGGGACACATCCTCAACGTCTACCACACAAATTATACTTGTGTATACTGCTGTACTTAGCAGTACGCATCCAAGCCACATTCCCTTTTAGAAATGTTATTAGCTTACTGAATTCCAGAGGCTTACATAAAGCTGTTTAGCCCAGGGTCTCACTACAGAGTCATGATTACCGTTTTCAAACCCATCTCCATATCATGATAGCAAAACTCATTAGGATTACCTTTTTACATCCTGACATACAAGACAAGCACTATTCATCCATTAAACAACCATTCACTATTTTTTTTTAATCGTTGGAGATACCATAATCTTCTCTAGAAATCAAGATAATACTCCCAAACTCCAGTCAAATGTTTCACTAGGCATTAATATCAAGACCTACGTACAGTGCATCATTACCCTTTCAACGTTATTATTATGACGTACCTAAAATCATTACCTACTCAAAACTAAAATCTTCACCACAGCCAGTACTATCTATGCGCTTACATTTGGGTCCGGCATTTAGCTAGAGGTATAAAGAATCCAAATTAATCACACAACCACTAACTTCCACTTTGGCTCAACACTCAAACAATCAACTAACAATACTAGCTAATTAGTGCTCACCATTACATCGTTTAATTTAGGCACTTGATGTTAACCTCATGATTTATAGGGTTCAGTATATAGCTAGTAATATCCACAAAGGGCACCGTGATGTACTCGCACCACTAAAACTACTACCATTAACCCCATGACCAACACATCCTAACAAACAAATAACTTACACAAGAAAACAATTCCTCATTAACTATTCGTACAGCTAGATCGGAAACTAGTAACCATATTCTAATGGAAAATCCAATTAGTACTCATAGTCACACACGTTAGGGAATCAAATTTTACACCTATATTAAGTACACAACACCCTAACCTCTTAGCAAGCAACATGATTGGCATCTAACAAAATCTAAATTTAACTATTTTCCATGCTCATACCTAACTCATCTGTAACCATGATAACATTATCATTTCAATTAAATCACAAGCAACTGCCTAATCTAAAATCAAGCATGGGTATATAGAGTTTACGAAATATTCAATTGCCACTTCTACATTAATTCGAAACTAAGAGACTGGATTAAACTTGCCTCAATCTTGCAGTAGAAGATCCCCTTCCACTTTTGCCGATTAGCTTTCAGTGAACAAGTCCTAAGAAATCCAAACAACAAAACTCTCTTAAAAACAAAAGGAACTTGATTATATATACCACAAATATTAAAACGTACCATATTTATACTTTACTCCTCGCTTATTACTTGGTATCTCTATTCACTCCAAATCTATCAATCTCACATACAAGTACGGCTTCTGTATTTTTTATGTTTCAATTCTTGATATTTCCTTCGACAAATATTAAACTTCCCAAACGATCAAGAAATGGGAGGAAGAGGTCAAAGACCTAAATGACATAATCACTTAGGATAATAGTAAATAAAATACTAGGTTTACTAAGGGACTCCCTTGCATCTAAAGCTAACTAACTAACTATATATATATAATTACGTTTCTAAAAATTTGAGTATTACATTGTAGATGGTGAGATATGGCATCTTGATTTTTGATATGAATGTTAAACATAGTAAGAGGAACATATCATACAAAAATACTTCAAAATTCATTGGATTTTATGGAATAATTAACAATGTTAATGGATCAATGACCATGGTAGTGAACCCTTCCTCATTATGAAATTCCATAGGTTTACAAAAACCATATAAAACAAAACAATTCTCGATATCAGATTGGCCGTCGAGTCACGAGGATGCTCGTGTTTTTATCTGTTGACACTAGTCCAATATATTCAGTTTATATGTATCCCTGGGTATCCCATATGTATCTGTCGATACATATCGTATTTGGCCGTATCGACTTGTATCCGTTAAATACTGCACTATATTAATGGTCAAGGAATATAAAAGCCATATAAACGTTATCGCATGCTCAAAATTTTATACCAACTTGATTCAAAATTTGATTTTTATTGCTGTAAACAAATTGGAGACAACAAATTTTTTTACAACTATATATATATATATATATATATTTCTGACGCTTATGTGTTTCCAGTACATATTGGAATTATTTTGAGCACCGGGAAGGGGAGAGGTATCTTATGAATATTCATATAGTTCCTAAAAATATTCTCTATAGCCGGGATATCAACTACAAGAACAAAGTCAACCATCTACTAGTTATTCAAATTTTGGAGAAGAAGTTAACTCATATTTGAATATATTTTCACACCATTGTTATGAATAATGAAGACAATGAAATATGCTAAGTCATTTCCAATGTAATAATTTATTTGAATTATAATATTTTTTTAGATTCAATGGTTCAATCAACTTATTTAACTTATCTATTGTACTTGAAAGTGTATTTAAACATCTATATATACAAATCTATATGATGGCGGGACGATAATACCTAAATTAGATAGATGGTTAATTATGGTCAGCATCACCGACACCACTTAATCGTATCTATATCTGTAATGGTTGATACGATACTGATACCCGATACAGGCCAATATCTTCCGTTGTATGTTGTTGACACTGATCCAAGATCCTCATTGTATCTGTATCCCCGGGTATCCGATATGTATCTCCCGATATAAATTGTATATGTGTAGTATCGACCCGGATACTAACATATACAAAATATGAAAGCATATAAACATTAAGGCATGCACAGATTTTCTATGCCTAATGAAATCTGATTTACACACTTAGGCTAGGAGCAGACATACATATCAAGAAAGTGGTAGTAATGAAACCAGAAATGAAACTTGAGGTGAAGGAGGATAAGGTTCTGCTACTGGATAAAGTCGTTTTGGCAGTAACATCCTTGGTAATCCTATTAGTACTCAAGATCAAGTTCATGGTGACATCGTTTACATCGTAACAAGTTAGCTTTATTTGCTTGACTATCAAGGTTAGATTTTAACTAACCTTGATAGTCACGATGATGCATAGTCTAAGTATCCAAATTATGAATCAAAATTTAATTGTTTAAGCCAGCAAATGCATTCAATGTCATTCAACGATCAATCATTTTTCCGAATAAAGAATTATTGGAATTTCGATCAATAATCTCAATATCCAATGCATGAGTGTTGTGATAGACGAGAAGGATTCTTTAAAGATTCATATAGTACCTAATACATATAAATATATTCTACTAATATGATATCAGTTAGAGCAACTGCAGTGGACGACTAAACCCAAATTTGGTGTCGAGTGGGCTGGCGTAGTGGGACGGACCATCGATCAAAATTTGATCAAAGAGTAAAACTCGGACCAAATTTGGTCGGCGATTAAGACCAAATCCAAATATAGTCGGGCGTTTATATAATGTCCGCCTACCCGACGGGCGTTGGTATAATGTCCGCCTGTAGCCGCGCGTTCGTAAAGTTAACGCCTGATGCAGGGCGTTGGTATAATGTCCGCCTGGATGGGGGCGTTGGTATAATGTCCGCCTGAATGGGGCGTTGGTATAATGTCCGCCTGGCATGGGGCGTTGGTATAATGTCCGCCTGGATGGGGCGTTGGTATAATCAACGCCTGACACCAAATTTGAATGGGGCGTTGATATAGTGATGAACCCAAATTTGAAAAGTTTACAAAACTTTGCTTGGGGCGTTGTCTTTATCAACGCCCCATTTTTTTTTTTTTTTTTTTTGAACCCGGGCGAACGTATAATCTCCGTCCCACACACCAGGCGTTGCTATAATTCACGCCCCATACAGGCGTTGTCTTTATCAACGCACCATACCAGGCGTTATCTTTATCAACGCCCCATGCCAGGCGTAATCTTTATCTACGCTGGACGATGAAGCGGACTTTATATCAACGCGCGACCAAATTTACTCGTCACCCGCTACGCCACAGGACGGACTAAACCCAAATTTGATCTTTTTTTTTAGTCTTTGGTCTTTAGTTATGCTCGCACCACTGTGGACGCTCTTAGAAGAGCAAAGCCAATCATCTACTATTATTTAAATATTGAAGAAGTCAACTTCAACTTTAATATTTTTTCATATTATTTAATGACCGGTGGAGACAATAAAATACGCTCAGTCATATCTAATGTAGTACAATTTATTATTTGAATTATAATATTTTTCACATCTAATCGTCCAGTTACTTCTATTGAACTTATCTATTTGAAAATCTAATATATGCACATCTATATGATAGAGAACAATAATACCTTGACTAGACCAAAATTTGCGGTATCAGTCAGTTTTAGTTAATATAACTGGTATCACCATTGTTTATTGTACTTGAAAGTCTATTTGAACATCTAATATTTGCACATCTATATGATAGAGAACGATAATACCTTAACTAGACCAAAATTAGCGGTATCGGTCGGTTTTAGTTAATATAACCGATACCACCATTGCTTATTGTACTTGAAAGTATATTTGAATGTATGATATATGCACATCTATGTGATAGATAACGATATACCTTAACTAGTATAGTAGCACTTAGTTGACAAGTATAGGTGACACAATTCTAAGCAGTGATGTACCAAAAGAATGATCAAGGCGAAGCATGTGATCACCCTTTAATCTCGACACGGTAAAAGAGATATCTACCACGCTCATGAGAGAAGCAACAACGTGTAAAGCAAAGGTTACATCCAACGGTGGAGTTTGAATCGGGGGACAAAACATTACATGCGATGGATAGAGCACGCTTGGGAAGCAGAGGGGTCGAATCATGGTGGACTCAGGTGCATAAGATGGCAGGTTCGGGTCGGTGGACTATTGATATCGGATCAAGGGATATCAGAATCACCACCACCGGAAAGAGAAACGATCGGATATTACATACCAGGCGAGGATGTACCGAAAGACATATGTTTCAGGTGATTATGGAATCAGGTATCAAGCATCGGAAGAAGACATTAATATTCATATGACATGACTATCAGATTTGATATGATATGACCAACACTGTAATCTTGTTGTATGTTCACCTCAGCGTATAAATAAACACCCTCGTGTTAAGAAAAAGGCAAGTTGTTGTGAGTGTATGAGCAAGGAGAGAGACTAAATGTTGTTGAAAGCTACCATCTTTGTAACTTGAAAGAAATAATAATAATATCATCCTTTCACCCCGTGGACGTAGACAATCATGTTGAACCACGTACATCTTGTGTTCTTATATGTCTCTTTACTTATTTATCTTGCAATCACTCCATCTTAAATGTTAGACGTAGGATGTATTACTTCTTACGACTACAAGTAGACTAAAATGCGCCCGGTGTCGGTCACTGTGGTTAACATAGCCAGTATCACCATCGCCATATCGTACCAATATCCGCAAGGACCGATACGATACCCGATATAATGAACTATGTTAGGGAATCGGGAGTGGTAACTCATATACTCCCAATAAAACCACGTGTAGTCATTCATACGTGGATGGTGTCTTGGTTTTATGTCCTATAAGTATAAACCACACCCTCACTCTTTTTCTGCTCTCTAAATATTTTTCCCAGTATTTCTTTCCCGTTTCTCAAGACACAAAAGGAGAAAAACTTCTCCTCCACAATCTTCTCCCTCTCTCAATAAAGGTACAAACGATCTCTTTGATAATATCTTTAGGTGGATCTGCTACTGCTTTGATCATGTACATAGAGTTTAAGTTTTTGCTCATCTTCTTACAGATCTAGGGTTTTCCTAATATGTTTAAATACATGCTATTGTGATCAAAATCCGTCCAAGGAATTTAGGTTTGGATCGAATAAAATGCCATGGTTGGTTGATTGCTTGTCGTGGTTGTTGATTCATTTAGGTAATCTGTAGATCTAGTAGTTGGTAGTGTGTCATTACTCGATAAATAAGATCCAACGATGATTTTTAGCTATAATAAATGGATTTGTAGGTTTAGGTCACTTGTTGCATGTACGATTGTTCAACTGTGATAGTCTTTTGATTATTCTGAAGAATAATTGTTATTCTTTTTTATCATATTTTACGGCTTAATTTACTAAAATCATTTTCTTAGATTAAGTGTACTGTTGTCTCATTATGGAGATTAAAATGGGCGGTATTTGCTTAGTGTATGAGTTATTTTAAGGGTGAAAGTCTGCGTCTTAGGGTTTTGGAGTTAATTGGTTGTTTAGTGAGGGCAATTGTGTACGAGCAGCTAAGGAATCTAAATGAAAAGTTTATTTATACTGTAACCTACACCTTGGAGACCATAGTTTCATCCAAGAAATCATAGCTTTTTTTATTGGAATCACGTAGTTGTAGAACCGGCTATGCAAACTTTTACTATTTTTTTTTCTATGGTTTTTCTTTTTGTGGTGTGTGGACTTGAGCTCTTCAAGTCATTACAACAGAAATATGGTACTGACGTGGTTTTGTGCTATGGCTCAGGCAAGGTATAAATTATGGCGGACGCTGAGGACATTCAGCCACTTGTATGTGACAATGGAACTGGAATGGTGAAGGTGAGAAAGTTCTATCAAACTAATTTGATATTCTCATGATTTTTTTTTTATGGATTGAGATTAACTTTTTACACGATCATTTGCTTTCCCCATTTCAAAGGCTGGATTTGCTGGTGATGATGCTCCAAGGGCTGTATTCCCTAGTATTGTTGGTAGGCCTAGGCACACAGGTGTTATGGTTGGAATGGGTCAGAAGGATGCCTATGTTGGGGATGAGGCACAGTCTAAGAGAGGTATTCTTACTTTGAAGTACCCTATTGAGCATGGAATTGTGAGCAACTGGGATGACATGGAAAAGATCTGGCATCACACCTTCTACAACGAACTGCGTGTGGCCCCTGAAGAACATCCTGTTCTCCTTACTGAAGCCCCTCTGAACCCTAAAGCCAACAGAGAGAAGATGACGCAAATCATGTTTGAAACTTTCAATGTCCCTGCCATGTATGTTGCTATTCAAGCTGTGCTTTCCCTTTATGCCAGTGGCCGTACCACAGGTGGGTAATTAGAAAGTTGTGTATTTCCTTTGAATGCTCGTGTCTAGAACTAGCATGTTGATAACTAGATGATGATGGTATTCCATAGGTATTGTGCTCGACTCTGGTGATGGTGTCAGCCACACAGTCCCCATCTACGAAGGTTATGCACTCCCACATGCCATCCTTCGTCTTGACCTTGCTGGAAGGGATTTGACTGATTCACTCATGAAGATCTTGACCGAAAGAGGGTACATGTTTACAACTACCGCTGAACGGGAAATTGTCCGTGACATTAAGGAAAAGCTTGCCTATGTAGCTCTTGACTATGAACAGGAGCTCGAGACCGCAAAGAGCAGCTCATCAATTGAGAAGAATTACGAACTTCCCGATGGTCAGGTAATTACCATCGGAGCAGAGAGGTTCCGTTGCCCAGAGGTTCTGTTCCAGCCTTCAATTATTGGAATGGAAGCACCTGGAATTCATGAAACCACATATAACTCTATCATGA
Organism: Papaver somniferum; assembly: GCF_003573695.1. Lineage (NCBI taxonomy): Eukaryota > Viridiplantae > Streptophyta > Magnoliopsida > Ranunculales > Papaveraceae > Papaver > Papaver somniferum. The sequence goes on along the minus strand of NC_039364.1, from coordinate 65,100,475 downwards.
AGTGTGATGTCGATATCAGGAAGGACTTGTATGGCAACATCGTGCTCAGTGGTGGATCTACCATGTTCCCTGGAATTGCCGATCGTATGAGCAAGGAGATTACTGCCCTTGCCCCTAGCAGTATGAAGATTAAGGTTGTTGCACCACCAGAGAGAAAGTACAGTGTCTGGATTGGAGGTTCTATCTTGGCATCTCTCAGCACCTTCCAGCAGGTAAGATTATACTTACCTTCACTTGGTTGTGTTTTGTTGATTAACTATTTTGATTGCTCGCTAATGGATAGTGTACATCATGTCTAGAAATACTACTGGTTAAACATATCTAAACATGGGTTTGGTTTCTGTTCTCATGTATTTTGGTGTATGTGCAGATGTGGATATCGAAAGGGGAGTATGACGAGTCAGGTCCATCAATTGTCCACAGGAAATGCTTTTAAATTTATGGTGCTATGTATGTTGTTTGTTGTGCATTTTATATTTTACATTTCTCGGAGTTTGAGATGAGGATGGTCGGTCAGGTCTGGTCTGATTTGGTTGTTTTATGCCCTTCTCTATTCTTAGCTTTGTCTGTTTTAGTTTATCTCTATAATAGATAGTCTTCTAGGTCGGTGTGTAGTTGTATGTAGGGGTCTGAATTGCACTTTCTATGATCATGTTATTTTCCAAGTTTTATATAGGGGTTTATTATTGATGATAGATTTCTGTCAGCGGCTTGTCCATAGTTGCCTGTGGATGTGATTCACCCGGGGTATTTTTTTATTCCAGCAAACACAATTAATTTTGTCTAACAAGCAAGAAGTAGGTGGTCAGTGGTTACCATTGACATTTGAAGTGGGAGTTACAGTTCTATGAAATTCTATCCAATGCACCTAAACACCGATTTGTACTCTCTCTCTTTGATCTCATTTCTTGTGAATCAGAGACTTGAATCACTAAAAGTTTTATATCCTGAGAAAACATGGATCTTGCTTTAAAAGTTTTAAGAGCAGTTTTGCGTGATGGTACTAGGGAAATTGAAAAACTAATTCATTATGTTTGGGCTGCAATCTTGCTGGACTTGCTGTATTAAGAACGTGAATGCTCGACCTAGTGGCCGAAGCCAAGACTGAACGTGAATGCTAGACGGTAGGACTCGGTGTACAAAAACAAGAGTGACCATAAGTGCGTGGTTGTTAAGGGTAAATTTAGCTGTCTTTCTGGGTTTCTGCTTTATGAAACTTCCTACGCTACCTTTGTTGATTCAGGTTTTAATAACCAATTTTAAGAAGCTATATATAAGCTATATAAAGTGTATGTGTATGTGAGCTAAAGAGCGGCCGAGATTGTTCGTGATTTTGGATGGTAGAGATCATACACTGGTTATTTTGGATGGTAGAGATCATACACCGGTTCCGGCTAACCACATGCCCATAGTTAACCCCGATGTACACCAAGATCTATTATAGAACTGTTCGGTCGAACTCGCAGGTATTGTTATCCCAAACTAGTTGTCAATATTAGTTGCACAAAACTATATCTTGATGTTTAGTCTACTTAAGTCATGTCTCGAACTAGAATTAGAGATTGAAGACTGGAGATCGAATGAAGATATTTTAAGAACTTCATTAATAAAGAGGTATATGAAGACTGAACCATTATATATATTCACAAGAAATTACCATTCTAATATTGCAAAGAAGAAGTTTCGAGTCGTGCTCATCTTGTTAAACATCTCGAAATATGATTTAAGCAACTGATGTTCATAGGTCCTTAGAAATCTTATTTCTTATTTCGAAATAATTTATTGTTTATTGTTCAAGAACTATGTTTGTGGATTATTTGGAAATTGGCCAAGCAGTGATATTTATAATTATGGCGATTGAGAATGTTTTCAGAACTACTGGAATCTGGACTCAGGGTAGGTACGCATACCATGGATATCTGAAGTTCCGGAATTTAAGCAAGTACCCAGTACGCGTAACATAGCCCTGCACGAGTATGTCAAGGGTCTGATTTCGTGAATAGCGTTAGGGTACGCATACCCAGTACACGTACCTTGGATATCTAAATTCACGAACTGGTTCATACGTACGTGTACCCTTTCGCATACCTAGTAGTACGGATTAAACAGATGCTCATGAATTATTTTCACAAATATGTTTAGCATTGCTACAACTCTCTTGAACACCTCTAAGACATCTTTGATCACTAAAACATCTTTGTGTATTTGCATCATGATTAAAGTCTTAAGTAAATGAACACGATTATGCTTATTAGTCCTTAAGGCATACTTGCCACGAACTATCATCATACACAATTCCGGTACTCTGGACCATAGTGTGTATTCTTCTATGTAATTTCAAGACGAAATTTTCACATGCTTACATGAACTCCTAACAAGAGTTTCATTTAAACAGGGAAAGTGATTGCTTGAATCTTAGCTTGAATTCTAAGCAATCCTAGTCTTGAAAGTCTGTAGAGACTCCACCAAATGGGAAATTCAATTCCTTAAATTTCTGTGTCCTAGTTGTTTGCTAGAGTTGTCCTCTATGAACCTAGGTTTCTTCTAAGAAACATAATTAGGTTTACGACTTAAAGACTTCACTTAGGGATTCGTGAAGCAAGGTCCGACTATCTTTATCTTGATAGTCCGTGTATCCCGATCTTGTTCTTTCTGTTATCGAGGTTTTTATAATCTCTTTCACGAACGAGATAGATGGAAATCACAAAGTTCTCTTCGTCTCAGACTTTGTGATTCCTCAAGATAGATATATAAAATGCTTCTTTATTGATTGGTTCAAGATTGTTCTTGAGAGGTGATTAATAATATAAGCTTCCCATCTAACCGAGTGTAAGTGTTATGGATTTGTGAAGTTTGCTAGCTTTATATATTATAAACAGATTTCCAAGCTTTGATCTATTCGATCTAAATAGAAATCAAATAGGCTTATCTGTTAGAGGCAGATTGGTATCAAAAGTCTTCACTTAGGCTGAAGCAATTCTTAGGGTGTAAAGGACGCCAGCTAAGGGAATCAATTGCGTAAAGAGGTTCAAGGGACGTAAGGAGCACGACTGCAACTGAATTGTTTGGAGGGTGAATTCGGTCTCAACTACATTCCAGTTCAAAGTCTGATAGTAGGCTAGTGTCTGTAGTGTCTCAATACAGTTCGGTGTTCAAATCTGGACGAAGTCTCGGGGTTTTGCAGTTTTCCTCGTTAACAAAACTTGTGGTATCTTGTGCTTTTCCTTTTTTTTTTTGCATTATATTTTTTTTTTAATCTTTATAATAGGATTAGCACAAGCAATACATAATCAATCTTAGTATATGAGTTCATATTGATTGTGATCAATTACGAGACTCGTTCTTGTAGAATTCGTATCTCGAAAGATAAACGTTAAGTTTCATACTTGCCAGAATTCAGATTCGATTATTTAGATACGACTAGATTGATCCTGGATATTAATTTATTAGATCATCCAAGTAATCTTCTACACAATCAGTTTTATGGACTTTATTGTCTTGACTTTCTGATTGTGAAGAGAAAGAGATATAAACTTTATATACACATTGTCAAGGATCTTTAATTAGATATACTTGCAATGGTATTAGATTTTGTCCATACAGTTTTCCGAAGGAAAAAGTTGGTGGTGTGCTTGGTACCCTATCCTTTTCAATTGGTATCAGAGAAGGCAAGCACTTTATACCTAATAAGTCGGTGTTTGTGGGCGGTCTGAATCCATGGAAAATAATGCGATCGCTATTAACATACCACAAGCCTTCGATGACATAAATTAATTATGGTGGAAAAGAGATATGTGCTCCTTCTTACAAGATCGTGACTTTCCGACATGTGTACTAGTTATAAAGGGGTATAATCTGCCAACAGTTGCTGAAGGTGAACGAACTGTTGCGAACTACATAGATACGTATAACGATGACAAAATAAGTGATGCTAAGTGAAAAAGCGGGGGTCTAACAACACCATTCAATATTTCGCTTAGCAATCTGTATGGACAAACTCCAATATACTTTTTATGAGAATCAACTAGACAGTTAGACTCAATAAATAAAAAGATATATCAAAGAGTTTATATCTCAATCTCTCGATTTGATCTTTACTCAAGCAAATGGAAATCTGCGAGTCTTTATCAAAGAGAGATAACTTGGACGGTACCAAAGACCAATGTCCAAGGATCAATCAATATCAATCAACAACCAAAGGTTGGATTTCCAATTGATGATCTTTAACGCACAACCTGTATTATTTCAGTTATATAAAAAATATAACGCGGAAAAGAAATAACACAGACACCAGAAGTTTTGTTAACGAGGAAACCGCAAATGCAGAAAACCCCCGGGACCTAGTCCAGATTGAATACACATTGTATTAAGCCGCTACAAACACTAGCCTACTACAAGCTAGCTTCAGACTGGACTATAGTTGAACCCCAATCAGTCTCCTACTAATTCAAGGTACAGGTGTACTCCTACGCCTCTGATACCAGCAAGATACTGCGCACTTGATTCCCTTAGCTGATCTCACCCACAACTAAGAGTTGCTGCAACCCAAAACCGCAGACTTGATAATAAACAAATCTGTCTCACACAAAAAAGTCTATCAAAGGATAAATATGTCTCCCATAGAAAAACCCTAGGTTTTTGTTCCGTCTTAAGATATAAAATCAAGGTGAACATGAACCAATTGATAATTCAGTCTTATATTCCCGAAGAACAACCTAGATTAATCAATCACCTCTCAACAATCCTTCTAGACTACACAAGCGATTTGTCGAGGAATCACAAACAGTGAGACGAAGATGTTTGTGACTTCTTTATCTTGCCTATCGGAGAACTCTCATGATCTCAAACCAATCAAAGATTGTACTCGTACGATAAAAGATGCAAGATCAGATCACATAACTACGATAAAAGTAGTATCGGTCTGGCTTCACAATCCCAACGAAGTATTTAAGTCATTAACCTGGTTTTAGAGAAGAAAACCAAAGGTTAAAGGAGAATCGACTCTAGCGAGCGCACTAGTATCACACAGACGTGTGGGGATTAGTTTTGCACAATGCTAGATGTCTCCTTTATATAGCCTTCAAATCAGGGTTTTGCCTTAGTTACAAAGCAATCCATATTCACCGTTAGATGAAAACCTGATTTAGATTCAAGCTAATATTTCTCAACCGTTAGATCGAAAACTTAGCTTGTCACACACACTTGGGTAGACGTTTACTGGGTTTGTGAAAACCGTGCCCAAACGTGTACGTGTATGTTGGTTCAACATAGTAACCCAAAAGGTCAACCATATGAGCATTTCATATTAACCTAGTTATTCTTCACCATAACTAGTTCAATTGACTCAAATGAACTAGTTAGAGAGTTGTTCAATTGCTATGAGATCTTATGTAACTACACAAGACACAATTGAAACAAAGATGATTCGATTCGATGAATCGGCTCATGAACTTTATAGCCACGGTTTGCATAAAGCATTCCTTAGTAATTTAAGTTTCATGTTCAGAGCACATCTTTTGATCATAACCACTTAAGCACACAAACAATTTCGCGGACTTAAGCAACCGGCAGAGTTTTCCAAACTCAGCAGAAAATCTCGGCAAAGATACTTCCGCCCATTCGCGGACTAAACACGCAAACGAGTTTTTGGAAAATCCCAGCTTAAATTCTCGGTAAGAGAACTTCCGTCAGTTCGCGGACTGAGTTTGCGGACTGGGTTCGCGGACTTGACAAAGCCAATTCCTCCGGTTTCTCTCAATCAACAAAGTTCGAAAACTTCGGATTAAGGAATACATGGTTATGTAATCTAACTCTCATTCCAATCATTGAGACATTCTCAGAGGACGTTATATAGCCGTTATTCACAGACAGTTTCACGTCAGAGCAATTCTCAAAGTAATTGAAACTTTTCATGACTTTCATCACTAGGTGAAGATAAACTTGATCAAAGCAAAACGCTTTACCAACACACGATTTCGAGAAAAAGATAAGTAATGAATACTCAGCTCGAAATGTCAAATGTGTATGATCCAGTCTATATAGCATACGACTTTTTGTCTCATAGATAGACTTTTGAGTGATAGATAAGTTCAAGTCTCCACATACCTTTTTGTTGATGAAGTTCCACGGTTCCTTGAGTAGATCTTCGTCGTTGTATGATGAATCGCCATGAAGTCCTTAAGCTCAACTACACATTTCTATCCTAGTCCGAGACTTATCTATGTAGACTAGAAATCAAGACTCATAGTTTTGATCACTAACATTGACAAATATGCTTGATAAAGCAACGCATGCGAGGTCGACCGAGCTATTGTCTAACAATCTCCCCCTTTGTCAATTTTAGTGACAAAACTATTAATACATATGGAATACAAAAAAGATAAACTTTAGTGGCTCCTATTCCATAGTCTAATCTTCAACGTTCCTTTAAATCTTCGTCCTTCCAAGTAATCCAATGATCCCAAAGGTTGTAAGTTTAGCACCACCGTTGTTGAAGATCCGTAGCTATAACAATGAGAGAAATCGAGATTCTCGATCATTATTATACAGTGTCATAGTATCATTATGTAACATCAAAGTCCAATTGCATCACGACTTTAACAACAATACTATGGTGACATGTATCACTCCCCCTTAGTCAATACTCCATCTCGATCATGGAAACCACTCCCCCTTACACAATGATCCGAAAACCATATGTATTTGTAGTGTGAACTACATATTTCTCCCCCTTTGTGTCAATAAAATTGGCAAAGGTAAAAGAACGGGATCATAATGAAATTTCCACAAGAGACATTTCATAGACTAAAAGAAAAATACATACCAACTTAATTTAGATGCAATCATAAAGCCAAAGCTAAATGCACTCATCAAGGAGTTTTAAGATACAAGATAACCCCTATAAAATTCCACATCCGCACACCCCGCAAGATATTACCATTAAGCACAAGTTCAAAAGAACTCTCCCCCATTTGATGTCATTCCCGAAAGAACAACAAGAGCGACCTTAATTTCGAAAGAAAAGAAGGATTTTTAATTGGACACCAAAAACCATGGAAATGATTTTCCATATCCAAAACTCAACCAAATTAATCACAAGTAAACCCATGATTAATTTAATTGGAATACGCAACTAAATCAAACCACAAAAGTGATCAATTTAATTGATTGTGCTCAACATAAGAAAACTCACGGAGCTACGACTAAGATAACCACACGGAGATGACTACCTTAATCGTTCAAATACTCAACATAAGGAAAACCTTACGGAATATACGACTACATCAACCAATAAAACATGATTAGTATAGCCGTTCATATACTCAACACAAGAACTTGTGGAATATATGAAAAACTCAACTAGATTAATTACAAGAGAACCTATAATTAATCTAATTGGAATACACAACCAAACTAATCACCGAAGCAATCAATTTAATTGTCAAATGATTTTGCTCGACAAAAGAAGACTTTGGGAGCAAATAACTAAATAACCAATCAAGATGATTAATTTAGTTCAAGAATACTCAACATATAACATCTCATGGAACAACCAACAAGGCCAATATTAATCGACATAATTGTAAGGTGCTCAACATAAGATACACAATGGAGCCTTCACGGTAAAATATAACAAAATGGATCAATGAAGATCAATATCGTGGATAACATACAAGGATCTATTCTATTTTCCATCACTATTTGCATAACGACATGATAGACTTTATCCTTGTCAAACAAAAAATTTCATCCTATTTTCCATCAAATAAATGACTGCATAGGCATTACTTTTGTAATTTTCAAAAGTCCATTCGTCCTTTCATCAATATGAATATCAATTTATGAACGATTTTACTTTTTACATAATATGGGACCTTTAAGTTCACGGACGCAAACAATACATATCCCATAAAAATATTGCAATACTTCAAAACAGATTAATACTGCAATAATATCATCCTCCAAATATTTTTAGAATTTAAAAACCAATAAGCCTAAAAAATAACATAAGAAGATGAAAACAAAAATAGCTATGTGTAGTCACAATATTCGCTATTCAAAACGCTAGTTATCCTTCACAAAAATAAGAATAAATTCTCATAAGAAGTTTCCTAGGTAACAAGACAAACTCGTAATGCACATACAAGATGATTTGTCCTTATAGGGTAGAATCAATCTTTTTTCGCATGGATTTACACCAATAATAGCTATCAAAGGTGTATAAAAATATTTTCTTAATCAAAGAAGAACATACAAAGTCAATAACGACTATGCACCATAGTTCACAAAGGATGATTGTGAACATTCAAGAATTCCATAGCATTGCGTACTACTTTCCATTCTTGAACTTCCTTCTTTGTGATTCACCAACAACATTCTTGTAAAATCTACAAATTACCTTAGAAGATTAGTACTCCAAGAATCCAAGTGCCCAAGTTCAAGAGAAGTGGAACAAGTGCAACGAAACGGAGCAAAATACTCAAAAACAAGAGACAGGACAAATATCAATCTTGACTCATCCAAATTCAAGGTTTCTCATCTCCATTTTGAAGATAATTTAAAGAGGAAGAGATTGCAAAAATAATGAGGTCAATCCGAGTTCGGACGAAGAAGTTACGGCCAAAACGAGTTTACCGAATATCGACGTCAAGTATGCATACGGGTTTGCAAACGAATTTTCGTATCCTGGAGCAGTATGCAGACGGGGTTTGCGAACTTAACCCCTGGATTTTGGTTTTAAATGATGTTATGCATACTTGGTATGTGTACCATGAAGTCCAAACATTCCGAACTAATGTTTTCAAACCTAAACATTTAAGAACCTTAAACACAGATCAAGTTAGGTAGAAATGAACGATAAGCAAGGTACATGGATCATTATAAGTACTCAAACAAGTAATAAAAACATAAAACTTGCTCAAGTTTATAGACATATCTTTTTAGAAAAGTCCAATTGAATTCTACAGCCTTACTGAATATAATTTGTGCTCCCCAGTTGTTGTGCTTCCCTAACCGTATACATAGCAGGGCATTTCTTGGTGAGGATGCACTTTCAACACAAATAAGTTGTGTTGAAGTGAAAAATGTCTTGCTCACCATGGCACCAAGAAAGAGTTTCTTTCCAACAACTCTTAAATCTTGTAGTGTTGAGAAACACCCAAGGAACTGTTTTTATAAGTCTATCAAAGAACTTCAAGAGAACCCAAAAAGATTTGGGTGTTTCTGATTTCTTGTTTTCCAACTTATAAAAAACAGTTTCTGCAGATAGTTTTTAGTATTGCGAAGGGAAACTCTTTTGATAAAAAGAGACGTCCTAGATTCTTCATAAAAGAATACAATACTACTATCTTGATTGGAAGTATAAGGAATTGAGCAACGAATCAATTCATGCTTTGAGGTGATACACTCAGATAACTGAGATTTAAACTCCTCTTGTAATTCGTTTAGTTTATCACAACTAATTGGATTACACAGAGGAGGAGCATTTCTCTCACTGATTAGTAAATCAATATCAACCTCAACATGAATATTATTCATCATAACTTGGTTTAGCCTGTCAAGAGATTCTTGCTCTTTCTGGAGGTATAACTCAACATCAAGAGATAAGCTCTCAAGCTTCTTTTCAAGCCCTGAAAACACTTCAGGGGATTTTAAACCTGGTGGAGGTTTAGATAGAATTTCTTCTACAGATTTTATTAAATCAGTCATGGAAGAGAATTTTGGAATCCCTGGATCTGGTGGTGCATTTATTGAGATAGCACTACTGTCCATAGAGTCAGATCGCTACAAACACAGACTTGTAAGGTCTTGAACGTGTTTGCCTGCTCTGATACCAATTGAAAAAGCGGGGGTCTAACAACACCACCCAATATTTCGCTTAGCAATCTGTATGGAAAAACTCCAATATACTTTTTATGAGAATCAACTAGACAGTTAGACTCAATCAATAAAAAGATATATCAAAGAGTTTATATCTCAATCTCTCGATTTGATCTTTACTCAAGCAAATGGAAATCTGCGAGTCTTTATCAAAGAGAGATAACTTGGACGGTATCAAAGACCAATGTCCAAGGATCAATCAATATCAATCAACAACCAAAGGTTGGATTTCCAATTGATGATCTTTAACGCACAACCTGTATTATTTGAATTATATAAAAAATATAATGCGAAAAAGAAATAACACAGACACCAGAAGTTTTGTTGACGAGGAAACCGCAAATGCATAAAAACCCCGGGACCTAGTCCAGATTGATACACACTGTATTAAGCCGCTACAGACACTATCCTACTACAAGCTAACTTCGGACTGGACTATAGTTGAACCCCAATCAGTCTCCCACTAATTCAAGGTACAGTTGTACTCCTACGCCTCTGATCCCAGCAGGATACTGCGCACTTGATTCCCTTAGCTGATCTCACCCACAACTAAGAGTTGCTGCAATCCAAAATCGCAGACTTGATAATAAACAAATCTGTCTCACACTGGAAAAGTCTATCAAAGGATAAATATGTCTCCCACAGAAAAACCCTAGGTTTTTGTTCCGTCTTAAGATATAAAATCAAGATGAACAAGAACCTATTGATAATCCGGTCTTATATTCCCGAAGAACAACCTAGATTAATCAATCACCTCTCAACAATCCTTCTTGACTATACAAGCGGTTTGTCGAGGAATCACAAACAGTGAGGCGAAGATGTTTGAGACTTCTTTATCTTGCCTATCGGAGAACTCTCACGATCTCAAGACAATCAAAGATTGTACTCGTACGAGAGAAGATGCAAGATCAGATCACACAACTACAATAAAAGTAGTATCGGTCTGGCTTCACAATCCCAACGAAGTATTTAAGTCATTAACCTGGTTTTAGAGAAGAAAACCAAAGGTTAAAGGAGAATCGACTCTAGCGAGCGCACTAGTATCACACAGACGTGTGGGGATTAGTTTTGCACAATGCTAGATGTCTCCTTTATATAGCCTTCAAATCAGGGTTTTGCCTTAGTTACAAAGCAATCCATATTCACCGTTAGATGAAAACCTGATTTAGATTCAAGCTAATATTTCTCAACCGTTAGATCGAAAACTTATCTTGTCACACACACTTGGGTAGACGTTTACTGGGTTTGTGAAAACCGTGCCCAAACGTGTACGTGTATGTTGGTTCAACATAGTAACCCAAAAGGTCAACCATATGAGCATTTCATATTAACCTAGTTATTCTTCACCATAACTAGTTCAATTGACTCAAATGAACTAGTTAGAGAGTTGTTCAATTGCTATGAGATCTTATGTAACTACACAAGACACAATTGAAACAAAGATGATTCGATTTGATGAATCGGCTCATGAACTTTATAGCCACGATTTGCATAAAGCATTCCTTAGTAATTTAAGTTTCATGTTCAGAGCACATCTTTTGATCATAACCACTTAAGCACACAAACTATTTCGCGGACTTAAGGCAACCGGCAGAGTTTTCCAAACTCAGCAGAAAATCTCGGCAAAGAGACTTCCGCCAGTTCGTGGACTAAACACGCAAACGAGTTTTTGGAAAATCCCAGCAGAAATTCTCGGTAAGAGAACTTCCGTCAGTTCACGGACTGGGTTCGCGGACTTTGCAAAGCCAATTCCTCCGGTGTCTCTCAATCGACAAAGTTCGAAAACTTAGGATTAAGGAATACATGGTTATGTAATCTAACTCTCATTCCAATCATTAAGACATTCTCATAGGACGTTATATAGCCGTTATTCACAACCGTTTCACGTCAGAGCAATTCTCAAAGTAATTGAAACTTTTCATGACTTTCATCACTAGGTGAAGATAAACTTGATCAAAGCGAAACGCTTTACCAACACACGATTTCTAGAAAAATATAAGTAGTGAATACTCAGCTCGAAATGTCAAATGTGTATGATCCAGTCTATATAGCATACGACTTTTTGTTTTATAAGAAGTAGGAGATACAGTAGATAGACTTTTGAGTGATAGATATGTTCAAGTCTCCACATACCTTTTTGTTGATGAAGTTCCACAGTTCCTTGAGTAGATCTTCGTCGTTGTATGATGAATCACCATGAAATCCTTGAGCTCAACTACACTTGTCTATCCTAGGTTGAGACTTAGCTATGTAGACTAGAAATCAAGACTCATAGTTTTGATCACTAACATTGACAAACATGCTTGATATAACAATGCACGCGAGGTCGGCCGAGCTATGCTCTAATACTAAGCATAATTATGATGGACTGAATGCTATCATCCATGTCATAAGCCAAGATTTTAAACGTCATGTTCCTACGTGCACTACGTCGAAGCAAGCTTGAGATATTTTAAAAACCGTACGCAAAGTAAGAAACAAGGCTTCAAAACCTAACTTCTGATTAGAAAACCTTCATATGGCTGACGAAGGTTAGTTTGAGGAATTCAACCACAAATTATCCGAGATAGTTAACGCCTCTCATGCATTAGGTAGGACTATTATCGAGAAGGATATTGTGATGAAAATTCTGAGATCTTTGTCATCACTGAAGTAAACGATCTTGCAACACTTTTTAGAAGCACTCTCGTTGAAAAGTTAAAGATCTTTGATCATGAACAACAAACTAAAGCTGGAAAAGATATTTCCCTTAGAGCACTTATAAACAGTAAAGTACTTGGTAGTGAAAGTTTTGGTATTTTTGAAACATCTTGTTGATGATCATGAATTATCAGGTGAAGATTTTGATAATTCTGTATCTCTTGTCACAAGATAGTTTAGAGATCTTCTTAGGAAGAGGAATAAACGTTTCTCCATAGGAAAACCCTCATCATCAGATTAGCCATACAATCGTGTTCCTCCTAAAAACAAGGATTCTAACGATAGTGACGATGAGGATATGCCTCAGTGCTTCAAGTGTAGAGGATTCAATCACTTTGCTTATGAGTGTCCAAATCGTAGAAAATACACTGGCAACAAGGGTCTTGTTGTGACACTTGATGAAACATCTGGTAGTTATGATTCTTAAGAGGAAGATGTTCCAAGAATATCTCTCTTGGCTGAAGTAGTCAATTTTGATGAATATAATAATACTCATGTCAATCTTGACAACTTCCTTGATGATTGGTGTGGTTAGAAAACACACAAAAACTCTTGCAAGTATACAAGGCCAAGTTTTAGTATAGAAAGTAAGCAAGGGATCATTCCACAGGGACTTGGGGTGTATTGAAGTTTCCTAGACTAAAGTTATCTAAACAAGTAACTAAGTGGCAGTGAGATAGTGACAGTGGAAGTTAAACAAAGGCAGTGAGCCTAAGGCAGTGAACTAAAGAACCAAAGAAACAAAGAAAAACTTAACCAAAACAGAACATGGGAAAGAAATTGTGGATGGGAATGAAGTGTATGGAGATGGATGAGAATTACCTTCACCTAGCTAGTTCACCTAGGTTAAGTTTTTGTCATATGGCTAGTTAACTAACCTTACAGCCTTAGCTAACCCCTAGTATTGGCTGTCTGTTTAAGGCACAGGCAATCACAGGTCAACTAGGCAGTGGATTACTAACTAATGTAGCTGATTAACCCCTTAGAGCCACCACTGACCCCTAGCATTAGTGGTCTTCTTACAACACCACTAATCACAAGTCAGTTGGGCTTTTAGGAATCTAACTAGCCTAAGCTATTTTGAGTTCAACAAAAACTATCCTAATGGCTAACCATCATGGTTCAGTGGTATTCTCTAAGGTTTAAACAGGGAAATTACATGATCATGTGAAGAAACATTACATACATAGAGCTTAACACAAACATAACGTGGATTAGAACATAACAAACATGGTGATTAACATTGACAGAATTTGAACAATACATTCACATGAACTGATATTGAATTAAAGATATTAAAATTTAAACAAAACCTAAGAACTAAACAGTGAAGCAAAAATTGAAATTGGAAAACAAAGAAAGACTAAACCTAAACCTAATGACACACTGGCTAGTCCAGGTATGCCCTCTACAACACAACATACATCCTATTTATACCCAAATTTTTAGGGTTTACAATTTTCCCCCAAATTGGCAGTTGAGATTAGGGTTCGACTTTACCTAATTTGATGGCACAATCTCTCCCCCATGCGTCGACCCATTCTTCCTCTGACTCTCCTGCTCCATTCCCATGTGTCAATTGCTACTCTAGACTCGCCTAATCGATTGATTTTTCTTCTAGGGTTTCAGAGAAAGGTGAGAAGAAATATCAATCAAATAGGGGGCTAGAAAGAGGGGGTGATGATGGTAGTGATGGGTTTAGGTTTAGGGTTGGTTTGGTGGCGTAGGGAGTGGTGGTGGCGAGGTCAGAGCAGGTGGAGAAGATGGAGGTGGTTCTGCACAGGGTATGGAGGAGGAGAGGTCGATGGAAGAAGGGGAAGGGGATGTTTGGTAGGGGTATATGGCTCGGATGTTATGGTGTTGAGCGGTTTCAGCGAGGGAAGATGTTATGCGATCTGCGCCGTAGGATGAGAAGATGGTAGGTAGATCTGACGGCGATGCGGAGGCAAGCGATGAGCGACCGTCGGATGAAGGGATACAACGAAACGAACGACACTTGGTGGAGTTAGGTACTGTGGTGTAAAGCGGAGATATCAAACTTTGATGCACAGCAAGGGAGCGACCGTAGGATGCTTCTGAGAACTTTTTTTACGGCTGAAAACGCAAGCGGATATGGATTTGGGTTTTAGGCTTTTGGGTATAGAATATGGGTTTAAGAAATGAGTTTGGGCTTGGGAAATCTTGAGCCCACTTCTTCTTTAAGAACAAATCTTCTTTCTTGAGCCCATTTCTAGTCTTTTGGGTTTATGCGCACCATTCTTCGCGGCTTCCTTGCGTAATTTCTTCCGGCTTTTCACTACTTTTCTGCTCTTTTCGCTCCGCAATTCATCCAAACTTTATTTATTACCTAAAAATGCAAAATTAGTTAATAAAAATATTTATTCTTGAAAACAAAGAAAATACAGAATATGGGATAAAATGTAGAATTAATGCACAAAAGATGAGTTAAATGCCAACAAAAAGATATAGAAATATGTACTTTTTAGGACTCATCAAATACCCCCAAACCTGAATTTTACTTTTCCTCAAGTAAAACAAAACTAAGGAAATCCTACCTATACCACTGTCGCTGGTCTCTCGAATGCATTTAGCGTATGCACTAAGCCTTTTAAACCACTAAGTGTCCCTAGTGGACGAGTGAAGTCTCGTGAAGGTTTGCTTAGAACGTACCTACAAAGTTCTAGGTCAAAATATAAGCTCATATTCCATCAAATGTGACATGTGCAAGACAGTTTAAGCTCACAGCAAAATGGAGATGTCAATCTAGCTATCAAAGGCACAATCCTAGCACTGATAACAAATAAAGACATGTGATAAGAGTGTAAAGTGTATCTACACATGTGTAAAGAAAGATCGGATGTTATGACTACTAATCACCAAGAGATAGTTTCTCAGGCTAAGAACCAAGGTCGAAATCTAGCTAGCTGTCCGGACTTTACGAGAATTGTGAATGAGTTGGAGGTATTTCACAATTACTCGCGTTGTACATCAATGGCATACACCCTCCTTGCTTATTACAATGAAACAACAAAATGACTATTTACATGACTCTTATTTACATTGACTACTCTCTTTTTATTTTTGGAACAAGAGATGATGAAATTGATAAATACTTGATTTTTTTTTGTATTTTTCTGATATATATATATATATATATATATATTTTTTAGATTGATAAGGAAACACTTTTGATACATATACAAAAGGAAACAAAATATTACATGACACTTTGCAAGAGGTAGCCCTTTTTGATGCACCCAGTTAAATTCGATGGTTGTCTTTCTTAATGTAACCTCCACCTTCTATCCCAACCAACCAAAGAACAAGCTAGTCAAGTTTCGTTCAGTATTCTAAAGTGATTGGCAATCGTAACTTCCTATCAAACACCTTGAAGATCGAGGCCATACATGTATTGGTAGATCGTGCGCGTGCAAATTTCTTATCACTATGTGAATTGTGCTAGAATCAGGGTGCCTAAATATCTAGACTAAGACTCCTAATAATTACATATTTGCACAAGAGTCAACATTTCAAGGTAAATGAGCTCCATTTTTATGTTTTTATCATTTTTCTAATTTTTTAATTTTTTTGAATTTTTTCGATTTTTTCAAAAGAAGAAGGAGTTCGTTTTCAATTATAGCATATTATCATGGTATCCATTCCATACCCCCAAACCTAAACTAAACATTGTCCTCAATGTTTCAAAAGATAACAAAATTATAATGCAACATATGAAGAGGAACATGCTAAGTAGAGTAAAAGGAGAGAGAATACCCGATTCGTCGAAAACACGAACCGAACTCCATTATTCACCGGCTTTGAAGCACAGCCCAGCTGTTCAGTTTGGTTGCAAAAGCCCAGTTGGGCTTTGGATCATCCTAAGCTTTGGCTTCAACACTCAAGGCCCAGTTGGGCTTGGTTCAATTTCCTCTCCCTCTGCAGCTTACAGCCCAACAGCAAGGTTCTTCTAGCCCAGCAGCTAGGTAAGCAAAGTGTACCTACAGCCCACCAGCAGCTCTGGCAAGCAAGGCAACAACCAACAGCAGCACCAGTTACCTGCACACTTAAATGTGTGTGATCAATACACAAAGAACATGGGCAAAGTAAGCAAAGTTGAAGAACTGCAATGCAGTTGTGCAATTGCAGATGGAGAAAATGCTTACAGAATGCAGAATATAAAGTTGCTGAGAACATGCAGTTTAAGAAGTTGCTGAAAACGACAATGCATAGCTATCATTACAAGAGCTAAGTTACAGGAAGAGATGAAGGCTGAGGCTACAGAGCAAGATGATAAAGTGAATGAAATGCAGAATTAGTTTAAGATGACGATGGTATGCAGCTAGACTAAAAATTCAAGTTTAAGATATAGTGGTATGCAGTTATGAATTATGCTACAGGAATGGAATGCAATGCAAAAGAATGGCAACAGTGAAGATTGAGCTAAAAATGCATATGTACAGGAGAGACTACACAGCAAGCTAGAAGAGCAAGTGAGCAGCAAATGAGCAAAGGGAAATAACTTGTAAGAGTGACAGCAAGAGTGACAGATGAAGATGCAAGAATGAGGTTATGTGCAAGATATGCAATGAAAGTGCAAATATGCAGTGACAATGAAAAGTATGCAGTAAAATGCAGAAAATAAGAGCAAAGATAAAGAGCAAACAGCAACAGCGCCGCTACCGAGTCCCCGGCAGCGGCGCCAAAAACTTGGTGTGGTTAGAAAACACACAAAAACTCTTGCAAGTATACAAGGCCAAGTTTTAGTATAGAAAGTAAGCAAGGGATCATTCCACAGGGACTTGGGGTGTATTGAAGTTTCCTAGACTAAAGTTATCTAAACAAGTAACTAAGTGGCAGTGAGATAGTGACAGTGGAAGTTAAACAAAGGCAGTGAGCCTAAGGCAGTGAACTAAAGAACCAAAGAAACAAAGAAAAACTTAACCAAAACAGAACATGGGAAAGAAATTGTGGATGGGAATGAAGTGTATGGAGATGGATGAGAATTCCCTTCACCTAGCTAGTTCACCTAGGTTAAGTTTTTGTCATATGGCTAGTTAACTAACCTTACAGCCTTAGCTAACCCCTAGTATTGGCTGTCTGTTTAAGGCACATGCAATCACAGGTCAACTAGGCAGTGGATTACTAACTAATGTAGCTTATTAACCCCTTAGAGCCACCACTGACCCCTAGCATTAGTGGTCTTCTTACAACACCACTAATCACAAGTCAGTTGGGATTTTAGGAATCTAACTAGCCTAAGCTATTTTGAGTTCAACAAAAACTATCCTAATGGCTAACCATCATGGTTCAGTGGTATTCTCTAAGGTTTAAACAGGGAAATTACATGATCATGTGAAGAAACATTACATACATAGAGCTTAACACAAACATAACGTGGATTAGAACATAACAAACATGGTGATTAACATTGACAGAATTTGAACAATACATTCACATGAACTGATATTGAATTAAAGATATTAAAATTTAAACAAAACCTAAGAACTAAATAGTGAAGCAAAATTGAAATTGGAAAACAAAAGAAAGACTAAACCTAAACCTAATGACACACTGGCTAGTCCAGGTATGCCCTCTACAACACAACATACATCCTATTTATACCCAAATTTTTAGGGTTTACAATTTTCCCCCAAATTGGCAGTTGAGATTAGGGTTCGACTTTACCTAATTTGATGGCACAATCTCTCCCCCATGCGTCGACCCATTCTTCCTATGACTCTCCTGCTCCATTCCCATGTGTCAATTGCTACTCTAGACTCGCCTAATCGATTGATTTTTCTTCTAGGGTTTCAGAGAAAGGTGAGAAGAAATATCAATCAAATAGGGGGCTAGAAAGAGGGGGTGATGATGGTAGTGATGGGTTTAGGTTTAGGGTTGGTTTGGTGGCGTAGGGAGTGGTGGTGGCGAGGTCAGAGCAGGTGGAGAAGATGGAGGTGGTTTTGCACAGGGTATGGAGGAGGAGAGGTCGATGGAAGAAGGGGAAGGGGATGTTTGGTAGGGGTATATGGCTCGGATGTTATGGTGTTGAGCGGTTTCAGCGAGGGAAGATGTTATGCGATCTGCGCCGTAGGATGAGAAGATGGTAGGTAGATCTGACGGCGATGCGGAGGCAAGCGATGAGCGACCGTCGGATGAAGGGATACAACGAAACGAACGGCACTTGGTGGAGTTAGGTACTGTGGTGTAAAGCGGAGATATCAAACTTTGATGCACAGCAAGGGAGCGACCGTAGGATGCTTCTGAGAACTGTTTTGACGGCTGAAAACGCAAGCGGATATGGATTTGGGTTTTAGGCTTTTGGGTATAGAATATGGGTTTAAGAAATGAGTTTGGGCTTGGGAAATCTTGAGCCCACTCTTCTTTAAGAACAAATCTTCCTTCTTGAGCCCATTTCTAGTCTTTTGGGTTTATGCGCACCATTCTTCGCGGCTTCCTTGCGTAATTTCTTCCGGCTTTTCACTACTTTTCTGCTCTTTTCGCTCCGCAATTCATCCAAACTTTATTTATTACCTAAAAATGCAAAATTAGTTAATAAAATATTTATTCTTGAAAACAAAGAAAATACAGAATATGGGATAAAATGTAGAATTAATGCACAAAAGATGAGTTAAATGCCAACAAAAAGATATAGAAATATGTACTTTTTAGGACTCATCAAATACCCCCAAACCTGAATTTTACTTGTCCTCAAGTAAAACAAAACTAAGGAAATCCTACCTATACCACTGTCGCTGGTCTCTCGAATGCATTTAGCGTATGCACTAAGCCTTTTAAACCACTAAGTGTCCCTAGTGGACGAGTGAAGTCTCGTGAAGGTTTGCTTAGAACGTACCTACAAAGTTCTAGGTCAAAATATAAGCTCATATTCCATCAAATGTGACATGTGCAAGACAGTTTAAGCTCACAACAAAATGGAGATGTCAATCTAGCTATCAAAGGCACAATCCTAGCACTGATAACAAATAAAGACATGTGATAAGAGTGTAAAGTGTATCTACACATGTGTAAAGAAAGATCGGATGTTATGACTACTAATCACCAAGAGATAGTTTCTCAGGCTAAGAACCAAGGTCGAAATCTAGCTAGCTGTCCGGACTTTACGAGAATTGTGAATGAGTTGGAGGTATTTCACAATTACTCGCGTTGTACATCAATGGCATACACCCTCCTTGCTTATTACAATGAAACAACAAAATGACTATTTACATGACTCTTATTTACATTGACTACTCTCTTTTTTTTTTGGAACAAGAGATGATGAAATTGATAAATACTTGATTTTTTTTGTATTTTCTATGATATTTTTTTTTCTTCTGAATATATACATCGTTTTTTTTTTTTTGATTGATAAGGAAACACTTTTGATACATATACAAAAGGAAACAAAATATTACATGACACTTTGCAAGAGGTAGCCCTTTTTGATGCACCCAGTTAAATTCGATGGTTGTCTTTCTTAATGTAACCTCCACCTTCTATCCCAACCAACCAAAGAAAAAGCTAGTCAAGTTTCGTTCAGTATTCTAAAGTGATTGGCAATCGTAACTTCCTATCAAACACCTTGAAGATCGAGGCCATACATGTATTGGGAGATCGTGCGCGTGCAAATTTCTTATCATATGTGAATTGTGCTAGAATCAGGGTGCCTAAATATCTAGACTAAGACTCCTAATAATTACATATTTGCACAAGAGTCAACATTTCAAGGTAAATGAGCTCCATTTTTATGTTTTTTTCAATTTTTTATTTTAATTTTTTTGAATTTTTTCGATTTTTTCAAAAGAAGAAGGAGTTCGTTTTCAATTATAGCATATTATCATGGTATCCATTCCATACCCCCAAACCTAAACTAAACATTGTCCTCAATGTTTCAAAAGATAACAAAATTATAATGCAACATATGAAGAGGAACATGCTAAGTAGAGTAAAAGGAGAGAGAATACCCGATTCGTCGAAAACACGAACCGAACTCATTATTCACCGGCTTTGAAGCACAGCCCAGCTGTTCAGTTTGGTTGCAAAAGCCCAGTTGGGCTTTGGATCATCCTAAGCTTTGGCTTCAACACTCAAGGCCCAGTTGGGCTTGGTTCAATTCCTCTCCCTCTGCAGCTTACAGCCCCAACAGAAAGGTTCTTCTAGCCCAGCAGCTAGGTAAGCAAAGTGTACCTACAGCCCACCAGCAGCTCTGGCAAGCAAGGCAACAACCAACAGCAGCATCAGTTACCTGCACACTTAAATGTGTGTGATCAATACACAAAGAACATGGGCAAGTAAGCAAAGTTGAAGAACTGCAATGCAGTTGTGCAATTGCAGATGGAGAAAATGCTTACAGAATGCAGAATATAAAGTTGCTGAGAACATGCAGTTTAAGAAGTTGCTGAAAACGACAATGCATAGCTATCATTACAAGAGCTAAGTTACAGGAAGAGATGAAGGCTGAGGCTACAGAGCAAGATGATAAAGTGAATGAAATGCAGAATTAGTTTAAGATGACGATGGTATGCAGCTAGACTAAAAATTCAAGTTTAAGATATAGTGGTATGCAGTTATGAATTATGCTACAGGAATGGAATGCAATGCAAAAGAATGGCAACAGTGAAGATTGAGCTAAAAATGCATATGTACAGGAGAGACTACACAACAAGCTAGAAGAGCAAGTGAGCAACAATGAGCAAAGGGAAATAACTTGTAAGAGTGACAGCAAGAGTGACAGATGAAGATGCAAGAATGAGGTTATGTGCAAGATATGCAATGAAAGTGAAATATGCAGTGACAATGAAAAGTATGCAGTAAAATGCAGAAAATAAGAGCAAAGATAAAGAGCAAACAGCAACAGCGCCGCTACCGAGTCCCCGGCAGCGGCGCCAAAAACTTGGTGTGGTTAGAAACACACAAAACTCTTGCAAGTATACAAGGCCAAGTTTTAGTATAGAAAGTAAGCAAGGGATCATTCCACAGGGACTTGGGGTGTATTGAAGTTTCCTAGACTAAAGTTATCTAAACAAGTAACTAAGTGGCAGTGAGATAGTGACAGTGGAAGTTAAACAAAGGCAGTGAGCCTAAGGCAGTGAACTAAAGAACCAAAGAAACAAAGAAAAACTTAACCAAAACAGAACATGGGAAAGAAATTGTGGATGGGAATGAAGTGTATGGAGATGGATAGAATTCCCTTCACCTAGCTAGTTCACCTAGGTTAAGTTTTTGTCATATGGCTAGTTAACTAACCTTACAGCCTTAGCTAACCCCTAGTATTGGCTGTCTGTTTAAGGCACAGGCAATCACAGGTCAACTAGGCAGTGGATTACTAACTAATGTAGCTGATTAACCCCTTAGAGCCACCACTGACCCCTAGCATTAGTGGTCTTCTTACAGCACCACTAATCACAAGTCAGTTGGGCTTTTAGGAATCTAACTAGCCTAAGCTATTTTGAGTTCAACAAAAACTATCCTAATGGCTAACCATCATGGTTCAGTGGTCTTCTCTAAGGTTTAAACAGGGAAATTACATGATCATGTGAAGAAACATTACATACATAGATCTTAACACAAACATAACGTGGATTAGAACATAACAAACATGGTGATTAACATTGACAGAATTTGAACAATACATTCACATGAACTGATATTGAATTAAAGATATTAAAATTTAAACAAAACCTAAGAACTAAACAGTGAAGCAAAAATTGAAATTGGAAAACAAAGAAAGACTAAACCTAAACCTAATGACACACTGGCTAGTCCAGGTATGCCCTCTACAACACAACATACATCCTATTTATACCCAAATTTTTAGGGTTTACAATTTTCCCCCAAATTGGCAGTTGAGATTAGGGTTCGACTTTACCTAATTTGATGGCACAATCTCTCCCCCATGCGTCGACCCATTCTTCCTCTGACTCTCCTGCTCCATTCCCATGTGTCAATTGCTACTCTAGACTCGCCTAATCGATTGATTTTTCTTCTAGGGTTTCAGAGAAAGGTGAGAAGAAATATCAATCAAATAGGGGGCTAGAAAGAGGGGGTGATGATGATAGTGATGGGTTTAGGTTTAGGGTTGGTTTGGTGGCGTAGGGAGTGGTGGTGGCGAGGTCAGAGCAGGTGGAGAAGATGGAGGTGGTTCTGCACAGGGTATGGAGGAGGAGAGGTCGATGGAAGAAGGGGAAGGGGATGTTTGGTAGGGGTATATGGCTCGGATGTTATGGTGTTGAGCGGTTTCAGCGAGGGAAGATGTTATGCGATCTGCGCCGTAGGATGAGAAGATGGTAGGTAGATCTGACGGCGATGCGGAGGCAAGCGATGAGCGACCGTCGGATGAAGGGATACAACGAAACGAACGGCACTTGGTGGAGTTAGGTACTGTAGTGTAAAGCGGAGATATCAAACTTTGATGCACAGCAAGGGAGCGACCGTAGGATGCTTCTGAGAACTGTTTTGACGGCTGAAAACGCAAGCGAATATGGATTTAGGTTTTAGGCTTTTGGGTATAGAATATGGGTTTAAGAAATGAGTTTGGGCTTGGGAAATCTTGAGCCCACTTCTTCTTTAAGAACAAATCTTCCTTCTTGAGCCCATTTCTAGTCTTTTGGGTTTATGCGCACCATTCTTCGCGGCTTCCTTGCGTAATTTCTTTCGGCTTTTCACTACTTTTCTGCTCTTTTCGCTCCGCAATTCATCCAAACTTTATTTATTACCTAAAAATGCAAAATTAGTTAATAAAAATATTTATTCTTGAAAACAAAGAAAATACAGAATATGGGATAAAATGTAGAATTAATGCACAAAAGATGAGTTAAATGCCAACAAAAAGATATAGAAATATGTACTTTTTAGGACTCATCAATGATCCTCCATCAAATACTTTGGAGGATATAATGGACTTTTCACTTACTAATGAAAAATCTTTTGTCAAAGTTTCAGAACCATCTCAACTTTGTCTTTCTGCAAAAACCGGTGATGTTTCTGATTCTCTCTCCAACCGAACATGTCCTTACTGTACCACTGAAGTTCACAAACTCAAACAATGCTTCAAGTACAAACAAAAAGTAAGTTATGTCAACAAACTGCAGTGGAGGGCTAGTCGTTTGACAAATGTGCTTCAACTTTTCCAAATTTTAAATTTATCCAATGTATGTAAGGTTGTTCCTCTTCTCCTAAAAGTTTGAATGATCCTAAGGGAAAGGATAAATCTGAAGGAAAGGAGAAATCTAGATCTATCCGATCAATGAGAATGGATGTTGAAAATCCCATGCAAGAACCTATTTGTGAGATCATTGATGCTCACCTCAACATAACTTGATTGTGTTGAAAAGTGCATTATTATCGCATGTGCCCTCAAAAGAGACAACAACAGTGCACAACAAGGGCTTTGGGAAAATAATATTAAGTATGTATCTTGAATATCATTACTTGAATTTCCACTTTTCAATGTTATTGAAATAGTATAGGGACTCCAATTTTATGACCTTCTTTGTCCAAGGTAACATAAAATTTAGAGCTTAATATCAATTAAGATATCAATCCCTAGCATTAGCTATTTTGTTAAGGAACAACTAATCACAGACCAACTGATTCAGTTAAGCATGAGTTGATACAACAATTAAACAATTATTCTAACAACCTAAAATGAAAGACATACAAGGTGAAAGTTATGTAATGCAAAACAAGGATTAAACTTTCCTTAATCAATGAAACACAAAGAGAACAATTTCATTACCCTAAATAGACTACCAGTAAGATAACGGCTTTATCTAAAACCTAGTTGGAGATTTAGAACATGATAAAAATAGGTGATATGTGAAATTCAAAGATTGATAAAATCATCATGCAAACTACTTAATTCAATTGATTTCTTCCCAAGAACAGTTTTGAGAAGATAGATTACAACTGATTTTCTACTTTACTTATGATCCTTTTCACTTGGATTATTCAATTACACAACAACAACCCCTATTTATACATCAATTTCACCAAACTTGGGTTCGATTTGTCAATACATGCAACTGAAATCTAGGGTTTGAGATGTCAATCACTCACAAAATACAACTGGAATACACTCCACTGCCTTCAACCACTCCATTGACGTCAAATAACATGTTGCAATTGATGGAGTCTTCAAACTGATTTCGTACGACAATTTCAGATTTCTTTTCTTTCTTGTACCTCAATATATGTACCGTGAATTGATTGTATGGACATAGAGGTATATGGAAAGGTGAATCGAGTGATTTGACGATAAAGAGATTTGGTAATTTAAGAGTGATGTAGTCATGGATGCACATCTGAAACATGGAAGATAAGAGGTACAATTGAGGGAGTGCGGGCGTGGAAGAAAGAAACGAAGATGGTGATGTTTGAGAATGTGTTTTCAATTAGGGTCGATGAGAGAAAGAGAGTTAGTGATGTGTTGTAGTTGAGTGAAAATGGCTCATTTTTGGTGTGAATCACTAACACCCAGCCTAGGTGTTCACGAGCAAATATTCTGAGACATCAAACTTGATGTGCTCTTAGTAACAAATAAATTTACTCCCTCTCGTTCCATGAGCTTTGCAACCAGCCATTTTCTCACACTTCTTTTACACCACTGCCACATCTCTCTTGTTCACTTTTATTTAATCACCTATAAAACGCCACAAAATGAGGTGAAAAAATTACTCGCTATCGGATGGATACATGAAATACAAGATTTGGAATAAAATGAGACAATAAAGCACTTGAGAGTTGAGACACAATAAATACCAACAAAATGATATAAAAATAAGCATAATCAGACACTTATCATGAGGATCTTGCAATAACTTGTTGAATTGAATATAAGTGAAGAAGAATTGACTTAATTTCCTTAATTCTGAGGTGTATCTAGTAAGAATGTATTCAATTCGATTGTTGAATTACGAAATTGTTAATGAACTAAGAATTTTGATAGATATGTGGTTATGTATATGGAAGTTGCAGTAGATAGTTTAGTTGAATTTCAGGTAATTGGTATAACTAGTGGTGAATGTAAGGTTTGGACTTTTAGAACAAATATTGAAGTGAATTACAGAGAAGGGAAAAGTGATGTTGTTATCGTGTTTTGAACATAATTAAAGTTTAGATGAATGCATTGGTTATTGCAGAGAGAATTAGTATTACAGGTTTGTTGATGATATGTCATTACAATGTGATAGTGTAGTTTGTTGTGTCATTAGCTGTGAGTACAGTTGATTTGGAGATGTAGTTGAGTTGCAGTTGAAGTTAAATTAACTGTGAGGACTCAGTTTGATTGTGCATGGCTATTTGAGGTAAAATTCTAGATGATTAATTAAAGTTGCAGTGTTGTTGAGTTCGAAACTCATCATGGATGAGATGAAGTTAAAGTTTCAGGGTCATGGAGTGCTGAGAATATGTAAATGGATGGAGGTATTCTTGGAGTTACCAGTTATGGGTTGGATTATAGAATTGATGAATAAAAAGAGAAATGTTGTACTAAATGAAACTGGAATTGTAAACGGTAGTGGTATGGTGGTTGCAGATCAATGGGTATTGCTGCATGATAGACACATTTTTGTGTCTAAGTTGTCCTAAATTTTCTGTATTGTTAGTGCTCATTTTTGTACTTATTATGGTGTTTTATATGTGTGTAGGTATTTTTGGGGAATAAACATTTTTGGAAAAATCGGCTCGAAAAGTTGTCTAAAACACCCGGAGGACACGTGTTATTCTGACTCTCACTTTTGGATAAGGGGCACCTCAATTTATAAAGGGCACCTCAGTTGGACACATGTTATTCGCACCCCATGTCTCTGTTAGGGGGAGGTCATCCCCAACCTTTCAAATCTCGTTTTTGGCGGGAAAATTTGATTTCAAAAGAACCAGAATTAGGGTTCAGATTTTGAAGGTGTTCCATTGAGACTCAATGGCTAAAATTGTTTGGGAAGTTCTGTTCGAGCATCATAGGCATGGTATGATCGTCTAAATTGATTTAGTTTGGTTGCATCGTGGGATTGAAGCAAACAGAGCAACACGTACACGAGAGAAGTTTTTCACGGGTTTGCATGAGTTTTGGAGAGTTTGAACGTTTGTTGTGCATGTTTGTTGACTCGATCAACAGTTTGGAGCATGTAAGAGATGAATAAGGAGAGTTTTCAGCTGGCAGACGCGTGCAGGAGAAGAAAAGGAAAGAATATCTTCCCGTATCTGGCAGAGTAATTGGGAATTATTCCGGAGTGATTGCTGTGATTTTGAGGCCCCGTCGACTATATATAGAGTGCTGAAGAGTTGTATGAGGGTTACAGAGAGTTTGGGGAGATTCCAGAACACTGTAGTACTAAAAAATCGAGTTGCAGAGCACTTCCATTGCTGCTGCTGAAGAACGAAACGAAGAACATAAGACCCTTGAAGACAGTCGTTCACGCTATAGTAACAGTGACACTATTTATGTATCGTTCTCTGTAACAGTTTGCTTTGTAACAAAAATAAGTGTTACAAACTCGATTTTAATCAATTTTCCTCCCATTTCATCATTTGTGAACCATTTTTTGAGCAATGAAATCAACTTTAGAGCGTATTTCCATGATGATGAGCTAAACCCAATGCTTGGGGCGATGGCTATAGACGAGTTTTCAGCTGGCAGACGCGTGCAGGAGAAGAAAATGAAAGAATATCTTCCCGTATCTGGCAGAGTAATTGGGAATTATTCCGTAGTGATTGCTGTGATTTTGAGGCCCTGTCGACTATATATAGAGTGCTGAGGAGTTGTATGAGGGTTACAGAGAGTTTGGGAAGATTTCAGAACACTGCAGAGCTAAAAAATCGAGTTGCAGAGAACTTCCGTTGTTGCCGCTGAAGAACGAAACGAAGAACATAAGACCTTGAAGACAGTCGTTCATGCTACAGTAACAGTGACACTATTTCTGTATTGTTCTCTGTAACAGTTTGATTTGTACCAAAAATAAGCGTTACAAACTCGATTTTAATCATTTTTCCTCCCATTTCATCATTTGGGAGCCATTTTTTGAGCAATGAAATCAACTTTTGAGCGTATTTCCATGATGATGAGCTAAACCCAATGCTTGGGGCGATGGAGGAAGCCATTCTTTCAAGAATTATGTGGTAATATTTATTTGATAAATTTATGCAATATTTTTATATGATTAATTGCATTGATAAAAAAATGAATTAAATGATTTTTATTAATCAAATGTGTTTTCTCTTGATGATGCATGCTTAGCTTTAGACTCTTGATGCATTATACTTGCGACTAACATTTGATATTTTGGAAATCTGATTTTGGCAATACTTTAGAATCGAATCAATTGTTTAAATTGCATGATATAAATTAATTTAGAACCACATAAGTATTGATGAATGGTGAAATCCTAGCTCCAGCCTCTCCATAATTTTCACAACATATCAACATTTATTTGCTTATTTTCTTTGCTTTACAAAATTAAGTCTGAAAATCAAAATCTCTACAAGTCTTGAACGAACTATTACTACAACATCATTGAAAATAACCATCAATTTTTGGCGCCGCCGACGCGGACTTGTCTTTAGGTTTATAGTTTTTAGATTTTTTTTTAGGTTTTTGTTTCTTTTTTTTGTTCTATTTTACGTTTTTGGGTATTTGTCTTTGCATTACAGATTTTTGGAATTTGGAGCGAAAGAAAAAGAAGTTGCCAAAGCTGTTGGTGATTACTTAAAGATTTGGAGTCAAAGGACAAAGCGAAAAGAACAAAGAAATTAAAAAGTATATATAAAAATTAAAAAAAAAAGAGAGAAAATTTTATTAGATTGTGTTTTTATCTTTTATATTATTTTTAGTTTTTAAAAATTGTATTAGGATATTCTCTATTTTTGTAATTTTCTTTTTATTTTGCACTTTCCTTTTTGGACTTCGAACTTTGGACTTGGAAATTTTATTTTATTTTTAAACCCTACGGAAGGGTAGTATTAAATATAAACTGTTTGCAGAGAAGGACGACAATTACGATATTGCCTCGGCCCCTCGGGTTCGTACATGACATAGGAATCGTGGCCCGAGTCGATTACAACGGTTCATCCCCCGTCTGGTACGGGAGGTAAGTTTATAGAACCACCCGCGAATCCCCTGTCATCGGGTTTACTGTCTTCCTTCGTATGCATATATGTTGAGGAACTGAACACAGATTTAATTTTATAATAAAGGGCAAGGACTGGCCATACAAGATAAGGGTTCGGATTTCATCACCGTTCTCTTCTTGCCCGCTTTAGGAAAACGATACCTAACGCGAACCCAAGCCTAAAATACTGACTAGAACGAGAATAGGGTAACGAGCTTATAGGAAAGTCGTTCAAAAGGATCGTATTGGATATCTTGTTAGGCTAGCTCAAAGTTCAGGAAGATTACTGGAAGTCGACTAGAGCCGCCTTGTAACCCAGGGAAGCGTTGCCAAAGAGGTGGGGGTATCAAAGCTCCTCTGAGCTTCTCCCGCTTCTCTTCTACTTACTTTATTCGGATCGTCCTACGAGGTTTGCTAAAATTGTACCTAGTTGCCTCTTGGAGGAATAAAAGCTGGTCTAGAAACAATATAAGTGGAGACATCATGCTTTTTGTTTGCTAGAAATCAGTAGGTTTGTTGTGGTGGAGTCAGCTTTGTTTGTGTTTGCATATAACTTCCCTTCCTTTTAGGACTTTTCTTTTTAATTTTGTTTTTCTAGTGTATTCCCGAGGTTATTAGAGAGAGGGCTTGGAAAAGAGACAATCTAGGTCGATTCATTAGTGAAAAACCTAGTAGTTATTCTTGTGGAAGCGGGGAGATCGAAGACTCTTCTTTTGAGAGCCACGTTTTTGGAAAGTTCAGTCTTGAGAATCTGTCTCTACGTGAAGAAAGTACCCCTAGTACTTCAGCTGTGCCACCAATGGCTACTTTGAAAGATTACATGCACCCAACTAGGACCAACCGAGCATCGTGCATTAAATTTCCAGCCTCTACGGCTAATTATGAGTTGAAACCTGGTATCCTTCATATGGTCCCTATATTCTTGGGAAAAGACGGTGAAAACCCTTACTTTCATGTTAGGGACTTTGAAGAAGTTTGTGGAACAATTAAGATTAAAGACCTTAGTGATGAAGTCTTAAAACTCAGGATGGTCACCTTTTCCTTGAAAGATAAAGCCAAGTCTTGGCTGCATAACCTACCATCTGAGTCTATAGAAACATGGGACGAACTTACTGCTGCTTTCTATTTAAAGTTTTACCCTAAGCATAAAATCGCTTCTTTTAGGCAGAAAAATAGTTCCTGTGTGCAACAAGAAAGAGAATCTCTTTATAGGTTTTTAGAGAGATTTAATGATCTCTTGTTGCAATGTCCTCACCATGGGTTTGAGAAAATGAAACTAGTTGAAATTTTTTATGACGGTTTAGACTATTCGACCAAAGCCATGGTCGAGTCTATGTGCGCTGGTATGTTCACGAGTAAAAACGTTGATGAAGCATTTCTTTCTTAGAAGATGTAGCTGAAAAATCCCAACAGTGGGAGTCTTGTGTTGAACCCCCTAAAAGACTCTTGGTGAATAGAAGTAGCACTAATGTGGTAGATACATGCTTTGGATCAGATGCTAAGTTTGCTGCTTTGTCTAGAAGGTTAGAAGATTTGGAATTGAATCAGTCTAAACATATGTCTCTTGTTGAACCTGATGCTAGGAATAGAGCCTCTCAAGTCTCTAGTTGAGGAATAGAGCGCGATAACTCATTTTGGGAAGGTCAGGTTAGTGAAGAGAAATCTCATGCTATATATCTATAACAACTCTAGGTTTGAAAACCGTCAGAAGTTCGACCCATACTCTGAGACTTACAACCCTGGTTGGAGAAACCATCCTAATTTCTCTTGGTCTAAAGTCCAGAATCAAGGTCAACCTAGTAATTCTCAGCCTCCCCCAGGTTTTGGTTATAATAAGAATTCTTCAGATCAAGCCCAGTTCCAGAACCCTTCTGAGAATAGAATGACTAGCTTAGAGGAATTTCTTAGTATACTAAAAAAGAGCCAAGATATGTTAGCAGAGAGCTAGGAGATGTTAGTAAAGAGCCAGGTTAGTTTTCAACAGGAAACCAAGCGGAATTTTCAAACTAATGCCCAAACTGTTGCTAAGTTAGAACTTCAAGTGGGTCAAATAGCTAAGACTCTAAGTGAAAGAGATAACGGGAGGTTCCCTAGTCATACTGATCCTAATCCCAAAGGAGAGAAATCGTACAATCATGTGAATTCTATTACAACCCGTAGGAGTGGATAGAAAGTTGACAATAAGGTCGCCATGCCTGAAAGTGAACATGTTGTAGTTCACCCTTCTGAGCCAGAAAATGAGGAGACTGATAGAGTCTCTAAAGAGACCAATGAGGGTCCTAATGAGTCCGGATTTGTTCCTAAAGCCCCATTCCCACAGCTGCTAGTTCCAACTAAGAGGGAGTCCAACTTTAATGATATATTGGAGGTTTTTAAGCAGGTAACTACTAACCTTCCATTATTAGATGCAATTAAGCAGATTCCCGCTTATGCCAAGTTTCTTAAGGATATGTGTACGCGAAAGCGAAAGCTTAGTGTCCATAAGAAAGCCTTTCTAGCTAGTCACGTGAGTTCTATTATTCAGAATACCACTACTCCTAAGTATAAAGACCCAGGGTCCCCTACCATTTCTTGCACAATAGGTAAATACCGTGTTGAGAAAGCGTTGCTTGACTTAGGAGCCAGTGTGAACTTACTCCCATACCATGTGTACATTAAGCTAGGACTTGGTGAGATGAAACCTACCCAGATGACACTTCAGTTAGCTGATAGGTCCATTAAAATTCCTTGTGGTGTGATTGAGTATGTTCTTATAGAGGTCGACAAGTTTATTTATCCAGTGGATTTTGTTATCCTAGATACCCAACCTGTCCCTGACCCAGAGAACCAAATACCGGTAATTTTAGGTCGCCCGTTTTTAGCTACATCTAATACGATCATTAACTGTCGAAATGGTATTATGAATTTGTCTTTTGGTAATATGACTATTGAGATGAATATTTTTAATATTAGTGAGCTACCCTCTGAACTAGATGACTCGAGCATAAAAGAGGTGAACATTATAGGAACGTTAGTCGAGAAGTCATTACCAAACACTTTGTTAGAAGACCCATTGGAAAAATTCCTAGCTCACTTTGGGATTGATTTTGATGATGATAATGTGATTAATGAGGTGAATGCTTTGTTAGATTCAGCCTCTTTGTTAGACACTAGCAATGGATGAAAACCTAAGTTCGGACCACTACCAGTTTCTAAGTCTTCCCTAGTTCCTTCTTTAGAAGAGCCTCCTAAGTTGAACCTTAAACCATTACCAGATACCCTGAAGTATGTGTTTTTGGTCCCATCTGAAACTTTACCTGTGATTGTAGCATCCGACTTGGATAGTGATCAGGAAAGTAGGCTAGTAACCGTCCTTCCAAACAATAAGGAAGCTTTAGGGTGGACCATAGCAGACATTAAGGGTATAATTCCTACTGTTTGTATGCGTCAGGTTTATTTATAGGAAGATACCAAACCTTCTAGGGAGATGCAACGTCGACTAAACCCTAATATGAAAGAAGTAGTTCGAACCGAGGTTCTTAAGTTGTTAGATGCAAGCATCATCTACCCCATTTCAGACAGTAAGTGGGTCATCCCCGTTCAGGTTGTTCCCAAGAAATCTGGTATTATTGTAGTCTAGAATGAGAACAATGAGTTAATCCCAACCCGAGTGACCACGGGTTGGCGTGTTTGTATTGACTATAGGAAATTGAACAAGGTCACTAGGAAGAACCACTTTCCCCTTCCCTTCATCGATCAGATGCTAGAGAGATTAGCTGGACATAGTCATTGCTGCTTTTTAAATGGCTAATCAGGCTATAATCAGATCGTTATTGCCCCAGAAGACTAAGAAAAAACTACTTTTACCTGTCCCTTTGGTACCTTTGCGTATAGACGCATTCCTTTCGGGCTATGTTACGCCCCTGCGACTTTTCAACGT
Organism: Papaver somniferum; assembly: GCF_003573695.1. NCBI lineage: Eukaryota > Viridiplantae > Streptophyta > Magnoliopsida > Ranunculales > Papaveraceae > Papaver > Papaver somniferum. Next base: position 65,067,874 of record NC_039364.1, on the reverse strand, counting down.
TGCATGATGAGCATATTTTCAGATATGGTAGAAAAGTTTTTAGAGCTCTTTATGGATGATTTTTCAGTGTTTGGTTCGTCTTTCGATGAGTGCTTGCATCACCTGTCATTAGTTTTGACTAGGTGTAAGGAAAATAATTTAGTGCTTAATTGGGAAAAATGTCATTACATGGTTCGTCCAGGAATTGTTTTAGGGCATATCGTATCTTCTAAGTGTATAAAGGTAGATAAAGCCAAAGTTGACCTTATTAAGACTTTACAGGTCCCAAAAACCGTAAGAGATATTAGGTCATTCTTAGGGAATGCAGGTTTTTATCGTCGATTCATTAAGGATTTTAGCTTGATTTCTAGACCTCTTTGCAATTTGCTTGCAAAAGATGTTAAGTTTGTCTTTGATGATGCTTGTTTAGAGGCTTTTGAGAAGCTTAAGACTTTACTCACTACCACCCTCATAGTCCAGGCACCCAACTGGAACCTACCCTTTGAGATCATGAGTGATGCTTCAGATTATGCTATTGGTGTTGTGCTAGGTCAGCGAGAAAACAAATTACTTCATGTGATTTACTATGTTAACAAAACTTTGAATGATACCCAGTTGAACTATACCACTACAGAGAAGGAACTGTTAGCCATTGCTTTTTCCTTAGATAATTTTAGACCCTATCTCTTAGGTTCTAAGGTCATAATCTTTACTGATCATGCTGCTTTGAAGTATCTTCTTTCCAAGAGGGACACTAAACCTTGATTGATTAGATGGATCCTTTTGTTGCAGGAATTTTCCTTAGACATTAGAGACAAAAAAAGGTGCAGAAAATGTAGTAGCAGACCACTTGTCTAGGCTTATTTTGGATACCCCTGATGATTCTCCTCCTGTTAGGGATAGTTTTCCTGATGAACAACTGTTCTTTGTTACCCAATTACATTGGTCTGCTAATATAGTAAACTATCTTGTTACTGGTTGAATGCCCCAACATTGGGGTAAACAAGATCGTTCTAGGTTTTTAGCGAGGTTAAACACTTCTTTTGGGATGATACTTATTTGTTTAAGTATTTTCCAGACCAGATTATTAGGAGATGTATACCTAAGAGTGACCAGTCCAGTATTATTTCCTTTTGTCATGATCATGCATGTGGGGGTCACTTTAGTGCTAAGAAGACTATTGCTAAGATATTGCAGTGTGGATTCTATTGGCCTTCATTGTTTAAAAACTCCCACAGTTACTGTGTTACTTGTGAACGTTGCCATAAATTAGGAACCATTTCCCGTAGGAACATGATGACCTTGAACCCTATTTTAGTTGTTGAGGTATTTGATGTGTGGGGTATTGACTTTATGGGTCCGTTTCCTAATTTTTTTGGTAACTTATACATCCTTGTCGTTGTAGACTATGTCTCTAAGTGGATTGAGGCGGTTGTGTGTAAGACCAATGACCATAGGGTTGTGATTGAGTTCTTAAAAGATAATATACTTACACGTTTTGGTACACCGCGCGCTATAATTAGTGATGGAGGGTCACACTTTTGTAATGGACCTTTTAGGCTTTAGATGAAGAAATATGGTATTACACATAAGGTAGCTACCCCGTATCATCCACAGACTAGTGGTCAAGTAGAGGTTTCCAATAGGGAGATAAAACGTATATTAGAAAAAATCTTTAATCCTAATCGGAAAGACTGATCGTCTAGGCTTACTGATGCCTTATAGGCTTATCATACTGCGTTTAAGACCACCATTGGAATGTCACCTTATCGACTTGTGTATGGCAAGGCATGTCACTTACCTGTTGAGTTAGAACATAGAGCATATTGGGTTTTTAAGCAGCTAAACTTTACACTTGACAAGGAAGGAGCCCATAGGAAACTCCAGCCCAATGAGTTGAAAGAGATTCATAGAGATGCATACGATAGTGCTAAGGAGTATAAGAACAAAATGAAACTTGTGCATAATAGAAATATTTAAGAAAGTCATTTTCTCTAGGTCAAAAATTTCTTCTGTATGATACCCGCTTCCATCTTTTCCTCGGGAAGTTACGTTCTCGGTGGACGAGTCCTTTTATTGTTCGCACTGTCTTTCCTCATGGAGCTGCTGAGATCGAGACACCGGATGGTAGTAGTTGTTCGAAGGTTAACGGTCAGAAATTGAAACACTTTTTAGAGCCCTTTCCTACAGATGATGTTGAGGAGGTCCCTCTGGAGGACCCTGTTTACCCTTGATTGACCATTGAGGCGATTGTATGTTGTATATTAGTTTTTGATTTCTCTCTTCACCCAGGTACTATCTTTCCGACTTCTCTCTTTACTGATTCCTCATGTTACTTTACTTTTTGGTATTGCTCTTTCATTAGAAACATTGAGGACAATGTTAGATTTAAGTTTGGGGGTGGGGAAGAAACTTTTTGTTAGCTTTTATTTGCAATAAATAAACTCTAGAGCCTAGAAATTTATGCTTATTAAGGTTGGCACTAACCAATATAAGTGGATGGAAACATCTTGGTTGTAGGAGTTGAGGAAACAATCTGATTAGATGGTAACATCTATAGAGTCTATTCATAAAAGCACAGAGCTCAGGTGTTAGAAAAAAAACATGGTAGTTTCGCCATATCTCGTTGAATCCTTTTCACTTATGTTTTTATTTTATTTTCTTTTAAATGTGTTTCTAAGTGATTTGGTGGGGAACATGATTCAAGTTGTTACCATTGCTAGGGTGAAATAGAGTGACTGAGATACACACACACAAAACAAAAAATTGAAAAAAAAGGAGACCAGACCATCAGAACAACCGGAATAAATTCAATAAAGTCGACCACTGCTTCCCTTATACATGCCAGTTGTGTTGACCTAGAGTTAGGATTATCACCCGTTGGTCCCCTTGTATATGCCAGCTGTGTTGATATTAGTCAGACCGGTATCTCAGTCCATTAGGATAGGTTCAACCTAGTAGTGGCCTTCAGACAGATATGGGAAACA